>NC_092355.1:45452929-46065831 GCF_963676685.1 Mytilus edulis
CTGCTTAAGCAATTCTGAGCTGTTGTCTGAAAACTGGAAATTATCCTTTATTATGAAAAAAATTTAATAACTTGGAAAATAAAACTATAAAATTGAAAAATATATAAAGGGAGCTAACATCAATAGATTAAAACAATTAACAAAAGTTTCATGTAAATTGGTAATTTAAGCCTTTCAGAGTTATTGTCTGACATGTCGGCTATGGACAGAGGGACAAACTGACTAATATCAGGAAATGTTGCATCAATATTTATATATAATATACCATAATACCTTCTGTAAAACAGGAGTAACAGTGGTAAAAAACCACATTTCAAATATTGATGCAAAATTTCCTGAAATTACAATGATTCAACATTTTTATCCAATGTTTAACCAGGTGCTCCGCAGGGTGCAGCTTTAAACGACCCCAGTGGGTGAACCCTGAACAGTTGGGGCATTGAATTTGGTCACAATATTCAAGCTTGATTCTGTCTGAATTTGGATTATGATCAAATTTTTGAGATAATATAGGTTTTTGTCACAAAATTAATGTGGTCAAAGATCTAACAAATCTATTGCACAATACTGTGCAATTGAAGATTTCTTCAAAAAATTTCAAAATTTTTGAAAAAACAGGAAGCCCTTATAAAAATGGCAAACAAAAAATCCCCCCCTAACTTTTTGAAACCCCCATTGAGCAATAACCCTTAAACACAATCCCATGCTGTCCTTTGTAGTATTGAACCTTGTAGTACAATTTCAGAGAGATCCATACACTTTAACGCATGTTATTGTCATGATTGTTTGGAAACTAGAAACATGCTTCTTTTTGGCCCCAAATTCCTACATATTTTGGGCAATTAACCCAAAACTTAATCCCAGCCCCCCCCTTTTGTTATATGGTACATATGCTTGTTTTGGCCCCTTTTTGGCCCTTGATTCCTAAACTTTGGCCCCATAACCCCTATAATGAATCCATACATTCTACGTGTGGTTTTAAACATTGTGGTATAATTTCAGAGCAATTGAAATACTTGTGCACAAGTTGTTATCCTGAAACTAGAAAAATGCTTGTTTTAGGCCCCTTTTGGGCCCTTAATTCCTAATCGGTTAGAACCATCATCCCCAAAATCAATCCTAGCCTTCCTTTTGTAGTATTGATCCTTCTGCAAAAATTTCATAAAGATCTATTCACTTAAACTAAAGTTATTATCTGGAAACCAATGTGTCTTCGGACGACGACGCAGACGACGACAACATTATACTATTATAAGATCCCAAAATTTTTTCGGGGTTGTATAAAAATTGCAATCAAAGTAAATAATTGCATGCAAAAATTTATGAATTTACATAAATAATGTCACAATATTTTCAATGATTTGATGAATAATATGGGTACAAACCTGACTATAACTTTCTGCCAGACTGTATCTAGTTTCTGCTTTCATATGTTCCACTTGTCCTTGTTCAGGTGGGCTGTGAGGTGGTGTCACCTGTTCTAGTTTGACTGGACTAGACTGGTCCTTGTCCCGGTCTGTAGAGGTAGATATAGCTGAGGTACCATCACGAGATTTTAAAGCTTGAGGTAGAGACATCAACTGAGAGTTTGGCCGAGGTTGACCTGGAAAAATGTGATGTTGGCTGACACTTGAGGTCTGAATCATGCTCTCATATGTCAGGGCATGCTGCAATAATGCCCTCTGCTGCATGGCAAAGGCATGATATGCAGCCATATTAACCTGCCCTGTTGGTCTGGCAGCTGGTGCCCTCTGATTTCCCAGTTTACCACGCATGTGAACATTTCTTTCATGTCTTCTTAAATCATTTGATTGAGTAAAACACCTGTAAAAAAACAGTGTAAACTATTATTTCACTGAAACAGAAATGTTATAGACTCAAAACAATATTCCAAGTATATATGTTAGAAGATATTAAAATATTGCTATTTTTAACATTTAAACAAGAATGTGTCCCCAGTACACAGATGCCCCAGCCGCACTATGTTCAATGGACCAAAAAATGGGGGGGGGAAATCTCTAATTTGGCATTAAAATTAGAAAGATCATATCATAGGAAACATGTGTACTGAGTTTCAAGTTGATTGGATTATTACTTCATCAAAAACTACCTCAACCAAAAACTTTAACCTGAAGGGGGACAGACGGACTGCACTATCATTTGCTATGTTCAGTCCACCCTGAAAATGGGGGAAAATCTCTAATTTGGCATTAAAATAAGAAAGATCATATCAAAGGGAACAGCATATATACAGTGTACTTAAAGTTTCAAGTTGATTGGACTTCATCTTCATCAAAAACTACCTTGACCAAAAACTTTAACCTGATACGTGACAAACGGACTACACTATCATTTTCTATGTTCAGTGGACCAATGGGGGACAATCTCTAATTTGGCATTAAAATCAGAACGATCATATCACAGGGAACATGTGTACTAAGTTTCAAGTTGATCAGCTTCAACTTCATCAAAAACTACCTTGACCAAAAACTTTAACCTGAAGCAGGACAGACAGAAGGACGAACGAATGGACGGATGAAAGAACGAACCAACAGACTCACAGACAAGAAAACATAATGCCCCTCTACTATCGTAGGTGTAGGTGGGACATGAAACCATTGTTTTGAGCTGCAGCTTCATTTCAAGAGAACCAATAAAAGTCTAGAACTATTCCATACTCATTTTAACAAGCAATTAAATTAAATTATCAATTAGTTGTTATCAAAATTCACATTTTCAAGAAAATATTCTGCTTGGACAACAATTTTAACTGTTTTAATACAGCAGGTGTAGACTGCATATCTTTCTACTTTGTCATAGTCTTCATTAGTTCTTTACAATCGTTTATGTATTTGTATCATAACTCCAGTCAACTTTATCAAAAACCACCTTGACCCAAAACTTTAATCTGTAGCAGGACAAACGGACGCACAGACCAGAAAACATTATGCCTATAAATGGGGCATAAAAACATTAAAATGTCTTATGAACAGTACTGTAATAAAGAATGGCACTTATAAGCTAGTGCTCTTTGATATAACAACATGGTAGTGAGAACCTTGTCTGTGGTGGCTTATAATGCAATATCTAACTATTTATTTTGTTCCATGTCTATTGTTCAAGCCTGCATGTTGATAACTTGGGTTGTTGGGGTACTATATCCCGCATCATTACAAGATCGTGTTAAACAATTATATTTTGTAAACAACAATTGAACGTTAGTTATATCTTTTAATTTGTTTCATTTTTGTTCATGCTTGGGTCTTTTATAGCTGACTATACTTTATGGGTGTTTTTTTTGTGTTGATGTCTGCATGGTGATCTACAATTGCTAATAGCTACATAATTTGAACACAGATGGATATTGGGCACATTTGAAATGTATAACATCGCCTTAATTTAAATTGTAAAGTGTCACTCCACACTTTTTTTTTAAAAGCAATTTCTTAAAGTCATTTGCAGAAAGATGTTTTGATATATACATTTTTAATGACTGGAAACATTGATAACAAGATGATTTTCACAACAGGCAAGGTATTTTAAAAAGATTTACTGCAAATGGAATACAGCAACCATATCTCAACATTTTAAAAGTTTTTGGTTGTCCATGTTTCTTTTATAGAGACCAAATTAGATTTGTGTGGACACAAATTAACTAAAAACAGTATCCATGTACTACAATGTTGTACAATGAAATGGTGATTTATTTTATTTGGGACATACATCTTATTGGAATTTACATCATACCCAAAACACAGTCACATAGTAAATGTAACCTTTTCCCCACTCTATAAATGGGGTATAGATGAACAGATTGAAAAACAAGGTTTAAACAGTAAACCTCCCACTCTTAATGTGGAAGTATGCATGAATGGAAGAAAGTCAAGAAAGACAAGAACAAAATTGGTCGTTACTTCTAAATATTTGTATTGCAACAAATTGATATAACACAACAATTGAATTCTATCAGTTTGAAGAGATACTGGACCCATCAATTTTAACCCTTTTCTGAATATAAGTCAAAGTGATTGTCCTCCTTCACAGATATTTCTTAAACAAACATGTTATTGATAAGGTTATTTTAAGTGGGTAACAATAATCCCTATCTCCAGCTATTACAAACACAGGTACCCTATTCATCAAGATTTAGTACATGTCACACACAAAGAAAGGTTTTAAATGTGAACATGTAAGATTTGACCTTATTATACTATTTTTCCCAAAGTAAACAGCTTAACCAGATATTTTTCCATTTTTTTTTACCTGAGCTTTATTCATCAAAGAGTACATAACAAATGCATTTAATTTCAGCCATTTACTCAACTGAAATATTAGACATTTAAATGAGGGTCTATAATTTGTAATAACCTTGTTAACTTATTTGTTTGTCAGTTTTACCATCAATACCTTTGTAATTCCTGCTTCCCAAGGACAGGGATTATATGCTTGAAAGCAGAGAAAACATAAAGTCTACTGATTGTCGGTGAGAAAGGTACAGTCTCAATGAAAAAAAATGAAAATCTACTGATTTCTGGTTTAAAATTTATACCTAAATTTACTTTACACTTAAAATTCAAAAACATTAGATCTGACAGTTGTAAATGCATAGAACAGAACAGAACAGAACATATTTTATTTCCAATTAAGGGCCCACAAGGGGCATACAGAGCATACATGAATAAGGAAAAAGAATATTGATTTGCATAGATACATAGATACAAACAATTTTTTACATACAGTTACAATACAATTACTAACTCATATTCACTTTAATAAATTTACCAACAGCATTAAGGACCTGATTGTCTTCACAGTTTAATAAATAAATAAATTTATGCTGATTATCAAGTATAGAAAAATTTGGAATTCTTTGGCAAACAAGGTCAAAGAGAGCATCTCTATCTGATTTAAAATTTTCACAGTTAGTTAAAAAATGGATTTCATCTTCAACACAGCCAGAGGAGCATTTTTTGCAAATTCTTTCATTTCGTGGAATATTTGAGAAACCACCAACTTCAATTTGAAGCTTATGAGCAGAAATACGTAATTTGCATATAGATCTTCTAAAATCAAAGTTCTTAATTAAAGAAAGATAATTTTCATAACCAAAATTCTGCTTAAATTTCACATAATTAAACAGTTTTCCATCAGAAGCTTTATTTTGGCTAGCATACCAATTGCTAATATATTTAGTGTGAATTAATTTGCTAGATATGTTCAAAAATTTATATTGTCCAAAATGTTTTACTTCTTGTTTTATTTCAAAAACTTCATATATATCAAAGTTTTATCAAGTAAATCTATATTTTTGAGAGAAATTTCTTTATAACTTGGTGCAGATTGATAGCCCACGATCTCAAAAAACATAGTCCACAAAAATACCTGGAAAATTATTTGGTTAAAACTTTACTTAGAACTAAATATGAATATGCCATGTCATTATAACTGAAAATTTTTCTTAAGTTTACTTTTTAGTCACTTGATAAATAAGAAATTCTGGATATAAAATGTTGAAATTAAATTTTTCATAATACTTCATATCATGAGTAGCCTGACTTTTTCTCACTTTTTTTACGAACTCTCAGGTGTTGAACTACCCTACAGTGACCCTTAATCTATCTGATATCCATTTAAATTAAAACAAGATTTTACAAAACAATATCGGTTTCAGATATCAGTATGAAGTATTGTCACACACAGAGGAAATTAGAAGGAATAAATCCTTTAGTCATTTGATATGTACCGGAAAACATCTTTGTTTTTCATGGATATAATGGAAAAAATATGTAAAGGGTCAATAAAGTGTATTGATTTTTACATAGAAAAAATATAGCAGTTTATATGTAACTAACTTCGTGTTAAGTGTAATGTTCATGGTGAGACACAATAACAAATTACTCCTGCTACAGGACTTATACACTTACACATTAAATAATACAAACAAAACAGAGTTAGTAGCATGATAGTACAAAGATACAATATTGAGTCAAAGAACATTTGGGACTGTTATAGACAACACAATGGATGAATTTTAGTTGAGTTATGCCAAAAACCTATACATTAAAGATAGTACTTATTTCCCATTGATTGCAACCCAAACAAGGGCACCTATTTTGGAGATTTTAGTTTTCCCCTAGGGATTTAAAGGACGTATCACAAAGAAATGAAAGTTAAATACAGCTATGAAACTGTTTATTGTTCACATTTTAGAGGTGCAAGTCCGACATATAGAAACACTACGGAAAAAAATCCTAAGTTTTTCATAATGTTAGAGGTACCAATTTTACTGCACCAGAGGTGTGTTTGACATTAAATGTCTCTTCTGTGATGTTTGGGCAAACACATTTGAAATACAAAATCAATACAAACATTGAAGAGCTGATAAAACCAAAAAGAACCAAAAACATATATGGATAAATTACCCTGACAAAAAATCATAGCTATGCAGGAGGGACTGATTAATTCCTCAATTTTAACTGATTTCCAATATCTTATAACAGCAAATTATCCAATAAGACAAGTTGTAATTGCTAAACATGGCAACAGATGGGTTACCATTTTACTGCCAGATCAGATTAAATAATGTTTTACTGACATTATGAATGAAACTCCTACTGATAAAACATGCATCAAGTTTGCTTTCTGTTTTGGGAACATATTTAAGGCTTAAATAACAAACATAACGTTTTGAGCTGCAGTTTCATTTCAAGAGAACCAAAAATTGTCTAGAACTGTTTCAAACTCATTTTAACAAGCAGTTGAATTAAATTAGTAATTATTTGTTATCAAAATTCAATTTTTCAAGAAATTATCCTGCTTTGACAACAATTTTAACTGTTCTAATAGAGCAGGTGTAGACCGGATATCTTTTTATTTTGTCATAGTCTTCATTAGTTCTTTACAATTGTGAATTCATTTGTACATCAAAAGCCAATAGTCCCTTTGTAAAACAAACAATCTCCAAATATCTCAGCAGAAGCATTACCCAAATTGAAGACAAAATGAATATTTTATCTACAAACACACCTTAATTTCCGTAACTGTTTTTAACAATTAGTTTTACTGGTCAATAGGGAAAATGGACTGTAATTTCAAACTAGATATTTTGAAAATTCAATGAGTGTTTGTTGGGCAGGGAAATTTCTAACCACTTTATATTACTAATACAAAGAAGCATAGGCATTGGTTATACAAATTACATTTTAAATTTATGTGGAGACCAGGTGAAAAGTCACCTTGAAAGTAAAGATCAGACAAATAATGACAAGAAACCAGAGTTACTGAGAAAGTAAGATGAAAACAGGTATAATTTGTGGACTAATGATCACATGACTGTATAAAGTAACTTCCTGCCTGTCAATATCACACAGTGTTAGATCAATTACCATAGACTGGACATTGCATGTTTCTTATTGATTTCTTATTCCCACTATTTCTCACTTATTAAACACTGTCTGTCCAATTATTTCTATCAGAAAAACAAACTAATTCATATTCTTCATTTGTCTGAAATAAGTTAATATTTCAAAAGCTTTGATAATATTGAGATGATGGTTATTATGTTTTATAGTCAGGCAATAAGGAGGACACCTATATTGATGCTTACTGTAGGGATCTTCTTGATCATTATAACCATTGATTACTTTGTAAAACTTGATACATAAATGTCTAAGGTTACAGATCAGGTTTTGGTGGTCATAGACTGGTTTAAATCCAAAATGAATTCCAAAGTAAAGAAATATGTAATTCAGAGTCTGCAATTGACTTCAGCCTATTGTGTGATTAGTGAAATAAAAATCCCAATTACATTGTCATATCAGGGTAAATGAGACACAAGTTTGGTATGTATTTATATGCTTCTCCTAATATAAATGTATTTTCATGGATTTATATCTATCATACATAAAAATTTTGTGCTTTCAATCGAAAGAAAAAACCTTAATAAATATATATGATTTCTATAAAAGGGAGATAACTCATCCATGTTTTAGGATTAACTTACCTATGACATATTTTACATTTGTATGGACGTTCCCCTGTATGAACTCTTTCATGGACCTTGAGATTTGATGACCAGAGAAAGGATTTCCCACATGTTGTACACACATAAGGTCTGTCTGCTCGATGTAACTGTTCATGTTTCCTCAGAGTTGCAACTTCTCGAAAAGATCTTTGACAAACCTCACATTTGTAAGGACGTGGTCCATTTGTGGCTGGCAATCTGATGCAGTGGTCTGTCCCATCCTCATCCATTTCTATAAATACAGTAAAATGTGTATTAGAGTATCTAGAAAGGAGCCTGTAATTCAGTGGTTGTCGTTTGTTTATGTGTTACATATTTGCTTTTCATTCAATTTTATTACATAAATTAGGCCGTTAGTTTTCTCGTTTGAATTGTTTTACATTGTCATTTGCGGGTTTTAAAACTGACTATACCGTGTGGGCTATACATCAATGAGACAGCAACTAAAGACACATTAATAACCAATTATTAGAGAGCCGTGGTGTAGTGGTTAAGACACATTAATAATCAATTATTAGAGAGCCGTGGTGTAGTGGTTAAGACACATTAATAACCAATTATTAGAGAGCCGTGGTGTAGTGGTTAAGACACATTAATAACCAATTATTAGAGAGCCGTGGTGTAGTGGTTAAGACACATTAATAACCAATTATTAGAGAGCAGTGGTGTAGTGGTTAAGACACATTAATAACCAATTATTAGAGAGCCGTGGTGTAGTGGTTAAGGCATTGGACTGCTGCTAACACAAAGGTTCCTGGTTCGATACCCATTCAGGGAAGAAAATTTCAGGATAGTCTGTTGGACGAAGACGATAAATGGCTGACCTGTGTTAAGATACCCTTTTAGATTTCGAAAAAAAGAGTAGGCTACTGCCCCTACAGGGCAGCACTCGCACCCACAAAGTGGAAAGGGATTAATATAAGTTGCAATAACTTGTTTCCCAATCCACTATAAATAAATATATTTAAGCGTATATAGTCTTTTACAATAACACCAATTTCTCCAAAAAATTAAGATATGATGTATATATTTCTGTATTTCATAGATTTCATACATCATACATAAAACATTTTAGTACAACTTCAAACTATACATTAGTAAATGAATTCTTATCCCCCTCCCGTTAATATATCCACCCCTCCTACTACAAAATTATCCATTTGGTGTACTGTAAATGGGCTTCGATGGTATTTCAACATAGATTTTTATGATAATACATTTATAACTCTTCAAGCAAACAACTTTCAGAATTACCCTTAAAACAAATTATGGCACAATAAAGTATTGACCAAAAGTTATTATTCAGATAACAGTGGAGGGGGTCATCTTAACATCGTAAAGTGCTTTTTCAGAATCAAGATATTCCATTCTGAATTATAGTGTGTTTCTATCCACTTGTAATTTTTGATTAAATTGGCAGTGTTTGTAGGATTGTTGTTCATCTATTCATACTCCACCACTACCAGTCATATTGGATGAGTTGGACTACTATTTTTACCTGCACCATGTATACATTTAATGCAGTTGTGAAATCCTTGAAATTTTGATGTAATACATCATATATTACATGGTTAATTAAGAAAATGAGTTATCAAAGTTGTCAATGAAATACTATTAGAAGTTTATAACTGCCTGATGGATGAAGGATATTACCCATCATGCTTTATTCTGACCTTAATTAACATGATGTATCATAAATAAGTTTATATTTTTATCTGTACTCCATCAGCCAATAAGGTTCATAATCTTATTTTTTTATATCATAATTCACTGTCCTATAACTGTCTTTACCTATAACTGTCTCTACCTATGAGGTAAACATTACATTACATGTGTCCTTGATAAATTACCTATGGTCTGATGACCAACTGGACAATGACCTCTCTTTCAGGTCACCTGACTATTACACTCATCTACTACAATTAACGTGAAAGATGAAAGCTGTTAGAAAATTGGCAGAGAGCAGTGCTTTGTTTGAATATTTACTGGCACAAGCTGACTTTTACTTTGTGGAGTTCTATAGCAAACTTATGTATGATTTTATATCTGATTACTACATCAACATCTAACTGAACTAAAAGAAGGAAGGATAGTAAAGAGGGGGTAATGGATGAAAGGGTTTAGAAAATCAGAGAGAGAAGAAGGTAGAATGAGAAAAAATAAAATCAGTAGAAGCACCTGCTTTACATTTTGAGAAATGTTTTCATAATAAGTTGTATGTTTTTCAAATTAAAGCAATAGTATATTTGTCTCACTAGAAATTTGGTTTTAAAAATACATCATCAATCATTTGGTTATTTTAAATTTAAGTACGAAAAAATACAATGGTCTAATGAAATTATATTAGATGTACATCTAAACTGATTTTTGCATATCATTATTTACCATTTAAGTTTTAATTACCTCAATATAGATTACAAAAAAAAACCTTTTTCAACTATAGTGTGTGATAACATTGTGTGAGGGAATTCGACGTTTGGTGTACCACTGTTCACTCCAGTGCAATTTATGACAATACCACTGCATCAATCAGAATTATTTTTTTTGCAGTGTTTTAAGCAATGATTTTGCTTTGTTGTCGCGTTTTATTTGTAAAACATTCAATGTTTTAAAAAGGCGAATTTTCTTTATAAAGTCAATGATTATGTTGACTTTTGAAGGCCAAACTTTCTACAGCCTTAAATACGCTAATGAAAGATCCAAAAACTATACCAATACATAACGACATGTTTATGAAATTATAACAAATCTATTGGTTAACAAATTTTTACTCGTTATTGCAAAATAATGAACTTAATATATCTGACATTTTCTCCCTACCCAGTTTACCCCTATACATTTTTATGATGTGGACTGGTCATTGTTATTGAATCGTAGGCAATTTGATTGGATTAAGTTGTTATTAGTTTACCTTCAAACTTGTTAATGCTTTTCATACATGACTATTGATTAATTAGAACGTGCATGAAATTGTACGGTAACTAAAATGACCTTCAAACTGGACACTGGACGAGTCAATATTATGTTTTATCAATGAAAGTTAAGGTATGAAAGGTAAGAATTGCCACTTATTCGATTTTCACAAAATTTTTGGAATATACAGTTGAAAGGTTATGTTTTAAAAGCCTATTGTGAAGAGCAAAGAGAAAGTTTACAAATAATACGTTTTGTTCCGTTAAACAAGTCATTTTCGTAAGAGAAATACCGAAATATATTTTACGCACGACTACGGCAGGTAAAATTATTATTTATCATAATAAAAAAAAGCATTTTTCAGTCTCATTGGAATATGTTGATTACAATTAATTCCAAACTTAAGAAGTAAGTAACTAAAGTCAAAATATGTCCGATCTGCCTATTTCTGCACATCAAAAGTCAATACGATCGTTTTAAAGTCAATTTCGTCTACCTCACAAAATCTTGTTAGGCACTATAGAACTACATTGACTAGAATCCACCTTTCTCAAATAAAAATCTAGTTCTCTCAAATCATACTTCTTTCAAATGATAATACCTTTCCTACATAGAACTACCTTTTCAAATTGCACAGAAAACATGTCAAAATGAATAGTACAATTCATGTTCAATCAATCTGGTTATATATATACTGTATTGATATGTCAGGTAAGCACTACATGTGACCTTCCTTGTTAAGACAGATAATTAGCTGTGAGTCTGATAACCAAGTGGACACTGACCTCTCCTACAGGATTGGTAATATATATAGGTAAATAATACAGACACTTTTATTTGTTATGACTTCAATAAATCTTTATAAAAAAAAAAAAAGGTTCTGCAACGTTGCACTCAATGAAGGCTCAACAATGTTATTGATGTAAAAAAAAAACTTAAACCCCTTCTAAATGGAAAACTATTTTTTTTTAGTAAAATACTGATTTTTTGTCTTCTGATAATAAATAAAGGTTGAACAATCCAAGTTTAATAAAATTCCATGAGATTTGGATCCTGTGTTTGAAGTATGCAGGTTTGTTGCAAACTCAGTTTTTTGAAGTGTTAGATCTGAAATGTTGTCACACTATACCATTATGAAGCTTGCTACCAAATATCAAAAAGCTCTGGTTTGTTGTGGCTGAGAAAAGTTGTGCTGACAGATGCACTGACAGCTGGATGGACAGACAGAGGTAAACCAATATACACTCCTCCTTAAGACATGTTAGGGCAGAGATTTCAAAAATATTTTCAGTTAAAATAACAAGAATGACAAAGAACTGATATTAAAAGCATTTTCAAATAACCTTGTTTTCATGATTTATATGGAAACTCTACAATATCCAAGTATATTTTCATTGAAGACCTAAGACTATCTCCATATGTCTACTTCAATTCTTTTGTTTATGGATTAGCATACTTTAATCCCATGTGTCCTTGTACTTTAAGTTGTGTAAGCTTTGAATTCAAGATCACTTTGGAAACACTCCCATATAAATCTCCCTAATGAAAATTGATGCCATATCTGTCTTAAAGTAACTCACTACCATATAACTAATAATTGATGCCATATCTGTCTTAAAGTAACTGACTACCATATAACTAATAAAAACATCATTTAAGTGGACCTCATCTTTAGCTGTGTTAGATATTCTATATCAAATAAAATATTTCATGAAGAAACCTTTTTGAAAACTGATCTTCTTTTGATATTTCATTTTCCAAAATAGCCAAAGGACACCTACACACTATTCTGGATTTAAAATAAAACTAATAAATGACATTTCTTCCAAGGAACTGACCATCTGGCACGAAAACAAAAAGGACACAGTAATAAACATGATAAATCATCCTTTGACTAAAGCTTCAGCAAGCAAAATAACCACCACCGGCTAGAAGACTGACAAAGAATTGCTTCATTCCATACCATTTTATTACAGCGTCTTCAGTAAACATTGACAAGTCAGGTATATAGATCTTTGTAGAAGGAAATCAATATTTCCTCCTTTACAAGAGTTTCCCAAAGCTAATTATCTAACGGTCAGTTGCCATGTCCAGACATAAGCTTGATCCATTAGTAGTGGAATCCAGGTCACACGTTAAAACCTGATCACCAGCTTCTGCTTTTTATTGCAAGTTTGTTGGGGTCAATATCAAACAATATGCCTGAATTTACAATTTAGCTCATACCACAGACACAGAGAATGACTCAAACATTTTCACATAAAGTAATACTAAAAATGTTTCAGAAGAAGAATTCAATGTATATAATTTTTTAAATGAAAGTTCCTTTTAAAGAAGATTTAGTTCGCTTAATATGATAAGCCAGATTAATTACAGTTATGTATGCCTCCCTACCTGAGCTAAATTTGCATGTCTACTCTAAAACATAGGACATTTTTGGTTGAGCAATATTAAAATTTAGAACATTCCCAATACAGTCTACGAAAAAAAAATGTTTCAATAAAACAATTTATCTTTCTTTTTTAATCTACTTTTTTCACCCTAAACAGAAAACAAGGTAATACCTCCTTTGGCCTTAAGTGCAATATGCTATGTTTTTCTAGGTGTACTTTCTTGTTATTCCTAGCAAGAATTATACCTAACACAAACCAACACTGGAAATAGGAATATGATTTCCATAAAAAATAAAAAAATAAAAAAATGAAACAATCATATAATTTAATATCAAAGCAGTCTCATCAAATATCAGCACTGTTTGGAGTACTTGATGTTGTTAAGAGGTTGAAGAAGATCTTCATAAATCTGCCAATAAAATTGGTACTATAAGAATTAAGAATTTTACTATATGAACATCGAAGGGTATTATACCCCAAAACAGGTATCAATTTACATTGATAAGATATGAACATTGGATTTAAGGATATTTGCCCACAAACTTTCATGTAAAAGTCATCATTTTGCCCCAAGACACAATGACTGAAATAATATCTGAATACAGGTTAATGGCCTTCAAAAAATAGATTTTTGGAGGCCATTCACTTATAATGAGTTTTTGTTTGAACTATGATCTGTAAAGGGGGAATTATGACATTAAGATGAATTATGTGCACCATGGTATTAATTATATAAATGAAATACAATATATATTCTATTTTTATCACTATAAATTTATACCCATTCATGAGGATCTGCATTTCTCCCCAAAAAAATTACAACATTACACATGATCTTTTTTTAGTATAGAGATAACAATTATTGTGTACACCACAGCATCTGCATACACAACACTTAAACCGGTATGACATGTATTTTCTGATGGTAAGACCATTCATATGATATGGGTACAGTTAAAGGCAGGTGTTCAGAAGGGATTCATCAAATGTTAAAGGGACACAACTCTCTGCCTCATAGAAATCGTCTAATTTGATTAGTGTTTAATGCTATTTTCAACACTATTGTACTATTTCATGGCGTTCATTTTTTTTTATTAGTGGAGAAAGCCAGAGTGCCTGGAAAGAACCACTAACTTTCAGTAGGAAAACTGTATCAAATAGCCAGTAAACACTGAGGTTGTGAGTTTGAATCCTGCACAGGGCAGGTGCATTCGACTACAATCTTAATTGACTAGAATTGTACAGATGGACAAGGGTAAAACTTCATACCCCTCTGCAACAAAGGAGCCATAAAAACATACCTTCATATGTTCAATATAAAAAACAGTGATCATAAATTGGTATTTTTTTACTATTTTAGGTCCTTTGTATCTTGAAAGCAGTGAGAATATTAAAGTTATTTTCGTTTTAATTATTTTGTTTTTTACAAAACATCAGTAAAGCAGGTGTATCAATACAAAATCTAGCCTCTTAAATCAATGATTACAAACAATTTTTTGGTTGATTTTTTTATGCTGTGCTCTTCTCATTCACACAGCAAAAAAGTCTTTATTTTTATGTAATGGCTAATTAAGGTCTTTCCTCTCCGCGAGGAAAGACCTTATTGTTTTTCTCCTGTTTTTTTTTTTTTTTTTTTTTTTTTTTTTTTTTTTTCATCCAGCATTTGTTTCACATGGCCTCCCCTTGTTTCTATTGGAGTTATCAAGACCAAATATGGACCATCGGTAGACCTCATCATGAAGTATTACCAGATTAGGCTGTGTAGGATTTCATCATCCCCTTTAGAAGTTATCTCCCTTTTATTGGTTTTTTTCGACATGGTCCCCCCTCGTTGTTTTTAAAGATATCATGACCTTATTTGGACAATAGTTAGATCTCATCATGATGTGTTACCATATGAGGCTGCTAAGGATTTCATCATTCCCTATGAGAGTTATTTCCCCTTGAAGTAATTTCTTTCTTTTACATTTTTCTCAAAAAGTATTCAAGATAGAATCGATTTGAAAACGGCAACATGTACAGGACCAGATGGCAATGTTAATTAACATATACAATCATTTTGTTGTTAACCCTTGTAAGGAGTTATTTCCCTTGAAAAAATATAAACAATTTTTGAAAAATTGTATCTCGAGAACCGCAAGTCGTAAAGACTTGGGACCTACACCAATAATCTTAAGTTCATGTGACCTTTAATTTGCACTCAAGGTCAAAGGTCACCGAGTGCAAAAAAAAAATACGCTGCAATTTCAAGCTTTCATATTAAGAAAACGATAAGAGTTTGCTGCATACTTACAGCGTATAAAATGTTCCTCTCGACGAGCTCTACATTTTATACACTGACCTCAAAAGAGTCCAACTGTCTGTTCAAAAGTTACGACGGGATGATTCTTAAAAGTATAGTATTGTGTGTATATCTTTTTAAAGGTAACAGATATCAACCTACTATAAACTGCAAAGATGATCAGTAGTTCAAGACCTTCAATTTGAGGTCAATGTCAGGTCATGATGAAATTTCACCTTGACCTTCACATTTTACTATGACCTTGACCTTGTAATATTTGAAAGGTCAAGTGGTCTTGAGTTGCATGGTGATAGTCCCATGTCTCTACGACTTCCGGTTCTCAAGTTTTGTATTGCATCATATATTTGATGATTAATTGTGACCTTGGTGAACTTTGAAATTGTCCCAATTCTTTTTCTATAATGTTGTCCTTCAACCGTAGATCATTTATCATTTAACAGATTTTAGATATCTATTGTCGTTTTAGAGATAATGCAGTTTGAAGTTTTTGGAGCGGAGGCATGTATTTCTGAATCATCAAGAGCTTACCACTTAAAATGTTTTAGAAATTAAAGAGGTTGACATAGTTATATGTTTGACCAAATACCAAAAACATTCCATGGAAAAAAACACCAAAAAATCAATTTGAAATTTTCAAGTTTTGCATTGACTTTGTAAGTTTCATAACTTCTATTTATATAATTGATATTGCATCATTATTTGCACTTTGTCAAATGGGGTCATCTGATATATCAAATTGAAGGTCTTAATAAACTCTACTAAAAAATCAAAATTTTAAACCCCCTTTTCATCCCAGAGGGAAGGGTGGGGTCATTTAGTGCAAACATTCAAATTTCTCAGATGGTAAGGTTGTCGCATATCAAATGAAAGAACATAAAGCGTACATTTCAAATTTTAAATTGACGTCTCCAAAAAAGGGGTTAGATGGGGTCATTGAGTGCAAAAAATAAATGTTCTTTTAAGGTAGGGTTGTTGTATATCAAATGAAAGGTCATGATGTGTACATTTGAAATATCAAATTCCCAACCTCCAAAAATTAGTTGGATAGGGTTATTAAGTGCAAAAATAAAACTTTCTAGAACATGGCGTTGTCGCATATCAAATGAAAGCTCATCTACTCTGTTCCATATATTATAATTCCGATCTCAAAAATGTAGGCGGATGAGGTCATTAAGTGTAAAAAGCGAAAAGTTTCAGAAGGTATGCTTGTCGTATATCAAACGAAAGGTCCTACGAAGTACCATACGAAAACATCACTTTTACAGGAAAGACCTTTCAATTGTTTTACAAACAATTGAGATACTAGTTTTAATATCTTTTGGTTAACAAAACAGGTTTTAAAATCATTTTATTCTTTTCTTTAAACAATAATTATAAGATTAAATGCAGCATCACTAAAGCCTTTTCCCTTTGTTTTTCACCAGTTTATTTCATTATCATGTGTAACCCTTTTATGTTTAGTTAGTTTTTATCTTTGCACATAACCATGATAACATACCAATGAAAAACATTTCATTTCCTTTTCATAGTATGGAATTCCAGAAATGTTTACAAAGTCCTAAAATTCTTATAGCTAACAGCAAAGAGAAACAAAAACAAAGAAATGTGTAACACAACAAAAAATAGAAAATGGAAACAGAAAGTAATATATATCTAAGTTTTTTATACTTATCAGTTCTATAGGATTACTTGCATTGATTTTTTTCATGATGTAGGGAAATAGAAAACATGGGGTTATCAATGAGAAAGCAACTAAACTTACAAACAGGTCATCTATATTTTAGAAAACAAACTTAAAATAAGATGTTGGCATTGATCCTAAAGAAAAAAATACCCACAAAAACCACCAAGATAGTTAGAGAGTTGGGATAGGGAAGAAAGGTTGTCAGTCTCATGCCAGTCGACAAGTTTACAAAAAGGTTGTGGGAGTTATCCATCATCAAATCAAACCAAAGGCTTGGTGGTTTTGTGGTAGTGTGGAGGGTTGTGGGATCTATCCATCATCAAATCAAACCGATGACTTGGTGGTTTTGTGGTAGTGTGGAGGGTTGTGGGATCTATCCATCATCAAATGAAACCAATGGCTTGGTGGTTTTGTGGTAGTGTTGAGGGTTGTGGGATCTATCCATCATCAAATCAAACCAAAGACTTGGTGGTTTTGTGGTAGTGTGGAGGGTTGTGGGATCTATCCATCATCAAATCAAACCAAAGACTTGGTGGTTTTGTGGTAGTGTGGAGGGTTGTGGGATCTATCCATCATCAAATCAAACCAATGGCTTGGTGGTTTTGTGGTAGTGTGGAGGGTTGTGGGATCTATCCATCATCAAATCAAACCAATGGCTTGGTGGTTTTGTGGTAGTGTGGAGGGTTGTGGGATCTATCCATCATCAAATCAAACCAATGGCTTGGTGGTTTTGTGGTAGTGTGGAGGGTTGTGGGATCTATCCATCATCAAATCAAACCAAAGACTTGGTGGTTTTGTGGTAGTGTGGAGGGTCGTAGGGTCTATCCATTATCAAATCAAACCAAAGACTTGGTGGTTTTGTGGTAGTGTTGAAAGTTGTGGGATCTATCCACAATCAAGTCAAACCAAAGGTTTGGTGGTTTTGTGGTAGTGTGAGAGGTTGTGGAATCTATCCACCATCAAATTAAACCAAAGACTTGGTGGTTTTTGTGGTAGTGTTGGAGGTTGTGGAATATATCCACCATCAAATCAAACCAAAGGCTTGGTGGTTTTGAGGTAGTGTTGCAGGTTATGGGGTTTATCCACTATCAAGTCAAACCAAAGGCTTGGTGGTTTTCTTGTAGTATGGGGGGTTGACGGATCTATCCAATATCAAGTCAAACCAAAAACTTAGTGGTTTTGTGGTAGTGTGGGGGTTACAGGATCTAACCACAATCAATTCAAACCAAAGGCTTGGTGGTTTTGTTGTAGTATGGGGGGGTTGTGGAATCTATCCAACATCAAGTCAAACCAAAGGCTTGGTAGTTTTGTGGTAGTGTTGGGGGTTGTGGGATCTATTCAACATCAAGTCAAACAAAAAACATGATTGTTTTGTGGTAGTGTGGGGGTTGTGGGATCTATCCACCATTATTGGATGATATTGGATTATCCACCATCAAGTCAAATCAAAAACTTGGTGGTTTTTTGGTATTGTGAGGGTTATGGGATTTATCCACCATTAAGTCAAACCAAAGGCTTGGTGGTTTTGTTGTAGTGTGGGGGGTTGTGGGATATATCCAACATCAAGTCAAACCAAAGGCTTGGTAGTTTTGTGGTAGTGTGGGGGTTGTGGGATCTAACCACAATCAAGTCAAACCAAAGGCTTGGTGGTTTTGTGGTTGTGTTGAAAGTTGTGGGATCTATTCAACATCAAGTAAAACAAAAAAATTAGTAATGGGGGGGTTGTGGGATCTATCCACCATCAAGTCAAATGGTTAACCAAAGGCTTGGTGGTTTTGTGGTAGTGTGGAGGTTGTGGGTTAAAACCACGATCAAGTCAAACCAAAGGCTTGGTGGTTTTGTGGTAGTGTGGGGGGTTGTGGGATCTATCCAACATTGAGTCAAACCAAAGAATTGGTGGTTTTGTGGTAGTGTGTGGAGGATTTGGGGGAAGATCTATCCACCATCAAGTCAAACTAAAGACTTGGTTGTTTTATGGTAGTGTGGGAGGTAAAGGGACCTATCCACCATGAAGTCAAACAAAAGACTTGGTTGTTTTGTGGTCGTGTGGGAGGTCGAGGGATCTATCCACCGTGAAGTCAAACCAAAGACTTGGTGGTTTTATGGTCGTGTGGGAGGTTGAGGGATCTATCCACCGTGAAGTCAAACTAAAGACTTGGTGGTTTTGTGGTCCTTGTGGGAGGTTTAGGGATCTATCCACCGTGAAGTCAAACTAAAGACTTGGTGGTTTTGTGGTCCTGTGGGAGGTTTAGGGATCTATCCACCGTGAAGTCAAACTAAAGACTTGGTGGTTTTGTGGTCCTGTGGGAGGTTTAGGGAACTTCCAACGTGAAGTCAAACTAAAGACTTGGTGGTTTTGTGGTCCTGTGGGAGGTTGGGAAATCTGTCCTCCATGAAGTCAAACTAAAGACTTGGTTGTTTTGTGGTCGTGTGGGAGGTTGAGGGATCTATCCACCGTGAAGTCAACCAAAGACTTGGTGGTTTTATGGTCCTGTGGGAGGTTTAGGGAACTTCCACCGTGAAGTCAAACTAAAGACTTGGTGGTTTTGTGGTCCTGTGAGAGGTTGGGGAATCTGTCCTCCATGAAGTCAAACTAAAGACTTGGTGGTTTTGTGGTCCTGCTGGAGGTTGGGGAATCTGTCCTCCATGAAGTCAAACTAAAGACTTGGTGGTTTTATGGTAGTGTCGGAAGTTGAGGGATCTAGCCCACCAAGAATTCAAACCAAAGACTTGGTGGTTTTGTGGTAGTGTTGGAGGTTGAGGGATCTAGCCATCATCAAGTCAAACCAAAGACTTGGTGGTTTTGTGGTAGTGTGGGAGGTTGAGGGATCTAGCCATCATCAAGTCAAACCAAACACTTGGTGGTTTTGTGGTAGTGTGGGAGGTTGAGGGATCTAGCCATCATCAAGTCAAACCAAACACTTGGTGGTTTTGTGGTAGTGTGGGAGGTTGAGGGATCTAGCCATCATCAAGTCAAACCAAAGACTTGGTGGTTTTGTGGTAGTGTGGGAGGTTGAGGGATCTAGCCATCATCAAGTCAAACCAAACACTTGGTGGTTTTGTGGTAGTGTGGGAGGTTGAGGGATCTAGCCATCATCAAGTCAAACCAAACACTTGGTGGTTTTGTGGTAGTGTTGGAGGTTGAGGGATCTAGCCATCATCAAGTCAAACCAAAGACTTGGTGGTTTTGTGGTAGTGTGGGAGGTTGAGGGATCTAGCCATCATCAAGTCAAACCAAAGACTTAGTCGTTTTGTGGTAGTGTGGGGGGGATTTGGGGGGGGGGGGGGGGGGGGGGGTTGAGATCTATCCACCTTCAAGTCATACTCAAGACTTGGTGGTTTTAGGGTAGTGTGGGAGGTTTTGGGATCTAACTACCATCAAATCAAACCAAGGACTTGATGGTTTTGTGGTCGTGTGGGAGGTTGTTGGATCTATCCATCATCAAGTCAAACCAAAGACTTGGTGGTTTTGAGGTAGTGTTGGAGGTTGTGGGAGCTATCCAACATCAAGTCAAGACAAAGGCTTGGGGGTTTTGTGGTAGTTGGGTGTCCACCATCAAGTCAATCCAAAGGCTTGGTGGTTTTGTGGTTATCTGGAAGATTGTGGGAGCTATCCACCAGCAAGTCAAACCAAAGGATGCAATATGATTGTATTTCTGATTCTGTTGCTTCCCACACATTTTTTGAAAGTAAGAGTTAGAGACTGGTTTGCCACATGTCAAGATATGTCTTGGTATGATGACCTTGCTCTTCAAAAGTCTTTCTCAGCCTGTCAGATTGTGAGGTACACACATCACAAGGGGGGGGGGGTCCTGATCCCGGCTTAAAAACATGAAATCCTGAGGTCCCGAATTGAAAGAAATTAAAATCCCGACATCCTGAAATTGGAAATAAGAATTCCCAGATCTTGAAAGGATCAATCCTGAAATCCTGAGCTTAAAAACACCCGAATCCCCATATCCCGAAAAAAGGTCCTGCCCCCTCCCCCCCCCCCTTTCATCACATAATATGTGTGTATTGATAGCTGCAAATTGATGTAAAAACTTCAATCCATCACCCTCAACTCATTTCTTATGAAAATTATGAAAATTAATTATGGTTTGGATGTAAGTTAACTTTGTTACAATGCTGACCAACATAATATTTTTAGACTTCATTGTGTCTCTGAAACACTGGTCACTTTGCTCCACAAAACAAAACCAAGAACATAGTGGTTGTTCTCATTAATAGTATTGGTTTTTTAAAATTATTTTTAGGTGGGTTATTTCTAATTAGGAAAATAGATTTACATTTTTTACTTTTTGGTTTTCGGTTAACCATATATATGGTAAATCATGTAACCCTTGTTCAAGACCTTATTTTGATTTCAAGATGTCTTTTTGCATGTTGTTTGGTTGCTGTGTCCATAAAATAACCTCCCTCATCTTGCATGTATTTCAATAAGTTTTAACATTGCAAACATTTGTCTAGATTTGAAGAAATTTAGACTTTGCAATAATAAGTATCATGAGTATGTCTTCAAAAATGTAAAAAACTAAAGCTGAATTGTATCAATATCTTATTTTACTTATCATTCAGCGACAAATATTACAAATAAGATTAGCTTAGGTTAAGTAAAGTCTTATGAGGTGAAATGCTAAAAAATGTCCAAATACTCTCATTAACTAACTGATTGAAAAACATATTCTTCAAGTTAACATATATTCAAAATAAATCTTCAACAAACATTCAAATGGTATCTGCTAAGATGACATATGAATAAATAAATTGGGAATAGATAATTTTACATGTTCCTTTTTATTAGTTTTTGTTTAGATATCATCTCTATATATTTTGAAAACTAAGAGCAAATTTAAACTCCTTTAATAAGTTTTCAAATTCACATTTTTTTTTTAAATACAATGTATTATTTTCATGCGTATATACATACAATTTTGAAGATAACAGTTTTTAAAGTATAATTTTTTTCTAACATTGTACACACACCATAATAACCTTGATCCTGATTTTTTTATTTAGTTTTTACATATATAAATACTTACCACTTTAATGCTGTGCAATGTCAAATTCCATCATTACAAGTTTGAGATTTCAATACACAACTTTTCATTACACACTGTATTATGAACAATGTTTTACCCACTTGTTATCGATAACCTATTTAATTTTACATGGAGGT
The DNA here is from genome assembly GCF_963676685.1 of Mytilus edulis. Classification (NCBI taxonomy): domain Eukaryota; kingdom Metazoa; phylum Mollusca; class Bivalvia; order Mytilida; family Mytilidae; genus Mytilus; species Mytilus edulis. Next base: position 45,475,424 of record NC_092355.1, read on the forward strand.
GATTTCTCACTTGGCTTATTTTTTCTGACAGTATTCGCCATTAGATAATAATACGTAAAGCGAATATTTATCATTTAATGTATTAAGGTCAAAGATCAACCAATGAAACGAATGCTTGCGCATATTTTTTTCAGCAGATCAACTTCTGCATACTTCGTCAGTAATGTGAATCGTGCTATTTCTATAATTGACATGTAACCGCCTGAGGAATGAATATATCTGTTATATTACGAGAGTGAAGTTTTCAATGGTAGCATGACCTAATTTCACCTTTCAGGGCGCTGAATACACTACCTGAACAATTATTAGACTCAGGTGTATAGTAAATCATACTATTACGCAATAAACAATTAAGAAGCAATAAATGCTGTAATAAAATGTAACTTTTATTACTTCTTGTATCGTAATCATCAACGTGACGTAACTTCAGTAACTTTTTTACACATTGTTGTTTACAACAAACACATTGTGTATTGAGTGAAATAAAGATTACCACATGGTTTTTATCGGCTGTTAAGATAATATTACCTGGCCCCGCACACCTTTTGATTAAAGATATATAAAAAAATGTTATTTGTAAAAATATGTAAGTGAAATGACAGCATAAATAATCGACAAGTTAACTTACCTTGGACGGCGAATATTCGCCTGGTGTTGATGCATATATTTTTGATATTTGTTAATGGCGGCTACGGTCCTTTCACACCTTGAGTAACACTAACCCAAATACCATCCGCTCCTATTTTTAGATTCAATAGCCATAATGTTAGGTAATTATTAAAAAGTATTAAATTATTTTCGAAATTAAAATTAACAAACAATATGGCGAAATATATTCGGATTTACTTAATCCAACTGCATTCGATAAGTAAAAATTAGCATAATATTATGAAGAATATATTCGTCTGCAGCCGTTGAACTTGAGGACAACGAACTGGTCAATAATCGCTAGTTCATCACAACATGCCAATGGCCGCAAACCTGCGTATTATTCAAAGTAGAATAAAAAATGTTTACATATTATTGATTCTGATAATGAACAATGTCCACAGACCTTTGCGTTTTCTGTCCGATTGATTTTTTTCTTTTTTTACGAAATACCTTTAGAAAAAAACATCAATTAAATGAATCAATTACAATTAATCACCTTCATGGGTTTTAATCTTCGATCCAATTTCTCAAAGGCATTTTAATGTAAAAAAATAATGGGATGAACAGTTCCGTAGTTTAGCATTCTGAATATAAATACACAAATGTAAAGTTGATTAAAACACCTATATTGTTGACAAAGAGAGCAAATATTTCATATTTAAGCAATGAGTTAAACGGAGGAATGCAGATATTGTCATTAAGACAGAAATTGTCCATTGCGCTGCATTTTATTTTTTTAATTTTTATTAATTTCAGATTTTATTTTTTGCAAAGAAGTATATCTTTTGTTTCAAGTAAAAAAAGTCTGTGAGCTATAATGGCATTTCTATTATGACTATCAGCCATATAAAAAAAGGATTGAAATAATTAGTGAACACATTACGACCTTCAATGATGAACAAAACCAATACGATATAGTAAAATACAAAAGGCTTCTGCATACAAAAAAAATAATAATTAACACCATACGGGAAACAATTTATGCAGATGGGAACCAACAGCAGCCACTACAGGCCTCACACATTCACCTGATTACCTACCGTTGAAGACTGATCAAAACTGAGTTACCATCTTGATGCTGGTTAGTTATTTTTGTCGTTTGGTTTGGATTCCCACATTTATTATTATTCATATCAGAAACTGTTTGAACACTGCGATTTTGAGTTCGAATGATCAATCCGACACTTGGCAGGTGCGCTCGACTCCAATCTTACTTGACTAGGATTGTCAATTTTTCTACCGAAGGTTGGCTTGCAGGTTCTCTCCGGGCACTCGAGCTTCCTCAACCACTAGAAAAAAAATGACCGTAACAAAATAGACAAAAGTGCTGAAAGCGGCGTTAAACACCAAACAATCAATCGATCAATCAACCAATCAACAAATCAATCAATCTTGTATTATCACATCCGGAATGTAGTAGGGTTAAACATAATTGTTAGCACCGCATCAACCCTCCTCATAACCAAGGACAGTAGTGTAATGGTACAACATTACAAAAACTAAAAGTCAGTTGATAATGACTTGACAACTAACCAAACAAACAACCAACAACATTAACACTCAAGACTCATCCATGTACATAAACCTTATAAACCCATAGATTGCTTGTATGCGAGTTAACCTTGCAATATTTTGACAATTTCGAAGACTTAGTGTTAAACACAATTGAATTAGCTTTAAAAAAAAAACTAGAGTTATTGAAAATTATCTGTGTCTGTATTTTGTGTACGACCTATACTTCTGTCCTTGCAACTCCAGAATAAATTTCACTCGTATTGGAGTCTTGGATATTTCGAGATTACTATTGATATCTTTTTTCTTTGGAATTTACCTGAGTTGTCATATTTTTTTTCGCTTTAGTTTTGACTTTTCTGTTTATAAATTTTAGGGTATTTTTCCGCAACAATGTCTCTGTCTATGCTGCTTTCAGGCAGACTATACCGGCGTTCTTGGTAATATTAAAAACAAGAATGTGTCCACAGTACACGGATGCCCCACTCTCACTATCATTTTCTATGTTTAGTGGACCGTGAAATTGGAATAAATTCTCTAATTTGGCATTAAAATTAGAATGATGTTATCAAAGAGAACATGTACACTAAGTTTCAAGTTGATTGGACTTCTACTTTATCAAAAACTACCTTGACCAAAAACTTTAACCTGAAATTTGCACTATCATTTTCTATGTTCAGTGAACCGTAAAATTGGGGTCAAAACTCTAATTTGGCATTTAAATTAGAAAGATCATATCATAGGGCACATGTATACTAAGTTTCAAGTTGATTGGACTTCAACTTCATCAAAAACTACCTTGACCAAAAACATTAACCTGAAGCGGGACAGACGGACGGACGCACAGACGGACGGACGAACGGAGGCACAGACCAGAAAAGATAATGCCCCTCTACTATCGTAGGTGGGGCATAAAAATGTGGTAAGATGATCAAATACTAAGAAGTTAACAACTTTAGGTTACCGTACAGCCTTCAGCAAAACCCATACCGTATAGTCAGCTTTACAATACACCGAAATGAAAGATCTTAAACAATAAAAAACAAAGGAGAACACTAATGACCTCATTTATGTTCAAAACAATGAACGAAAAACAAATATGAATCATAACAACAAACGACAACCACCGAATTACTGGCTTCTGACTTGGGACAGGCAATATATAATAGGCGGGGTTAAACTAGTTTGAAGGAACCGACCCTCCCCTAACCTGCGAAAAAAATATTACGAAAAGATTAGATCAAGAAAATCTTTGAATACTCGCAGATACGCTTCATTACAAGAGTACATGTACGGTATGTATGTTTTATGTTTCAATCACTACCATTGTCTGGTGAACTTACTTATTTATCATGTTTGTCTTAATTTCCTGTTTTTTCCCCACATTCTATTGATAATTTACGACAGTGTTTATTACTGAAGTACTGATCATGATTGTATAGCAAATCATTAAAAATGTAGACATCCTGTATATAAATCTTTCCTTTACAATTATTATATAGTCTTACCAAATTGAAGTGCGCATCAAATTTTCTTTCGTCAAAATAGCTATACAATTCAGGGAATATAAATTTTAATATCGTAAAATGCATTTTATACCATATGAAAAGTTTACAGGAGAAATCATTTTTCATAAATATAAATTTTAATTGTAAGCAGAACTTGAGGAATATGATTAAGATACTGGAGTTCAACAGCCTTGATTTGGTCGAGGGTTTAGCTTGAAAAGGCGAATAAAAAGAAATTTCGAATCCCACTTTATTAAGTTTGTAATAAGACAATCCTGACAGAGAGCATCTTTGCCAGTCAAGGTGACGATCGATTCCCATCATTTCCACGCCAATGGTTACAATCGAGTTCCTCACAGAGAGCATCTTCGAGTACCATCCTTTCCACCCTTGGTATCTTCTTTTAAACCTCAGGTCAAGTATTCCAGCTTTGTCAATGAGGGAGGAACACAATTCATTATATGGGACTACACTTCAAACGTTACATATTTAAAAAAAAAATAAAAACAAGAAGAAAGGATATATTAATTTCCTGCCGGTGAGAAATCAACGGTTAATACCCCTTGTTTTTCTCGTTTTCTTGTTTTGCTTTTTTCTTCTTCATTTTTTTCTGTTAATAATCAATTAATGGATTTTATTTTACATTCAGTGACCGATATTTCGTGCATATCATGACCGAGACCAAATTAGTAGTTTCTGCAAGGTAGATTGACAGAAATGAAATGTAGGATCGTTTAATCCACTGGAAATATGATCTTGTGGCTTTACCCTGCCTTACCACAGACTCCTCGATATAATGAAAAGAAAACGCTCTCCCACGACATGATATCGAATTATGATTCCGACCTCATTTCTTGTTAGAATTTAATGAAATTCATAACTAACGGGTTTATCTAAGATGCAATTTTCGGAAGAGTTCGATAATATGCGCCAATCTATTATTTTAAAATCAAAGGATAATTTTAAGGTACACAAATCAAATCAAATCAAATACGTTTATTTTATAAATATTGTAATGACGTTGTTAAAAGAAAAAAGACGAGCGTATACACATTACATATTCAGGCGCTTAGGGCGGGTCCTTCTTTTTTTATTATTATTTTGGTGTAAAATTTTCCATAGTAAATTTTCTTTCGACATTTGAACTTATTTTCAATTACTTTATATGTTCTTGCTCTTTTAAAGAACGCTATCTAGAAAACAACAAAAACAATAGTCAAGAAAGAACGGGGCATACATTTGAAAGAGGGAAACTAGCTTGGTGAAAGAAAGATAACTCCAATTATAATATAATATAATATAATATCAACTTCAAAAACCTTTGTACAGGGTTCTTGGGAAATATATTATCAATTACAAAAAAAACACGTTTGTATAGAAGTGTTTGTTAATATACTATCAACTTCAAAAACATTTATATAGAAGTCTTGATTAATATACTATCTACAACAAAAACTTTTGTATAAGGGTCTTGGTCAATATACTATCTACTACATTTTTTAATAGGAGTCTACAAAAACTGTTGTAATAGATTATTGGTTAATATACTATCAACTACAGAAACCTTTGTATAGGGGTCTTGGTTAACAACTACAAACATTTTGTATAGGGGTCTAGGTCAATATACTATAAACTACAAAAACTTTTGTACAGGGATCTTGGTTAATATACTATCAATTACATAAACTATTGTATAGAAGTCTTGATTAATATACTATCAACTACAAAACATGTTTTATAGAGGTCTTGATTGATATAATATCAACTTCAAAACATTTTGAATAGAGGTCTTGGTCAATATGGTCAATATACTATCAAATACAAAAAATTGTATAGAAATCTTGATTAATATACTATCAATTACAAAAAATATATATATAAGTTTTGGTTAATATATTATCAATTACAAAAATCTTGTATATGGGGTCTTGGTCAATATACTATCAACTACACAAACTTTCGTATAGGAGACTTAGTAAATATCAGAGGCTGATGTAGGTGGGCCAGGAGCCCGCATCCCTTTCTGGAAAAAAATGACATGAACGGAGTGGGTTCCCTCTTAGGCAGTCAGTAGCCCCCACTTATGAAAAAGTCAGGATCTGCCACTGAATATACTACACAAACTTTTTCTTAGTCTTTGGTTTTATATGTTGTGTCTTCTGTACTATTATTTGTCTTTTTATTTTTAGCCATGGTGTTGTCAGTTTATTTTCTATCTATGAGTTTGACTGTCCCTCTGGTATCTTTCGTCCCTCTTTTGTATAGGAGTCTTGGTCATTAAACTATCGACTACCGTGAAAAACTGTTTTGTTGGAATCTTTGCCAATTTTACAATCAGCTATACGACACATTTTTTGTTGGGGTGTTTGTTAGAATTAATAAAATGTGCGTTTACATTTTTCAGTCGGTTATGATGTAAATTAACAGAGTTTTACCTGATGAATCCCAACAATCGTCGCATTTACCTATTACGTTTTTTTAGTTTTTATTCCACAAGGGTATCCCTAGCACAGTAGTCAGTACGTCTGTGTTGACCTAAATTATCATTGATATGGTCAAAATTATAATATTGACTGTTTACAACACTTTGATTTTTTTAAATACTAAGGCTTTTTTCCTCATGAATAGACAACGTAAGCTGTATTTGGCAAAACGTTTTGGTATTTTGGGTTTTCAGTGCACCTCAACTTCGTACTTTATTTTGCCATTTTAATATTTTTTATTCGAGCGTCACTGATGAGTCTTTTGTAGACGAAACGGCTGATGATGCCCTCGGTGAATAAAAACTCCACAAGCAGTGGCATCGACCCAGTGGTTGTAAATAAACTCATCATAGATACCAAGATTAAAATTTAAAAAAAAATAATTAAAAGTATAGTCAGCACTTCTGTGTTGACATGATAAATAATTGATATGGTCATAGTTATAAATTTACTGTTTACAAGACTTTAAATTTTTGAAATCCTAAGGTTTTTCTACCTGAGGAATAGAATACCTAAGCTGTATTTGTGTATTTGGCAAAACTATTAGGAATTTTCGTTCTTCAGTGCTCTCCAAACCGTACTTTATATGGCCATTTAACATTCCTCATACCTCATCTTCTTCTTTGTATAAGCCATACAAGTGGCTGTTAAGCCAGTCATACAACTGGGAAATGTCTGTACAAAGTAAGAAATATGTCAGTTATTTTTCGTTCGTTGATTGATCGTCTCTATTTTTTTTATTTGCCTTTGAGTTCGATATTTTGTCAATCTTTTTAAACATAGATATAGGAAGATGTGGTGTGTACACATTTTCAACAGTTAAGACCGAAAATGTTATATAAATTCATGGCACATAACACGGAAAAAAATCAGGTTTTACTGTTGTTCTTCATTTCTAAGTTTATTATCTGAATGTCATTCAATCTCCCCGTTATATTTTGGTGTAGTTTTTTCTTTGACATGCCGCTTGCCAATATCTGCTCAAATATGTTCGTAGGAATTTGAGTATTTATGCATTCACTTTATAATGGAATATGAAACGGCTTAAATTGATCACAGTGATGTTTAGGAGACCGAGTTGAAGTAGTTTCAACTTTATTAAAAAAAAGTATGAAAAGAATTTCAACAACCAGCAAGATATTGCAGTACCAAACGTACAAAGAGAAATAACTCGAATTGACTTGAATTTATTTTTAACATTAATAGTCTCCCTTTTAACATGCGGTAATCCTTCATATCCGAAACTTTTATACTGTTTATACATTTTACAACGTAAATAAATAGATTAAAACAACTAGTTTGAATGTAAGAAATCTTGAATCAAATATTGAAAACCAAATTATAATACAGGAGAACGGAGCCGGTCACCCAGTGTACATTATCAACAACAACAACAACAACAAACACATGTATAATCATAGACCACAATAAACTAAAGTGCTGTCAAGTCGCATTGTACAATGATTAAGTTGGCTATGATCACAATTTAAAAAAAAAAAGAACGTGAAACAGTTCATGCATGATACATATCGACCTTCTCTTCTTCTTCCATTAATTTGCATTGAGCTTCTGTTGTATTATCGAATTGACTATTTTTCACATGTTCAAAGGAATCAACATTTCAACAAAATATGTGCACAAATCCAGTTAAAAGCCATCATTAGATTACATATTAACAAAAACCGAAGTGCTCGAGACTGTCTTTGGATCCTTTCAATGTGGACGATGCGACGACAGCAGATGAACTTTCTTTCCATAAATGAATTGCAGATGGATAGCATAATTGCTGGGGCTTTTGTATTCTTGAGAATTGATAGTAGGTATCTGGTGTCATGTCCTCTTGTTATTAATGCTACACCCTCGGTATTAAGTATTGTCGGGTGGCATTGCAACAATATGATGTATTATGCGGTTGAGCAGGATGATCTTTATTCCCTTCCTTAATTCGTTCTTGTAACTCAACCCATTGCATGGCTTCTAGCACTACCGATGGTTTTACAAGTTACAAAAGTGCTGCTCGTCTCTGTGTCATTTTTAATTCTATGATATTTTCCCGTATTATTGAACCCAAAATGTTACACGCATACTTCATAATTGGTCTTACTATAGTGTCGGATAGCATTGTGCCTAGATCGTATTTAGACAGGATATTTCTTCTAAAAAAAAAATTGATGTTGGTCGCTTTCATTGTTACGCTGCCTTTGTGCTAGTTCCATGTTAAGTTGTAGCTGATATTAGAGCTTAGATATTTTGCGTTCTGTACTACTTCTTATCGTGTCATATGGTGTAGTTCTTGATAATGGATTTACTCTTTTTGTTACCGTATCACCTCACGTATGTCGGGATTGAATTCCTTGAACCATATGTCTTCCCATTTCTGTAGTCTGTGAGTCGAAATATTTTGTCGGTTCGGAGTAATCCCTCCGTAACCCAAAAACCTTGTATCGTTCCAACACCGTAACCGTCATAGGTAGAAAAAAAAAAGGGTGAAATTTGTTCAAGACCAGACCCTGGTTCTTCGTTACATTTGGATCGAAAAGATTCAACGACTCATTGGTAGGGTTATGTCCCCGGTGTCGGTTGGCCACCAAAACTCAGAAACCGTAAGTCGTAGAAACCTAGGATCTTCACCATTCATCATCAATTCATGTGACTTTGAAAAATACCTCAAGGTCAAATGTGTATGTTGACCTTGACCTTTGACCTAACACCTTGTTAGTGGATAATCTCAGAAACCATTATACTTACAGAAGTTTTGAATAGTGGAAAATGTTTGGGTCATTAAGGCGCAATTTTGTTACATTTTGACCGAAGAGATTTGACCTTTCTGTAAGGGGCATAACCCCTGATTTAGGTTTCTGAAAAGACACAATCAGCTTTTACTATATAATCAAAGGTCAAATGACATTGGGGACTAATGACCTTGACAAAGGTCACAAGGTCTAAGGTCAAGGTCATGTCCCAGATAGCAAATTACGTGTTTTTGACCTTATTTTAAAGATTTTTAGTGTGTTTTAAATGTTTTTAAGGTTGACCTTGACCTTTGACCTTTCAACTTTTTAGTCGATATCTCAAAAACGGTCAATCTTACAGAAATAGTAAAAAGGGAATATTGTTTAGGTGACTGAGGCACAACTTTTTTACATTTTGACCGAAAGGATTTGACATATTCTTTAGGGGCATAACCCCCTTTAACGGTTTCTGAAAAGGTAAAATTAGCTTTAACTCTTGAACGAAAAGTCCTAGACCCATGGGGTCTTTTACAATGACATTGTGGACCAATGACCTTCACAAAGGTTACAAGGTCAAAAGTCAAGGTCATGTCCAAATTATCGAATTTGTTGTTTTTGTCATTTTTTAAGGGTTTTGTGTGTGTTTGAGAGCTTTTTAATGCATTCTACGCCTATTGGAACATGTACTTTACATTTCGAAAAGGAAAGACCTCTCAATTGTTCAAGAACAATTGACATTTTAATTAATTACTTTGTTCATCATGCGCCCTTTGATTGTAATAAAAGTATCTTCATAGGGGGTAAAAGAATCTGCACAAAGAGGGATAACTCTATTTTATAAATGAAATTTGTATCTCTCATCCAGGCATATCTAATAAGACCTAGACTAAATAGCGTTTAAGGTTCATGTGTATCCTTTGGCTAAAATGGCTGCATTTTCACATCAACATTTACTTTAAATACATACTTACCTATGCATCTAGGCAAGTTTTAAGGCATAGTATGCCAAAAAAGCATTTTATGTTCTAGAACATTTAGTTTTTATCTGGATTTAATTGTTCACTTTTTTTTCATTCATGCAGAAGATGATCAAATTAACAAAAAAATAAGTTTCACATGATATGATACACTCATGTACACAGTTCAAATCACCAATTATTGTCAGGTATCTAGTGTGCCTCTATCGTCCAGTTCACTGTTATTATTACCTATGGGGAAGTTCTCAAACCTCTTTCCAAAATTTGTTTAGTTTTGCACTTTTACAGTTGCACTGTAAAATTCAGTTCAGCTTTTTATTTTCTAAAACATAAAAAGTATTTAAATGATATTTATCGAGTGTGCTATACCTTAAGGTTTTTCCAGATAATCTGGTTTGTCTGTTCTCAGATGGAGAAAATGTCGATATTTTAGCCAGACTTCAATATTAACCATTGAATAAGATGCTTGTAGCTTTTAAACATATATACAAGTGTTATGAATTGTCAGTTAAAATAGATATTTACCATACTGAACACTAGATACACAAATTACACGATCTAAAGTGAACATACGAGGGAACCACATATTCTCAAATACAAATACAACTAAAATTATAATTTTTATTATACACAAAACAATTACACCGTGAACATTAAATATTTTTTTTTTGTAATTTGGTACTTCAAACTGATATAAAAAAAATAAGATTAATAGGTATATGCAGAAGACTTGATTGTCTTATAATGAACAAGAAAGGATTTTTAGCAAAGGTCAAAATTTAGAACGTCAAATTGACCTTTGACCTTGATCTCAATTTCAAGGTCATAGGTCAGTGATCTCAAATCAAAAGACCCCAGGTCAATCACTTGTATGGTTGTGGAGAAATACCGATTTCAAATACAAATGGGGAGAAAACTCCTATTAGGGTTGACCAAAACACCTCGACTTAAATAGGTTGAAGTATCGCCTTATTGAAAACAGTTTTTTGGCAAACACATCATATCATAAACTGTTACAGTTTCTTTTGAATAACGATAACAAGCAAAATTCAAAATTGAGAATATGACCTTGACCTTTGACCTTAACCTCAATTTTCTTCAAATGGACCAAGGACTCCATATCAAAAGACTTTAGGCCTCTACGAATTATAATGTGTGAATTCATCCAACATATCGCCTATCTTAAATTTTTAAAGGGAAATAACTCCCATAAGATGTCTTCAGATCACTCCAGTCAAAATAAACCAAATCATTCTAAAGAGTAGACAAACAATCTGATGAAAACAGTTTGTTAAAATCATTTACCGTTTTAGAGATATAGCGATTACAAGAAAAAGGGGACGCGGGGAGAAAACTCCTATAAGAATAAGTGTTCGGCCACACATGGTGAGTTTTGAAAACCCCGTTACTGTACAACATCATTGGCCAAACATCCATTTGATATGTTGTAAAACAAAAAAGCATCTCAGACAGCAGAAAAAAAGAAGAAAAAAAATCAGAAGAAAAAGTGGAAAAGTGGAAAAACCTAATAATAGAATAATAGCAATACGTTTTGTTTTGTTTTGCATCAGCTCGCACTAACGAGCTTACTTATATTCTTGATAATAAGAAAATAAGTTTCAAAACCAGGATAGCCATTAAATATACATTACATTTGAAACAAATCTTCCGCAGGTACACTTGACGTTAAACATGTACTGGTATTATTTTATTCCAAATAATATTGTTTTTTATCCAAATAATTGTGGTAATTTACATTAACTAAAACTTTGTTCATAACAACATTTATTATCCTGAAATATTTACCATGACATACACAGAATAAAAGACTATTTCTGTAAAACTTATTACGTGACAAAGCAATTATATGACTGTACATATGTATCTCTTTTATTAAAATACTTTAAGGTATTGAAAATTCGTTGAGAACTTTCGAAGGTCTTATATTTGTAAACTTTTAAATAAGTATTAATTTTAAGAGATTTTATCAGAAGTGGGTCATGTTCCTATTTGAACAACGATTTTAACTGTACTTGTGTCTTATATTATTGTGTAAAGGTATGATAAAAGAGTGAAAAATTGCCCATGGTTCATATCATTAATCTGTCAATACTTTTTACGTGGAAGGACATTAATAATCATACCGGAATATTTCAAATTATATCGACTTAGCAGTACTCGTTTAAAAAAATCAAAAAATCATTCAAGTCCAGTTTTTTTACCAAACAATATATGGCAATGTTATAAATTTTAAAAATAAAATAGGTAATTGACTTAATTTTGAAAATGCAGCTGATTAATCTAATCTGTAAATTTATTTTTATCTATAACTTAAAAGATGTTAATGCAATTTTATAATGTTGTTAAATGAATGGACTTCATCATAGTAATTGTAGGAGTGTCTATTCCGAATAAAGTTTTTCCCCGTAATTATTTCATACAAATCTTATTGTTTAAATAAATTGATACTTTTTTAATATTCTTTTATTGCAGAAAAACCCTGGCACGGTATGCAAAACTCAACAAATAAAATGCCCCAATACATTTGCTATAATCTTTTACTTGTATAGTTTCAGTATTTTGTATATCGATATTTTCTATGCAAAAAAAAAGAGATTCAGTGAAAAAGAACAAGTGAAATCACAAATTAGAAATGACTAAATATTTGACTGACTGTATTTAATGTAATACTGGGATAGTTCACCTTCAGCAATAAATTCACTGAATGTTAGCTCTAACCTTAATTAATAAGAATAGTAATATTTTCAATAAAACAACTACGAATAATTGAATGAGTTAAAATGTGTGAATCTTTTTTTGTGTGGTAAAAATCCATGTTTCAAAGCTTTAAAAAGTGGTTTGTTCACATTTCTCCAACATTTGATATTCTATTTCTATTTTTTTTTTAACTATCATGTACACATTTCTTGTTGGATGCCGCATTAACTGGGTCCTTTCACAATATTTTCGTAATTTTTCCTAGTTGAACTCAAGCAATGTATGTCAACAAATATGTTCTTACATTAATGTTAACAAATGCAAGGACATCACTTGAAATGTGGGTCTCAAAATAAACTCAAATGACCCGAAAAACTTAAAATCTAAATCTCTAGTATCATCGAAAAACATAAAAGTCGCAGATAGGCTGATACAAAATGTCACAATTGTTTAAAACAATTGTGACATTTTGTATCAGCCTATCTGCACTATACAGACCATTTTTTCAATCAAAGGCTGTATTTGTTTTATTATGTCATTATTTAATTTATTTGTTTTTGTATTTGCTTGTTGAAGCAAACTATAGAACTTTGTCTACACATATTGACAGAACAAATCTGATATGGCAAATAGACAAATATAATTCACGTTTAAGCAAAAAAACAATAGTATAATTCGATATTTGTAATTTTAGCCATTTTTTAAAAACAGATAGTTTTACGTCCTGTAAGTTACAATGGGATCATTTTTTTAACATGTTTAATAATACGGCGCTATTAAAATAATAATTTACCCATTTGTTTTGTTATCAAACGCTTCCACTTATATGGGTGTGGCATTACATTTAATTGTAATATGCCTTTTAAATGGTGTTTAATGTTCAAAGCAACGAACCTTTTATTTAAAAAATACCCGTTGATATTTTGTTTTAATCGAGTATAAATACTATAGGAATTACTCGGAATGTAAACTTATATTTAGGTTAAAAAATTAATATTTTGGGATACTTTAAAACTTACATCTTTGATAATAGAAATGAAATAAATTATTTCAGAATGGTCAAAATTGGAATGAATACAGAAAAAATGAACAAAAACAACAGCTTTATTCCATCCAGAGCCGCCAATATTAGTGATAGCAATAACTAAATATCACAATCATTGCATTTAAATCTACGTAGTATTTGCTCATTTTTATTTTTAAACACAAAAATATAACGCAGACTAAAACAAGACAAACATACGGTGTGGATTAAATAAGAGGCAATACATTATGATTCTTTAATTTTGGCCGTTCGAAGTCGAACATTGTTGAGTACTTTGAATCAAATGTATGAGTTCTATGTTATAATTGCAAAATAACGTACACTTTGCGTAAAGTAGTTTTATGAGACCACACCCCTCTCCCTTTTATTCTGAAGAGCTGAATAACAAAATGTAAATAAATGAACGTACAATAATAACTTCAATGGTATCAATGTTATTGCAACAAACCCGAATTCCGACAATGTATATATCTCTTCAGTAAAGCTTGAGGCTAAGTATTTCAAACGTAATACAAGCGTCTAAGAACTGATCATGATACTACCAAAAAGAACAAATGTAAATTCAAACCTATACGCGAGGGAGATACATTCCTTTATTTTGTACTGATTTTGTGTGCATCAAATTTCAATACACAATACTTTCCAAGTTTAAAAATCTCATTTTCCGTTTATGAAATCATGACTTCCTATATTCTAATATCGGTAAAAGTAATTCAGAATATATTTCATACAGTTCGTCGTAAAAAGTAAAATCACAAAAATACTGAACTCCGAGGTAAATTCAAAACAGAAGTCCCAAATAAAATGGCAACATCAAATGATAAAACACATCAAACGAGGGATATCAACTATGTTTGGCTCCGTCACATTATGTATTTGCTAGTCGTAAGTTTTGACGCATTGGTAGGGGTTAAAGTCATATGAAACTTCAAATTTTAGAAAATGTGAATATGTTTTGTACATTTGAATGGCTAAGTTTTACTAAAAAAACAGGTGTAAGTGAACTTTCTTGTTAAAGAAAATCCTTTTTATCCTCAAAATTTTCATAAATCCTCTGCTATCGATTTATTGTCTTTCCGTACACTAATTCTCCAATACTCCAATATTAGAATATAGGAAGCCATGATTTATAAACGGAAAATGTACTTTTTAAACTTGCCTCTAGTTACTATGAATATTCTTGGTTGCGTCATTGTATAATTTTTGTTTTTATAGATAAATTTATAATATCAAAAGTATAAATAAAGGGTGTGTTTTTGTTAACCCTTTGAACCCTGAATAAATCTCAAAAATCGAACTGAAAGTGATTGTATTCCGACCACTGACTATGAAATAGAACAACTTAACATCTCTTGTGCAGTGACTTTTGTATTTGATGCAATTATACATTGATGTAACCCGAAATCTACTATACATATTCTATAGCATTACATTTTTGTATATTGTTTTCAATGTTTAAATTATTTTTTGGTAAATAATCGGCTTGAAATTTAATAACCGGTACGTGGATACGAATGGTTTTTAATACTGTCCAAAATATGTGCCAGTAGTTAAAGGGGTCAAGGAAAATAGTATATTTAAATGCTGTCAAAATATATTTAAAAAATTCCGTTACGAAATGTGTCCAAATGAATAGCACTATTGGTCAGTGAAATGGATCAATTTATTATAAAGTTTTGTCAGTTTTGTGTTCACTATCAGCAGCATGACCACCTCCACTATATTCCTTCATAGATAAAAAAAAAATTAAAGAAAGTTTTGAAATAAACAATAGGATTTCCCCGAATAAAGCGGGAATAGCTCAGCATCGATTCTCACAGACTTAATTCATATTAAAAATATGAAAGGTTTATTTACCAACATTTCAAATAACACCTTCAGATCATCTCTTTGTAAAAGTATTTCTGATCATCGAACGTGATTTAAAAAAAATATTTGTACACATTTGTTTTAGTTCTTCAATTTCTGTGCAATGAAAACCTCTATTGTCGAAAGAGAAGAAGAATTAAGGCAAAAGTATTTTACCGACTTTCAAATCTCATTAATCGATTCCAGAAGATACAAATCAAGTTACTACAGACAAAATGAGGGGATCACATGAATTCAAAAAGGACCAAGACCGCATGCGTAGACAATGTAATCATTTATTGCTATACATGCATTACCTGACACACAAGGAGACAGTGTTAATATGTCTGTAAAAGGGCATCTTCCTTCTGCAATATGAATTCACGAAGTATTCAATCCAAAAGAATTTCGAACAGATATATGTAGAATAAAATCAATATCAAAACTAGAAACATTACAAAACGTGTAATAATGGTAGATGTCAAAAGTGATTTTATTGATATGCTAGAGAGCTCAGAAATGAAGACATTGACCGATTAACAAATTCATCGTGGAGAACGAAGGCTTTTTGAGTGATAATGTTAGATTTCCCTATAACTCCGATGGATTAGTTTATGAGTTTAAAGCAAACCTTAGTAGGTGCCATCGCCATAATAAAAACAAACAATTATAATATATTATTGATAACAACTCCACTGATACGGTAATATTTTTAAACTCAAGAACGGAAAGTTGACATTACGTTTGTAAGAAGCCGTTTTAGTGATCCGTCAGCATTAAATTCAATTAATGTAGCATACCATCTTGTTTCTGTTGTTTCCTAAATTTGGAGTTCGCAGGCACATATGAAATATAAGTTCGCATTTAAAATAGATTTTTTTAGTAAAACGATATCATTTATATATTTACAAAGTGCAAAAAAAAAAGGTTTTGCTTTTAGCTTTTCTTCTTGTCTTTAAGGTCTATATGAGAAATTAACACTTGATATGAAAGAACTTATTTTGATGATATAATTACGATGTAAACAAAGGGTTATTTTCGTGCAACGTGTTTTGTCTTTTTTATTTTACGTTCAGCCGTGAAAAAGGTTCGTTATTCACTGTGTTTCGTGAAATCAGTAAAAAGATCAACGTGCAAGACATTTTTGATTGATCGTTCATTGTGAAATGGCAATTTTATTTCGCATTCTTCGTTGCAGATACCCCCACCCCCCCTTTTACGTCCTCATTAAGAGGGTATACCCAAGTGGAGCCTTTGTCGAGTTCCTTAATACGGATAAAAGAACAATGACATTAAGTGCCTTTTAGACGAATGCATATTATCAAAAGTATTTAGAAAATCAACCAACCTTTCGGAAAAATTGTAAGCCGTGGAAAGATTAAAATTTAAATGTGATATAAGCTGCTTTAGACGTCTATATTTTGAATAATGAATCGGTTTATTTTGCTTGTTTAAAGTTTTTAAATTACAGGGTCTTGGCACAACCACAGGTGTCATAAATGACCGTACTTAAACCAACATTCCACGGTTTCGTGATAACTGTTTATTCCTTTGAATTTGGTCCGAAAAGGTTAAACAAATGCATACATAGCAATTTTTGATAATTATTTAGATGATTTTACAGTGTTAGAATAAGTTAGATTTATATCTTTATTAACTGTTTATATGACCGAACTGTCTATGGCTTGACACAGTGCAAACGGAGTTTCAACTGTTTCAGAGACACAATATGTACCATACCTTTTTAACCATTGTTATTTCGTATACTGTTTTATTCATTAGACTCTATCGTAGTGGTTTTTCATGTAGCATTGTCTCCAACCGTTTGTTGGTACTAAATTTGTATAAATCTCAAGAAAGTTTAGTCGGTCTCTCCGCAAACAGAAATTCTGCCTATATAGAAATTAATATTCCATACGCGACTAATCACCATTATACATCAGGTAATTGATATTTCTGATTGATTTGTATTTCGAGTATTTATCGATTTTGTCAAGAATATTCAGATTGCAAAACAGCAGAAAGGCGAAAATTCACAGGATTCTGAAAGGATATAATGTACGTAAGACATAGATGTGATTAGAGAATTTAAAGCTGAAGTATAATGCAAACTGAAACATTTGATACAGACATTATGCCGTTTTAGTTGTTATGATTTGTCAGACAATATATGGAAACTGATAGAACGTTTCAAATGTCAACGCGACAGTGTGTGCCATCATTTCAAAGGTATGGGCAATGCAGTCCCATGTTTTATTGAACTGTTTTGATATTTATATTTATCAAAATTGATCAACAAACGTCAAACCTATGAAGGAAAAAATAACACATTTTTCATCTTAATTTATTGGATTATCTCATTGGGATGTAATCAAATTTTATAGTATACGGTACATTTCTCAACCCTCACATCTTTCCTAATCTCATATATTCATTTAAACACATTTAAACACAGATATACTAGTATACAAATAAAAAGCACTTAAGCTCTTCACTTTAACTTTCACTTCTCCGATTTCAAAATTATCTTTTACATTTCACTCATAATGCTAGTGTTTAAAGTTAATAATGCACCAATTAAATCGAACAGATATAAATTAAAAAAAGTATTCACACACTGAAATAACAGCAAAGGTTCTAGATTGTATTCTAAAATAAGATGTAAGAACACTACTAGCATTCCGAAAATAATTTTCTCAAAACCAGCCAACTATTGATCGCGTCTTTGGTAAAATCATACAACAACCAATATGCTTGTCCAGTATGCTAGGCCGCTTTATTATTATGTTTATTGACTAGAAATCACAGGGGAACCACCTGACACCGTTTATACGTCATATCATAAATATTAGGAATATTTTGGAATCCTCGTCATAAAACTGTTTTCTATATCTAAGTGTCCACCGAAATAACGATGTCGTCAAAATCTTTTCACCTGTTACCAACTGGCCATTCGTCAAATTGTATTGCTGAACAGTCTTTATATTTATGCAGATAATTTCATCTTTGAAAATCGAGACGTCACTTGAGCTTGCGGTCGAATAGGGGGTAATGGTGGAATAGCTGATTTAGTTCTTAGATGTTTAGACTGCTGAAATAGTTTTTCATCGACATACTGATTACTTCCTATGTGAATAAAAATGCCTGCTACAATGTTCAATAATAATCCCATGATTACTAACCCCATCGACCAACCGACGGAAAAGTCAATACTGTTAGCACCAGCACCAAACAAGATTACACCAAGAAATCCAAAGAAACCTGAAATAAACCAATTGCTTATTTACTATAGATGTATTATAAACTGGCCTTGGTTATGTGTACATGTGTTCCCTTATCATTTGTTTTCATAGAGATAAGTAATAAGATCTAATAATGGTACAGCACAATGTAAAATCAATATTATCGCAGAGACAATTAGTCATCTGTGGAAAGTCTTCTTACAATAATACGTCATGCTTTTCTCAGAATGTGTATGACGTATTTGCACTGCCATTTAATGCATTTGTATTGTTTAATACGTTGGTCTAACTACAAATACTCATATATCGGTGCTGTATATGTTAGTAGGTAGATTGAGTGCTCACAAACAAGTTTAGCCCGCCACATGCATTATGTGCCAAAACAGGAGCCTTTATATTGGGTGATTGTCATTTTTGTGTTGTTGTGCGCCGTATTTGTTTTTCATTAATTGTATTTTCATAAATCAAACCGTTGTAATTTCTTGTTTAAATTGTTTCAGATCTTGTCGTGTGGGTACTTTTACAGCTGACTGTATAGTTAAGGTTTGCTCATTATTGACGGTCGTAACTTGCTTGCACCTTCGTCATTTGGACATGAGGAAACGATGATAGTCTGTCGGAAGGGGACAATATATGTCTGACCCGTGTTAAGAGAGAGCCATATCTCTTGCACGTAAAAGACACCCTTGATTTCGAAAAAGAGCAAGCTAATGCCGCTACAAGGCAGCACTCGCACCCTCAAAGTGGAAAGGTATTGATATAAGTTGCAAAACTTGTTTCCCAATCCACTATAAATAAATATGTTTAAACTAAACTACGTCATTTGAACTCTGGTGGATAATTGTCTCATTGACAATCATATTCATAAGTTATATAAGTAATCTATATGTTTATAATTTAACAAATCAAACATACTTGTGATGTAAGATGTGAGTGCAGCTAATCTTCCAACTGCTTTTTCTTCGAATAAGCCGCACATGTACAACAGCATTAAAAGTAGAACAAATAGTAATCCACAAGTAGTAAATATCTCAATAACTGCAGCACCCATGACCCTACCTTTGGCTGAAATTATAAAGTGAGACGAGTTGTTAACAATCAAATAAAAGTGTGATATCTAAATCTAATAATGATAATAAAACACATATCATTTTGTACTGAAGTCATAAACATATGAATGAAGACACAGTGCAGTGGCGGTTCCAGGGGGTCCGTGGTTGGAGCCCCCCTTTTTTGGACGAGCAATGCATTTGAATGGAGACATGTAGTTGGAACCCTTGTCCTGGGTAAGGACCCCCCTTTTTAAAATGGCTGGATCCGCTCCTGCACAGTTGATAATGTCAAAGGCTCGTTTACACAGTCTGCGACTGTCGTACTAGTGAGAGGTTTAGCGCTATAAAACCAGGTTCAATCCACCATTTTTTTTTTTAAAAGAAAATGCCTGAACAAAGTTAGGAATATGACAGTTGTTATCCATTCGTTTAATGTGTTTGAGTTTTTGATTTTGCCATTTGATTAGGGACTTTTCGTTTTGAATTTTCTTCGGAGTTCAATATTTTTTTGTGATTTTACTTTTCACTGCATGAAATGTGGATTATTTAGTGATAGGGGATCGTCAATACATATGAAATTAAAATTAAAGGACTTTTTTTGAAAGATTTGTTTTATCTTTTTCCTTTAAGAATGTTTTTGTATGAATTCTGCTTCATGAGTACAAAACCAAGTGAGCCAGTAGGGGTGCACAATTATTACACATTGGAATACCAACTGTCTTTTGAAATATCAATTCACCAGACTCAGCCAATATGTTGTCTATCAAAATGTCTAGTATGATATCATTCACAGTATAGTTGGTAGTTTTTTTTTTAATCAGTGCGTTTCTTAACAAAGTTAGATTTTTCATGGTCAAATGAATGCACGAACCCATTTTTGTAGAAAAAAAACTCTGTTTAAAGAGGACTAAGTTAGGTTTAACTAGGACTAGGCTCTGAAAAAAACTAGGACTATGTTTTTTTCAATGAATTGGCATTTAATTACTAAAACGAGGTAAAGTCTATGTCTGAATTTTCAGGAAAGACCACTTTATAAAGCGTGCTTATCTATGTTGTCACCCGAAAAGTGACTTGTTCCACGAAATTACTGTAAATTTGTTCATTATATCATGCACAAAATATTTATAACAAAGAAATTAATTTGAATCTTGAGAAATAAATTTCATGATAGATTAGTTATAAATCTTATAAGATCGATTCAAAATTTCCTAACGTTCTTTCATAGCCATATGCCGCATGATTGATGATACTGGTTATTCTTCTGCATGTCGAATAAAATCTGCAAAGAATACTTTTCGCTTTGTAGTAAATAAAAACAAGATAGGTCTTTTCACAACTATGGTTATTGATTTAATTTTTGACTGGTTTTTTAATTATACTATATTTTTTTTTAAATATTTGATAATATTATATCATTACAAAAAAAACCGAAATATGGTCAGGAATATGCAATTGTTATCCATTCGTTTGATGCATTTGAGCTTTGGATTTTCCCACTTGCTTAGGGATTTTCCGTTTTGAATTTTCATCTGAGTTCGGTATTTGAAAAAAATACTCGCAAGAATATGTTATAATATATATAAATTGCGTCAATAACTGGAATGCATACTGTAACTACGGGGAAAGTTATTTGCCTAAATTGTAAAAAAAATCATTACATGGTAAAAAAAATGTCCTTTCCGAAATGTTTTAAGGGCATACGATACAGTTTTGAACCTGTATTTACAAGTTGGTGAAAATTTGCATGTAGGCTATTTTCTACCTGATTAAATCAAATATGTAATAAAAAAATATACCTTCATGTGCTACTTTTTGAGTAAAATTAGGTCGAAATTTTGTATATTTGCTTAAAATTCAGATTTGTATCCGTATTTTCTTTTTCGAAAGAAAGACATAACTTTTTTGTTTTAAAAGATAAACACAAATTGTATTTTTGTTAAATAATCGGTAATTTTTGTATTTTATAAGTTTCCTAAAAAAATATGCATTTTTTATTCTGAAATAACTTATATTTATCAAATGGTCATGAATTAAGAAAAAATCGTATTTTTTTGCTGTATATTTATCAAAATTAAAAAAAATCCTCTATTTACAGTTTAATAAAATTTGGTGCACATAATCTCCCTGCAAAATGAAACAAAATGTCGTTTTAAAAAATAGGGGTCGATGCACTCGTTTTCAAATTAAATCAGTTTGAATGATAAAAAATAGTCGAAAAATGCATTTTTCCCGATATTTCATAGTTTGACGTCGCGAAAATAACATGTTACGTTAGCAACGTCATTACCTTCCCTGTAACTGTATCGTATGTCCTTAATGATTTAAATCAAGTAAACGCTGCTGTAATGCAATGAGAGAAAAAGAAATGAGAATACATGAAAATTCAGACGCAAATTAAACAACGACCCAAACTACAGATTAGTTATTTTTATTGTTTACAATAATTTCACTATGCTCATATATATGTTTTGAATGGTCTTAGAAGGGTGCAAGTCTCCGATACACAAAAGCTTTTTTTTTTTTTTATCTCTCCTTAACTGTACCTGATATGGAATATATGGAATATATCAGGTACAGTTAAGGAGAGATAAAACTTCTGCTCTACGATGGAAACATTTGGACATATATTGAATACGGGGAGAGACTGCAGTATAAAGTAAAATAACAAAAATACTGAACTCTAAGGAAAATTCAAAACGGAAAGTCCCTAATCACACGACAATATCAAACGACAAAACACAAACATTAAATACTTGGTACAGGCATTATCCAATGTAGATTGGTGGATTGAACCTGGTTTTAAAGCGCTAAACCTCTCATTTGTATTCCATATGATAGGTAACAACTAATAAAAAAAAATCATATATTTATATTTCTTTGTCCAGTTTTTTTTTATGATGATCAGATCAGATAACACTGTGAATCTGCGCTAAAAATGAACCAATGGTTTGAACAGAGTTGCAAATTAACCATGGTGTATCATTTGACTGAAAAGTGTTGGAACTTCTTAAATTTGGCAAACTTTTTCGATGACCATAAACCTCCTTGCAAATTGGATATTGAATAAAAAACGTGTATGCAATCAATTCTATTTACTCTTCAAAGGTCATGTCATTTGAAGAAATTACAATACACATTTAAAAAAAAACACCAAAACCTAACGGACTTACACAGAGAGGTGAATGACAAAGTATGATTCACTTTGAAGACTTAAAATGCATCACCTTGCCAATAAAATCAAAAGGTTATCAATTGATTTGTTTAAAAAATAAAATAACTAAATGTATTGAACGTCGATCATTCCTGGTAGCTATATAAGAAAAACGTGGCATACACAACTTATGTAGAAGTTATTGGTTACATCGGAATGTATATTGAATTAAAGAGTCGAAATCGAATAACTTTTCCTGTTCTATCAATCACTGAAACTTTGGTATAAGTTTTGAAAAAAAAATTGGTTTATTTCTTAATAGAACATCAAATTATAAACGCACGTAGAAGACTCCAATTTTAACAATTTAGACTTTGACAAATTTTCAGTAGCTATCCCAAGAACGATATTAGAAAGTTGTAAACCAAAACCCAAATGATGACTATATCAAACTAGGTAATTTCTTTGAGATAAAAACTAATACGATTTTGTCAGCAATTTCCTCAAATGCAAAATTAAGTGTAAAAACTTTGGTATAAGTTTTGAAAAAAAAATTGGTTTGTTTCTTAATAAAACATCAAATTATAAACGCACGTAGAAGACTCCAATTTTAACAATTTAGACTTTGACAAATTTTCAGAAGCTATCCCAAGAACGATATTAGAAAGTTGTAAACCAAAACCCAAATGATGACTATATCAAACTAGGTAATTTCTTTGAGATAAAAACTAATACGATTTTGTCAGCAATTTCCTCAAATGCAAAATTAAGTGTAAAAACTTTGGTATAAGTTTTGAAAAAAAAATTGGTTTGTTTCTTAATAAAACATCAAATTATAAACGCACGTAGAAGACTCCAATTTTAACAATTTAGACTTTGACAAATTTTCAGAAGCTATCCCAAGAACGGTA
The DNA here is from genome assembly GCF_963676685.1 of Mytilus edulis. NCBI lineage: Eukaryota > Metazoa > Mollusca > Bivalvia > Mytilida > Mytilidae > Mytilus > Mytilus edulis. The sequence goes on from NC_092355.1 coordinate 45,499,254, forward strand.
TTAGAAAGTTGTAAACCAAAACCCAAATGATGACTATATCAAACTAGGTATTTTCTTTGAGATAAAAACTAATACGATTTTGTCATCAATCTCCTCAAATGCAAAATTAAGTGTAAAAACATGAAAAAAAATCGTAATTCTTTATCAAATGCATTCATAAGATGGATAGCTTTGATTTTTTGGAAATATTTAAATTATTTAAATCTATTAAGTATATGATGATAACTTTCTGTCATTAAATTTCCGCTATTTCTATTCTGCCGCACACGCTTCTTTCTTTTATATCTGATAAAAACAAAAACAAAAAAAGCAATAAAACCAGGTTCAATCCACCATTTTCAACATTTCAAAAAGCCTGTACCAAGTCAGGAATATGACAGTTGTTATCCCTTCGTTTGATGTATTTAAGCCCTTGATTTTGCCACTTGATTAGGATTTATATCTGGATATTGACTACGAGGGTCGGTTGAAAACAGAACTTTACGACAAAAGAAATGATTTCAGCTTCCCAACAGTGAAGCATTGGGAAGCTGAAATCATCACTTCATAAATTTTACGGACGACATCATGAGTTGGTTTCAAACCGTAATTGAATATCGTAGATAATATCGGACATGTTCCTTATGTTTTAACTACAATCCCGTTCCCTTTTCACGAATGGGACCTACCGAACTAGACTTTTTACCTTTATGTGTGACATTTTTACCTATGGTGTCTCATTGTTTTGTTGACGCATCATTATCAATATTATTAAATCTGATGCAACTGTCGTACAAGTTAGTGGTTTAGTGCTATAAAACCAGGTTCAATCCACCATTTTCTACATTTGAAAATGCCTGTACCAAATCAGGAATATGACAGTTGTTGTCAACTCGTTTGATGTGTTTTGTCATTTGATTTTGCCGTGTGATTATGGACTTTCCGATTAAATTTTCCTTGGATTTCAGTAGTTTTGTGATTTTAATTTTCACTTAATATTCACACGTTTTACATGTTTTACTAGAATATCATTTGATCCCTTGAGTTTTAAGTTCGATATTTTTTTTTTCATTTCGTTTGATGTTTTTGATTCTATAACATTGTACTTATTATTAGTTTGATTTTATTATTTGCTATTATTAACTTTCCTGTCAATTTATTTTCATTGTTTTACTTAAAGATTTTGTCCTCAATGGCTAAAAATAATTGCCATTTTTTTGTGTTGTTCAAATGGGTCTCCTCAACGTACGCACTTTTTCTACAAGTACGACATAAAAGACGGGTCGCAAGAAAAAGTTCTCGTAAATAGGTTATTATGAAGGGAAAAAATTAAACAAAACTATCAAATAATTTAACTTTTTTGCTCTGAAAAAAGCGGCCTCGAGATGTCATTAAAAGTATGAATTAAAACCTTAACATCTAAAAAATAAAATACATGATATATATTATGTCTGCAAAACCTCTTTTTGTGAGTTTGTTGCGTTGTGGACAATATTTGAATTTTATTGTTTACAAAATTTTAGTTTGAAAGAGACGTTTAAAAACAGTTTATTAATAACCCATATTTTGAAAATATAGAAAATAAGAAAAAAAATAGAAAAAAAATATGAATATGTCTACGTGAGAGAGCGAATACAGTTTGAAAACACTGAGAGAAGCGAGTATTTTATTTCAATTGCAAATATGGTCATTACATGTAATTGTCAGTCTCTTATATAATATGATTCCGATGTTATTATATTAAGAGTTCACACTGAGTAAATTGGTATGCTCGAAATTTTATTTGTTGAAAATTGGTAGATTTCGGAAAGTTGTATCGTACCTGAAAGATGAACATTTTTAGGACAAAAGATAGTTACTTACAAAAAAAAATACTTGCATAAAGTATGAAGAATATACAGAAATGATATCATACAAGTTTTTTCACTCGGTAAATTTGTGAGGAGGTTTATGGTCATAGATGAAGCTAGAACAAAATCATTTGTCCGTTGATAACAGTGTCTAAAACATCAAATTAAATAAATGTAAACTCAACTGACTGTACAAGGTTGTATTATGTGTTTATATGTTTAACTCTTAGTACATACTAGATATAGATATGCATACATATTTGATCCCGCCACGTTATTACTGTGTCTGTCCCAAGTCAGGAGCCTGAAATTCAGGTGTCGTCGTTGGTGTCTGAAATACATTTTTTTCTCATTGTATTGTTTTGTTATGAATTAGACCGTTACTAGTTTTCTCGTATGAATTGATTCACATATAATCATGTCGGGATTTTTGTATGTGTTTCGCCATTTGCTGAATGAAGTGCACTTATCTATAGCTGCTGACATACACTGCATTTGGAACCGGATTCAAGTGGATAGTTGCCTCATTAGTAATCATAGGGCCTTCAACCAATGAACAATAGTAAGCTATAAAAGTCCCCGAACTGAGAAATGTAAAACGAGAAATTAATTGCCAGATTTATCTTCAAAACAATTTACAAAAACAAATACGATAAGCAGCAACAAACGACAACCACTGAATTATAGGCTCCATAATTGGAACAAGGACGTGTTGGGGGTTTACACAACCCTCCCTATATGGTTTTGTCTTTGGTTGCAGGTTTGTTTTACTCATTTAAGGCGGTGTTTGTATTTAGTGTTGTCTGTCAATAATTTTGGTCATTTCTGTATCTATTGTGTATTATTACAATAATATCGTTATACTAACCTTCTTAAAAAGCATTTATTGTTATTATTATTTTCTGAAATAATTATTACCTGCTGATGAATGATAATAGTTATGGGTAGCGTAACACAATATATGTATATCTGTGGTACACGTTGTAAAGAGTCCAGAATGTATAGCTCCATCTTCTGACACCGCCCAGTATTTAGTCCCAAATCCAGACAAAAAGAAAATCAAACTAATAAGTTCCACAATTCCCGATATCCAGTCAAGACCAATTCGACAAGGACAGTTAAATTTGCACGGCATTTTGTTGTAAAGATCCTTTTTCTTCGAAATTCGAAATGATTAAACACTTTTTATTTTAATCCGAAATTTAGCAAAAAGGGTTATATAAGCACTTGCTTGTGCATTTAACAATCACACGGAACTGTTTGTTCACATTTCTCTACCGGTTTGGTATTCTGTCATTTTAGCACAATAATCTAAATCAAACTTATGTCAATTTTCAGTAAGAAATTCAAGACTTGCGCTAATAGGTTCCTTCGTGTGGGCTAAGTATCAGAATACCCCAAATAAATCAAAACTTTGGACTGTTAAAACTTCAATCCTACTGCTGTTGATTACGCATGAAAGTTTAATGTGCAATTTTGGTTTCTTTCCAACAAATAAGATTTTAAACTGGGCCTAGTTCAACCTTTAAATCATATGTATAGTTCTTATACCTTTAGATTAGAACGTGAACAACAATAAATACAAAACCCGAGGCTCTGTCGGGGTTTAATACTCCTATTTCGTTTTTTATATTCTTATTTTCTGTATACTTTATGTAAGTCTAAGTATGGAAATTTAAATTGTATAGAGCAAGTTCCAAGAACAATGAATGTTAGAAATTGAATATTGTTTATCTGTGAACTTTTATTTATAATGTATTTGTCGGTTCACATTTCTTTTTTAGTTTTAATGAAAATAAGAAATATGAGGTAAGAACTAATTTGAAAATTGTCTGAAGCTTCTTGAGATCTGTTTCGCATTTCATTGTTAAGCGTTAAGCAATCTCAACCAATCAAAATTGTGGCATCAGGTTTACTTGTAAATTTATCCATTCTAAAGTTTGGTAAAATCTTTAATAAAAAATCTGAGACTAGAAGAACATATTGGACAAAATATGTGTCGCACTTACTAACAAAAAGATTTTTTGCTTTCAAAGATTGGTATACGGATTTTTTTTAAGTTGTAAATTAGCATTTCGCACTTGTTGGTGACCCTTGTTCCGTTTTTAAAGCTGAGTTTTATTAAGGTTTGTACGGATATTAGAATTAAAGCACTTCAAACAAATAGACGTATTTATAAGAACTTATAGAAATTATATTTAAATACAAAAAAGAGTAGATAGCAAACGATAAGAAGTAGAACGATCAACCCTCATCTAACCTGTGACAATGTTGAACTTACTCAAAATTAGTTCGAAATGGCTAAACTCATCAAATCAACGCGAAGTACAAAAAACTTGTAACATAATAACCAATTAAAGATTACTAGAATTAAGCTAGATCAAAACTTGGACTATCAAAGTCAATAACAACTAATAAATAAATCATTTTCTCCCAGACTATGGAATCAATATATCCAATAAATAAATCATTTTCTCCCAGACTATGGAATCAATATATCCAATAAATAAATCATTTTCTCCCAGACTATGGTATCAATATATCCAATAGATAATAATGACGTAGTAAAAAGTCTCTAAGATGATTTTTTTGCAATGCCAAATTATAAACACAATCCGTGACCAGGATTTAGGATAATAAGTTTTCACTGATAAACATAAAGCAAGGCATACTAAGTTATCGTTTTTTCGCAATTAGGACTACTTTTGTGCACGTGTGCTTTATAAATTTATACAATAATTAAAAAAATGTGTGTGTGTGGGAGGGGGGGGGGGGGATTCTGTCAAGTTTTTTAACTTTCAAGAATACAGCTTTATTGTTGAAATGGGTTGTTGTCTCATGAACGCATGCCGCTATACTTTAATTCGTACTTTTATCTACGTACATAGATTTAATATAATTCTACACCCTAAATGTGCCCCATTAGTGCTGATCAATAATTGTATATTGAACAGTTTATATCTTTTGAAATATTCAATTCGAATAGACTATCGCATGTAAATATTTGAAGGGTAGGTTGGTAATGTGGACCAAGGTTAAAATGCAAAAGAAATTTAAATCACGAATTTACATAGAGCATGTATCATAAATTATAACGTCTCGTTAATTTTACGAATCGTCACCTTTTTTTAATTGAATAAATTTATATCTATTCAATAATGTTATGGTTAATATAGTTTGTAATTTCCTATATTAAAAAAGGTTTTTTGTCTTATCTACTTATATAATTTATGAACAATTAGTTTCAAGAAATATATGAATTAAGGATCTTTATTTATTTTGGTGCAAAATGTACTGATGACAGTCAGCTATAAAAGGTCACGAAATGCCAAATGTAAGACACCTCAAACTTGAAAACAAACGGCCTAATTTATGAACAAAATAATTAGCGAAAAATAAATATGCTACACGACAACAAACGACAACTTCTGAATTACTTGCTCCTGTTGTTCTTCTTTTCAGCTTCTTAATACACTTTTAGAAACAATTACTGCATATTTTTCAAACATACACAACTCGATGGAACCGAAGACATTAAAAGAAAAGTGCTTTGTTTGTTGCGAATGTTTTATTGTTCCCTCGTCAATTTAAAAGCTACAGTATAACAAATGCATGGACCTGTCCTACGTCACGAACTTCGTTTAGATTTTGTTTTATGTCATTTCTTAATGCTTGTTATGTGTTGAAATAATTGTTTCCTTTAAAAACTTGTTTGTAGACACGGAGCTTTAAACATCACAGGTCTACTGTTGAAAACTGCGTTGCCTTCAATATGTTTTTGTGTTGTTTGAATGCGTCATTATCGCGTTCTTTTATTCAATCAGTAACTGGTATCAAGTCAGTTAGGTTCTGAAATCTTGATATTCACACGAATCCAATGTCTTAAGTCACGGAAAAATAGTCCAATACCTTCCCTGCATTCTATGATTAGCACTCACAAATATCCCTATTCACGGAATAATCAGTGATTAACTTCATAAAATTAAGAATGGAAATGGGGAATATGTCAAAGAGACAACAACCCGACCAAAGAGTAGACAACAATAGTCCAGGCGAGTAACATGCACATATTAAAAACATCATCTATACATGAAAACAATCATTCCAATATCAGTTCACTCGGAATCTTGGAGTCTTGTAAATTTTCAGAGTTTCTAACAATGAACTGATTTGTCCTTTAATATCTATTCTTATTATTGATTTTTGTGTTCTACATTTTTAAGACTCTGGTTGTATATGTCTAGTCGCTAGAGAAAAATCAAATCGATGTACCCCAGTTTGGACAGATTCTGTAAGTGGTTTGCATGATAAAATCTCAGCCTCTACACAATTTTCGATCTTTTTTCAGTAGTTCCCTGCAAGCTTTTGTCGATCCGCTTTGCGGAATCTACTTATTTAATTGTCGGTTGATTAACTTGGACTCCTCCAACGGTTTCTATGTTATAAAAAAAAACGTTTGATTAGTTGCAAATATTAATAATGTCACTTTAAATATTCCAACCATTCATGATAGAAATCTTCGTTTCGTTCGTCATTACTAACTCTTATATGTTTTGGGGGTTTGCTTCTGTAACCTGTGTCGACTGGTGTTTGCTTCAATAACTTTCTCATTAATATTCCAGCCGAATTCCCCTTTTTTGTTCTCTTTGGATTATCACAAATAAGCGTAATAGGTATTTTACCGGCTTTTATTTTTAATAGTCAGTCAGTTTAGATAGTGTCACACAGGCACTCGTCTCTAAAAAAGAAATTTCCTATAGCCTTGATAAATGTTTTTTCAGAGTGTCCGTGTTATTTTGTGTCATCATACATATTTTGAACATTTATCCTTTAAACTCCGTTGACAGCTTTGACATTTTAACTCTTCCAAATACATGTCCACCAAATCGTATCAAATAAAAGTTTTCAATTTTAATTAAATGGCAGTTGATAGATATTATTCGGTAACTCATATACAGCCCTCTTCTTTTAATGATAAATGTTAATAGGGTAGATATACTTACTAGAGGTGTGATGGGATGATAGAAGCTTCTTTCCGCGGACAACATTTATAAATAAAGGCAACAGTAGTATACCGCTGTTCGATAGTCATAAAACAAATCCGGGTTAGGGACATAAAAAAATCAATGAAGGATAAAACAAACTTAATTCAAATAGTTTTGGGGTGGGGGTCAAAAATGCTGCAAGTTTTGTTTAAATCAATTGACATCGATTTTAAATATATCCGTATTGGTCAATCAATTTTTTTCACATATAAAGTTAAGAGGGGGGTAGGGGGTCAGTGAAAAAACTATACGAATTAAGTTTTTTTTTTATCCTCCATTGAACTTTTGATGTCGTCCCTTACAAACTACAACTGAGGGAAACACATCAAATATAAGAGGAAAACAACGAAATAACAGAAATACTAAAGTGCAACAAAAAACAAAACGACAATATAACACACAAAGGAACGAACTTTAAGATAACAATAAACGTTTCGGCAATACATTTTATCGACAGGCTGTAGATAATCGTATGGGTCATATTAATTAAGAAGCCAGACGGGAACTTTAGACTTTAATGCATTCATATGAAATATCCATTTTTACCTATAAAAAGTAAAATCACAAAAATACTTAACTCCGAGGAAAATTCAAAACGGAAAGTACCTAATCAAATGGCAAAATCAAAAGTTCACACACATCAAACGATTAGACAACTATCGTATTCCTGACTTGGTACAGGCATTTTCGTGGATTAAACCTGGTTTTATAGCTAGCTAAACCTCTCACTTGTATGACAGCCCCTATGTAGACACTGAAGTATGAATGAAGCGAAGGGGTTTCATGTTCTTAAAACATACCCCCATGGAGGCCAACTCATAAACACATTATACTATCATTTGAAGGCACTTCAGCATGAATCTGCGGTGCCACCTCGTTTACTACACATGCTATTGAAATGCATGTTTGTGATCGATGTTAGTCTTTACCAAATATCAAAATAATAAAGTATACTGTTGCCAACTTGTTTTCCTACATGTCCTGCCTTCATTGCCATTCATAGATCAGACAAACATAACAAACAACTGTTACCGTTTGACAATGTCTGTAAGGATCTCTTTTCAAACTATACGTTTAATGTTTTTTTAATAATTTTTTTCACAAAAGTCAATAAAATATTTTTACATTCTAATGGAATATTTTGAATGTTTAAACAAATGTTTGAATTTGTCCCATTTCTCATATGTTGTCATGAGATATACACCAAAATGATGTTGCAAATTCTATATTATTTTTTCAATTTTAGAACTTGATATCAATGAAATCATTTAAAATATGAGCTGCTTCGGATAGAAATCAACTTTATGCAAGTGTACGTAAATATGAACATGTATTATACTCTGATAGATTTTGGAATATTCATGTAGTAAATACAATGAAATAAAAGATGAATCATGTTCCGTTTTGTAGCAGTCGATTAATAATACAACTTGTAAACAGTCCAAGACTTTCTGTTGAATTTTTTTCAAAACTTAAAAGGTTAACATATGTATTGACATTTTATATTTTATCGTATGATGTTATGCTATTGTTTCAGAAAAAGGGAGAAGATTTGGTACCATTAAAACGTTTAATCCCGCTGCAAATGTTTGCACCTGTCCTAAGTCAGGAATCTGATGTACAGTAGTTGTAGTTTGTTTATGTAATTTATACGTGTTTCTCATTTCACAATTTTTTATATAGATTAGACCGTTGGTTTTCCCGTTTGAATGGTTTTACACTACTAATTTTGGGGCCCTTTATAGCTTGTTGTTCGGTGTGAGCCAAGGCTCCGTGTTGAAGGCCATACATTGACAACAACTGTCATTTTCCTGACTTGGTACAGGCATTTTCGTGGATTAAAACTGGTTTTAATGGTTAACTTTTTTTTTTTAAATTGTTATTTGGATGGAGAGTTGTCTCATTGGCAGTCACACCACATCTTCCTATATCTATTGACGTTGATTTGTATAAGGTTGATTTCAAACCGATACAGCTCATACTAAAAACATGGTAAGGAACCACTAAACACAGATACAATTTGAATTTGTCAAAGGAGTAGGGTTCGACAAGGTTCTAAAATGGCCCCTGTTTCTGGCGTAAACTTAAAATTAGGATTAATTGACCAATAAGAAAACGTATTATAGCTAATACAATGACAATATCGAAAATATGGGGGTTTTTTCCCTTAGTTTTCGTACTTGCAGTCTATTCATGATGTCACAAAAGGCGTTTGTTTTGATTGTCGACAAAAATGTAATTAAAATGTATACATTTCCTTTTAATTCTAGGATAGGAAAGCATAGAGTGCAGGGGTTGACAAAAAAAAATATTTCAGCATAATACTTGTTATTGTATTTTACATATCTGAGACCAATATTTAGTTTGTCTATGCCTGCACTCTATGTTTCCTAGGCATTAATTTAGTTGAAACCAGTAGTTTTGTTAAATCTGGCAAAAACCTTTGTTTTAGCCCATAGAGGGCTAGATCAGCAGACAGTATAGAAAACAAGTTTGTATATGATATATTTCTAGTTAAGATTCATCTAAAGGCACTTATCAATGACCTTTAGTCATTGCTACTGTATTTTGAACTCCTAATTTTGTTTTTATTTGTCTTCCTCATATTTAACATACAGTCACCACTAGTAATAGGTCACATTTGACCTTTTTTTGATAAGGTAAGTTTTCTATGGTCTCAAGGGTGACCTTTATAAAGGTTTGACTGTAATTGTTTCTTGTTTGACATAATTACTTATGTATGTATTTACATCCATATACTTATAAGTCTGGGCTTGTGAGAATAAATGTATTTATCAAAGTTGTACAAAAATTGAACATGTAAAAATGTTGTGTGTTTATAGTTGACTAGTGTTTGGTTAATTATAGTAAGGTCGCTTTGATTGGGATATTGAGTTCATGCACGAGTAAACTCATGTAGTTTAAAGTCATTCGAGCCATTGCTGTCAAAGTGTACAGTAGCATTTTGCCAAATAAATAATATCATTAATATATTATTTATTTTCAGATTTGTAGACCACTAGTATGGGAAAACCAGTACACGTATAAGCTGCTTAATAATACCTGTGTATTTATATGAACTTTACACAACATTATACTCATATTTATAATAAAATGTGTGCTTGTCTCTGCAAGTGGCGTCTCCAATGTAAGAGTTTGTGGTTATTTGATAAATATTTTATGTTCGTTTGAGTTTACTAATTAGAATTTAAAAACTAATATTATCACAGACTATTTAATAATCAAATAAAAATATAATATGTGTTAAATATCTAAATATAAAATGTAACTCAAAACTCCAATCTTCTTCAAGAAAATCTAACTATTCATAATTCATGTAATATTTCTGAACTAAAACTATCAACAATGTTAATATTCACAAAATAAATTAAATACTCATACAAATTGAACGGAATGTAACAGACATTTAAAATTGTATCATTTAATTAACAATAAAAACATGCATAAAATATGTAAATAATTACAGCAATAAAAAGTGGACGGCATATTGAACAGAAAACAAGAGAGGTAACAGTACATTTTAGTAATTCAGATAAAGCAATTGGCAGAATAAAATATTTTATCTAGCATATGTTACATACTTCATTTTATATGACAAATAGCTGTTGTGTTTCTTTACCAATAACAAACATTCAAATTGTTATTTGGATGGAGAGTTGTCTCATTGGCACTCACACCAAATCTTCCTATATCTATTGTAGTTAAATTTGTTTGATTTAAAAATTCTTATATATAAGAACTATGATATAGGTAAATCAGTGGATAATCTGGCTTTATTACTATTTTGTATATTTTTACTTTGATTTTCTATTTGTAATAATTTTTCATATCATGCTACTCCTTGGAGATTAATAATAATTTTCAAAAACAAAGGGCCCACATGCTGTTATCAATGTCAACATCAATAACAGCATAGACAAAATAGATTATCAATTGACTTCATAAGTCTGCTTGACTTGTGTCTTATCCGATTTGTACTTGATCAAATAAAATATGTTTAAACTAAAAATCTAAATAAGTAAAGTATTGAAAAATTGCAATGAGGGATCGATGTGAAATCCACTTGTGCTTTAATTTACAATGCACAACCTATGAAAGTACATCTTGTATGTATGAAGATGAAAATTATCCATTCAGATAGAAAACTAACTGTGTTTTTATAATTAAAAAAAAAATGAATTACTTCCTTGGTGTCCAAAGCTGTTTATACCTCGTTGCATTAATTAAAACAGAGTCACTTTGTCTAAACTCTTACATTTTCATTATATTAACCCACTAAAAAATTGTCCTATCACATATATTTTATTTTTGATTTTCCCCATATCTTTTTTTCTGGATTCCTTTTAAATACATGTACATTCTTGACAGAAGTAGCTATGACACATTCTCCATTTCCATTCACAATTTTATATCAGTGAGTTTTAAAAAATTCACTCCTCACTCGTAAAAGCCATGGGGGGTATAGATTACTATCAAAGTTTAAAGTCTGAGATTCATGACCCCAAATAACCCCCTTCAGATCCATTTGGCTATAGGCCTGCATTCTGATAACAGAATTCAGTTTCATGGTCTGCAACCATTTTTTAGCAAAATCTTGAAGATTATCTCTGATACGTTTGTCACTTTACAGACAAACTAACTGATTAAAAAATAGCATAAAATTAAGAAAGATTAGATAAAATCAATACAATTTTAATCAAGTTATCATAATTAGAATTGTAATTGTTATAAGTCCTAAAATAGCATAGTAAATTATTTGATTTATTTCCCTTTAACCACAATTATAACTCTGTATGCAAAACTTATTAGATGTAAAAAAATATATACACTTTCTTCTGCATCCAACAAGATGACAGTTATACACTACAACTTTTGGTGAATTCAGCAGCTAAAATATATCAATTAAGAGCAATTATGCTGTTATATGATATGTTATTAATGTCTAACTTTTAACCCTTGAACATAAGAGGGTAACTTGTTTCGACCTCCATGACTTAGTGCCTTTTTTTATTTCTAAAACTTGAAACTTTGTATGATTTCATCATATTTTACTAAAACTTATTTTGAAGGAAATCATACAAATGCTACAAACATACCAGATGACATTCAATTAACTTTAAAAGCACTATTCTACATAACATGTAGCAACTGAGTAACTTAAATAAATAAATATATATCAATATATAGTCATCATAATCATTCTTGTTGCATCCTTCAGTACTGCTGGATCCTGGTTGTAGAGGAACCAGTATGGGACATTGTATGTGACAATGACCTCATACTTTCTGCCAACTTTTCAAACTCTTCCCATTTCTGACTTTGCATAGATGATTCCATCATACTCATTCTATCTGTATCCCGAAGCTTGCCTTCCATTGTCTGGTTCTGTGATCTTAACAACATTATCTCCTGCTCCTTTGACTCAAGCTAAAAATGAAGAAAAAATCAGATAGAGTCATGAAATTAAAATAAGTCTTAAAGGCTTCTTTGTCAGATAAATAAAAGATCTTGCATTCTTGTGTGGCCTTTATATATACTATTTACTCATATTATTTTTTAACAATTCATGCATAGGCCCAACATAGCACTTATTGCAAATCAATGTACAATATAAGAAGACTTAGAATTACTCAGGGTTTTCCCCTGAAAATGAAGTAGAAGGCTCAGTTGAAATTATAGGCGGCTGTAACATGCATTCGGCAAAGCCGGATGCCCACCAAGCTGTAAGCTTGGTGCCTTACGGCCGGGGGTTTGGGGGCGGCTCAAGGCCCCAAGAAGCTCTGGCATAAATAGAGCAAAATCCTGCATTCTCGCAATCTCCTGGCACCTAATTTTATCTTTCAAATGACAATTCTTTATGTATGAAATTAAAGAAAGAAAAAAAATCTCAAAGAAATTTCATTTTTTTTATGTTATAGTTTTTTATTTTTATTACCTTATGCTTAAAATTCATTTACTGTTAAAGGAGTTTTATTTATATAATAATTCGGTTTGTTAGAAATCTTGATCGATTTAATTTGCATAACTACGTGCATTTGTAAACAAATGACCCCCTTTTCTCTCTAAAGACTGTTACGCGTATTTAAATCATACAATTATTTCTCAAGCATTGACAGAAAATTGATATATCCTCTGATTTTCTCTTTTTTTTTGTAAACTGTTCAATAAGTGGGATACATAAATCATTTAGAAATGTTATTTATTTGAGGTCGAGTCGACAATATTCTACTTTCGTTTTTGACCTTGATTCTCTGAACACCACGTGGGTTTTGAAAAATGAACTTCAAAAAGGTACTGTTTTCCAGATTCTGAAAAATATGATCTACTACACTTTCTTTAATTTGACTGATATTATACCATAACATAAGATTGTCATCCTATCTAATAGTGATTGTCTTCACGTTTTAAAAGCCAAAAAAAGCCAACAAGTTAATGATCATCGGAACGTCTCTATTGTTAATGTTCAATGACCACCGGAACGTCTCTCTTGTTATCTTTGAAAAGAAACGATGCATTCTGACTTTAAATAGACAACCAATCAGTGACCTGAATTCATATGAACTATATTTAGCCCAAGGTAAACACTGACTTTTCATCCTTGTTTCCGTGACCGCAACTTTGCAGCAATACGTCTTTCGGCTGCCTGTAAACATTTGAAAAAGATATTTTTTTCTTTTTGAATTTAGATTTTTGTCAGTGAAGTAGCTGGCACTTGAAGCCACCGTAAACGGCGGATTTACGCCGACTACCGGCTTCAATGGAAAGCCCCGACTACTGAGAAAAAACTAGATCATCTGAACTTCTAAGAAATGTCTTGATTACCTGGCTGTACTATAGAAACATTTATTTTTCCATAATGTTAAAAACTGAATCTTTGATTTTGAATAGCAAAACTAATATATGATTTGCAACTGATTATTATCCTATTAAAAAATAAAGATCAGCTCAATATTAATTAAGTCCATAGGTTAAAAGTCAACTAGAAAAATATTTAACTTTAAATCTGTAGATACTTATATTTCAATTTAGAACTGATAAAATGGTCGCAGCTGGTCTTCTACCATCTCAATATATAAATCTGAGTTCTTATAATATATAATATATGCTGTCTACGGATTGCATTCTGTAATTAGAGGTAAGACAAAACACAACCTCCTCTATCAAACTAACCTTTCTTTGTATTTCTGAGACGTGATCCACCAGAAGCAGTTTATCTTTGCGTAGTTGTTCACATTCCCTTTCTACTGCATGCTGAAAATTTTCCAACTCTGAAACTCTACTCTTTACCGTCTTTAGTTGCAGTTCTGTTGTGGTAGTGCTAGATTCTGTCTTTGTTAACTGAAATTAAAGAAATTTTTCCTCATATGTTTTTACACCATGTTTTATAATTCATATCCTGTCAAAGATTTAAAAAATACATATAAATAGTTATTTATACAGCATGTTGTTCATTGTATGTAGTGATTATTAATTTTGTAATCAATGCGGATAATTAAATTTTGGATGTAATGTAATGTTTTTTCTGATTGGTTGACAGTGTTTTGTCTATCAGCTATAGACATAATTCTGTCATGTGACTGTGAATGTTTTTTTACGATTTACTCCAGCATAAAAGGGAATTTAGAATTAAATTATAAAGAATGACTGTAATATTTTTTTGTCTATTTGAAATAACATCAAAAATGTGGTGTACACTTTAAAATAACAGGCAACACAGGTTATTAAGTGTGCTACTCATTTTTTATGTTATTTCTTCATATCTTACAGTCAAATGTACATAATAGAAGATTCACACTCAATATCTTTCATAGTTAACATAAAATGAAAATGTTCCCAAATGGTCAGATAATCTAATACAGGTTACCTTTTTTGTTCAAATGTCTGCAGCAAGAGTGAGTACTTATCATTTTCTATATCCTAATATTTTACTGCACAATCCATACCGGTATTTTATATTTGATAAAAATTTCCTATTTTTCTTAAAGTTCTACATTTTAATGTTTAATCAGATAATAGTTTGAGAACATCAATCATCTGATTTTTTTTATTTATCTAAAGATGACAATCATATTGACTTACATTTTCTAAATAATGTCTTGATTTCTCTTGTTCTTTTCTAAGTTGTTCTTGAAGATGACTTATTTCAAACTTGGCATCTTTTTCCCTGTCTCTTAATTGTATTAATTCACTGTGACTCTGAGTGTGTCTTGACTCTGTAGTTTGCCTAGCACCACGTTCCTGATATAATAAAGGTATCAACATATTATTTCTTTTAATCATGAAGTATAACAAATTAGGTAAATCAAGAGTGCACAAGCTGAATTATCTCGCCTCCTTTAATGACCATTGATTGTATGTTGAAAGTCTTAAATATAAAGGTTTTATTAACTCACATAAAGATAGCATTTACGTGTATATAGATCCATGACAATGACTAAATGTCAGGTAAATACTAAAAGACCGATATGTACACCTTACAATTATTTCATACACCAAATAAAGTTTACCTATTGCTTATGGTAATTGAAAACAGACTTAAACATGAAAACAAAACATCGACCAATATTAACCATGAAAATGAAGTCAACATCTGAGATAATACCTGTACACCAACCAATCATTTCATTGGCCTATTGCTTATAGTGCTTAAAAAAAACACCTTACAATCATTCCATACACCACATTCAGTTGTCCTGCTGCTTATAGTATCTGGGATATGGACGTAATCATGTAACTTTAACCTTGTTCACGGATCCATAAAATGAGGTCAGGAGACAGTCTGATTAAAACCAGCCTCACTATCTACAAACACAAGTGGATATTGAGAGCTGGTTTTAATAAGACTGGTCAGGAGGTGAACCCTGTCTAAAAAACATGTAAGCCCAGCAAGGAACCAGTGTACCATTTAGTGTTATCCTATTACTCATCATGAGTGAGAAATGAACATAACAAAACAAATTTTATTTCAAAGAGTTGCTGAACATGAAAATGAGGTCAATGACAATGGACATATATTACAATCACATTACAACTAAAAATAAAAAAATCTTTTACTGATTTGTGATGATTAATTTAATTGATAATAAAAAGCTCATTTAGGCATGGTCTCATATTCTGTGAGAAATGCAGATTTTTAAAATTTGATATTTTCCACCTCATTTAGATTCAATAAAGAAAAATAAACAAATATCTGGAATTTTGCTTTTCTGAAGAAATTTTTTTTTGTCCATAAATGAATCATTAATATAGCTGCTTGGTATTCATATAGACTTATACCAGAGATTTTGAAATTTGGATAGAAAAATCCTCAAGTTTAAAGAGAAATAACTAAGCACTGATGATGATTGCAAATTAAGTGTCTAAAACAAATAGTAATAATTTAGGACAACAGTAAAGCAGCAAAAAGAAAGAAAAGTGATGGAATTGTCAAACAACAAACTTTGTTCCTCTTAATTCTCTATAATCATTAAAGTGTTGATTAACACAATACCCTTTCTCCTCTTAATTCTCTATAATCATTAAAGTGTTGATTAACACAATACCCTTTCTCCTCTTAATTCTCTATAATCATTAAAGTGTTGATAATTAATTAACACAATACCCTTTCTCCACTTAATTCTCTATAATCATTAAAGTCTTGATAATTAATTAACATAATACCCTTTCAACTTCTTTTTGTAGATCCCCAAGCTGTTGAGTAAGTAAAGCGTTTTCTCTGACAAGATTGGCATTATCATCAGTCAACTTGGACTTCATGTATCTATCATGTTCTGCTGTCATTTCTGTTTCCTTTAAGTTCTGTCTCAACAGACGAATCTCATCCTGATAAAAAGAGCACTGAATATTATATAATGCCTGAACAAATCCATATCCTAAAATCTTATTGTTTACTTAGCTTGAGTTTCATTTCACAACCAATCAAGTTCAATTACTTCTACAACATACATTCTTGATAGCTGAGAGCAAAACTTAGATTAACCCTAAGACCAGTCAAAAAAAGATGCACCTATAAAAATAATTAAATGGTTGAGGCTTTTAGTATCTATGAATTGTCTTCAGTAGCACAAATGGGTACATACACTTACACACAAGCACATACACTTACACACAAGCAGATGCAGGAGGAACTTCCAGCATCTTTCTGGGGAACAGCTACGAGATATTACTACTAAAATAATTTTTAACAAATCTAGAACTGAGAACAATCAAAAGAAGCATTTGTGATGACTAACATCAACAAAAGGGCTGTAAAAATTAAAATCAGCTATGATTGATTAATTGTTGCTCTCAGACTTAACATGCAGGGTAAATTGACTATGAATAAGATACATAACTTCCATGCTATAATAAACAAGGCTAAAATATTAAAGGTTTTATCAAAGGTTTGAAAATTGTTACATGCAATATGCACTTATAAACTTAAAAGAGCACTGTTGGAGAATGAAACTGTGTTATTCAAAAATATTAAGTTAATTTGTAAGAATACGAAGATAAGGTATGATTGCCAATGTGACATCTATCCTCTAGTGACCAGACAAGGATGTAAACAACTATAGGCCACTGTAAGGCCTTTGCCAATGAGCAAAACCAATATAGTAAAATAAGCAATAAAAGGTCTCAATATTGAAAAATAGGAAATAATTAAAGAGTATACCAATAGCAAACTGTTAAATTCAAATTTTAAAAGTCGTGCCTGTAAAATCATAAAGCAGCATTTTTTCATCATAATTGCAATAACATATCTTTTTAAATTCCTATAACAATAATTATATGTCAAAGCTCTTACTAAGAAGTTGCACCTAAAATAATGAGCTAAAATTATTAGAAAAAAATAATTTTATTTACTAAGTGTGTGTGTAGGTGTGAAGAAAGATATGTATCACATCAATTGTGAAAGAAAAAATCCCTTTATCTATTATGCAGTGCTTCAATCAAACATTTGGTTTTGTAAAATGAAAGGAAAAAAATGTTAGTTCACACATCACTGCATACACACACTTGGCAAATAATAAACTGTACCTCATTTGATGAAATGACCTGTATGAAATGAATCAAAGTTACTGAAATCCATCACCTTATATAAAGTAAATTGTTTTTAGGTTTTTTAAATCTTGTGAAGATTTATCTCCCCTTCAACACTGAAAAAAAATTTGCAACACATTTTTATTTAAATTTCAAACTCTCTGGGTTTGAAATCAGCTAGCATAGATGACCTTTGGCTTAGTTTATGTTTATGAAAATCAATCTATATTGATTTACAAGTGTATTAATATTCAAGTCTATTTGAATGAATAATGGAAGGTTCAATAATTGATGCATTGCTCAAACTTTTTCAGAATAGATAAAGACTAAAAAACTGGACATAAAGTGGAATATTGATAGAATTAAAATAATCCCGAAATAATTTAAATGTCCAACATTGATAAGAATTCTAAGGTATTTGGTTATGATTCATGTATTAATTAAATCAATTCTGAAGTTCTATTTTCTTTCATAGTTCTTTGTTTGTTTGAATTATTTGCACCATAAAAAATGAGAGGTATACAACTAAAAATCAAACCTGTGAGCAATTAATAAAAGAATTGATATTGAAAAAAGTTTCCTATAAATTAAATCAACCTTGTAGGTGGAAAATGCAAACAATTTTAAATTCTTGCCTTATCATCAAATTAAACTGTTTAATCTGAGATTTTACTTTTGATTTAATGGAATTCCTGTTGATATCAATTTCTTATTCAACAACTATTAGTTTTCTTAATAGCTTTTGTATAAGCCTCAAAAGAAATGTCTGTTTTAAAGAAGACATGTTCATAAATGAGTAGTTTAAAGCTCTTAATGTACTAATAGACTATTAAAGGACTATGTTTATTATTATTACCTTTAAGTCGTTAGCCACTTTGTCTTGTATTTGTAAAGTGTTATTGTAGTATTTATCTTCCAGCTCCCTCAGCTGTGTCTGGACACTCAACAACTCACTCCTCTTCTCATCTAAAGTAATCTGGGTCAAATTATGTTGTTCACCTCTTTGTTCCAGCTAAAACAGAAGAACAAGTATTTGCAATCAATGAAGTAGTTCTTAAAAGCTATAATATGAACTAAAACAGTTGTTTGATGTCAATAAGACAACAACCCAACAACATAAATAACCAAACATCAAGAGGACAAATACAAGGTCTCAATAGTCACAAGTCTATAAACAGAAATAATTGTTTTGTTCTCCAACATTTTTACAGAAGCTATTAAAAGAAATATTTGTTCAGTCAAAGTACTTGCTTCCCATAAAATTAATAGGACAACTATCAAATATACACAGTAAATGTCTTCAAAATAAAACTACTTACCAGGACCATAGGAAAATAAATGTTGTTCAATGTTGAAGTATAAATGGTGCAATTGTTTTACTCTTTTAAAATATTTCACTTTGGGTTTTACTCATTGTTGAAAGCCATACTGTAATTGTTCATTGTTTGCATCTTTGTCCAAAATGAATAAATGTCTCATTGTCAAATTGACAATCATACCAAATCCCTTTATTTTGAAATTGGATTATTTGTATGTATAATCCTAAATAAACAGCTGCGCCATGAGCACATGATACGCCCGACGTCTTGTGTGGAAGTTTTATGCAATAATCATAAATAGTTTCTGAGACCCATAACCCATAAAATTAATAGGACAACTATCAAATATACACAGTAAATGTCTTCAAAATAAAACTACTTACCAGGACCATAGGAAAATAAATGTTGTTCAATGTTGAAGTATAAATGGTGCAATTGTTTTACTCTTTTAAAATATTTCACTTTGGGTTTTACTCATTGTTGAAAGCCATACTGTAATTGTTCATTGTTTGCATCTTTGTCCAAAATGAATAAATGTCTCATTGTCAAATTGACAATCATACCAAATCCCTTTATTTTGAAATTGGATTATTTGTATGTATAATCCTAAATAAACAGCTGCGCCATGAGCACATGATACGCCCGACGTCTTGTGTGGAAGTTTTATGCAATAATCATAAATAGTTTCTGAGAAAGTTTAAGCAATCACCATTTATTGCTTTTGAGACACGGCGGGACATGTGAAACCCCCCACCCTGTTTTTTTTTACAAATATCACTAAAATAAAATTTTGAATCAAACCAAAAAGTATACAGATCTTTAGATTAATATAACAAAGAAGTGTGTACAGTTTCAAACAATAATCATAAATTGTTTTTGAGATACGGCGCGACATGTAAAAAAACCCCTCCCCTTTTTTACAAAATACTCAATAACTCAAAAATAAAATTTTGAGTCATCACCAAAAAGTATACAGATCTTTAGATTTATATAATAAAGAAGTGTGTAAAGTTTGAAGCAATAATCATAAATCGTTTTTGAGATACGGCATGACATGTAAAAACCCCCTCCCCTTTTTTACAAAATACTCAATAACTCAAAAAAGTAATTTTGAATCATCACCAAAAAGTATACAGATCTTGAGATTAATATAACAAAGAAGTGTGTAAAGTTTTAAGCAATAATCATAAATCGTTTTTGAGATACGGCGCGACATGTAAAAAACCCTCCCCCTTTTTTACAAAATACTCAATAACTCAAAAATGAAATTTTGAATCATCACCAAAAAGTATACAGATATTAAGATTAATATAACTGAGAAATGTGTAAAGTTTTAAGCAATAATCAAGAACCGTTTTTGAGATACGGTGCGACATGTGAAAAAAAACACACCCCTGTTTTAGTTACAAAGTGCCGTAACTTAAAAAGTTTAAATCTTATTTTCACCAAAAAGTATACAGATCATTTGACCATCATAAAAAACAACTATATTAAGTTTCATGAAATTTAGATAAGTCGTTCTCAAGTTACGGTGCAACATGTTTACGCCGGACAGACAGACGGACAGACAGACGGACGGACACCGGACATTTGTATACCATAATATGTCCCGTCAAAATTTTGACGGGCGTATAAAAATTATAAACTAATTTCCTCAGTATGTCATATATATAAAATAAATCATATAAAACAATGATTGCACATATTTTCATTTGTTTTGCAAAAAATCTAATTTCTAGTTTGAAATAATTGTATTGGCATAATAGAAAAAGATATTGTCAAAATAAATAAATCTACTACAATATATTGAACATATAAAAATTCTATTATTCATGCATAAAAATAATAGATAAGTTATATATATATAATTAATATACAGGCATGTTTACATGTATCGCTATCAAATAAATCACAAAATGTATTTTGACTAAACCCAAACTGTTAAATGACCCCACACAACAATTCTGCTTACTGAAGATCAAAATTCCTTATTGTGTACATGTACCTTTGACCAAACTACTTCTCTTATCCAAAAGCTACGCTATATATTTTTTCGCTTATCCTTATTTGCTGACCCATAAAAAATGAGGTCAAGGACAATGGGCATATGACAGATGGAATCTTTGTAACATAAGGTATCTGTATTGTAACAAAATATGAAGCATCCTGATCTTCTCCTGTCTGAATAGGGGTTACACATGGCTGTTTTTTCCCTTTACCCTTTTTTTTGTATGTCAAATGCCTCCAACTTTTCATTTTCCCCCCTATATGCAACATCAAAAAAACTTGTCATCCTCTCATCAGAAATGCTCCAGGGAAGAACAATACTACCATTATATCCCCATGCATTATTTGACGCAAGGGGATACATAGTACTTTAAATAATTCCCCATGTTATTGACTAGTACATTATCTATATCTCCTCTCATGCATCATGCTGTTGTACTTACAGAGGATCCCTCAATCTTAAATATTCCCCTTTCAGTACAGACCTCCTCTTCAGGAGGAGGTAAATCAAATCTTGTTACTTTCCTCATCGATGAAAAATCATATTCATTAACACCACTATCAGATGACAACTTATAATTTCTAATATGCTTGTCAGAATATTCTTCATACTTCTCAGAATTACTCTCCAAGACTTCACAACATTTATCATTTCTAGGGAGGGACTCATCATACTTTCTGAAACTTCCGTCAGACAAAATACTCCTTATAGGCGATAGATCATACTTTCTGACTTTACTGTCAGATAAGACATCACGTCTTGAAGTATCTCTACCCCTCTCAGAAAGATCTTTTAAGATTTGATGTATCTACAGAACATAACAACAACTATGATGAAATCCAATACACAATCCAGCAACAATACAAAATTCTCAAAGCAACCTGAACATATGCTCACATTATAACTTCTAAAAGTAAAATTACAAAAAAGGAAAGTCCCTTATCAAATGGAAATTTAAAAAGCTCAAAAACAAAAAACGAATAGATAACAAGGGTCATATTCCTGACTTGGCACAGACATTTTCTGATGTAGAAAATGGTGGAATAAACCTGGTTTTACAGCTAGCTAAACCTCTGTTAAGTCTAAAACTATTTTTAATATCTCGGAAGTTTTCTTATATGGAGTATTAATTTACATCTTTTGCATCTGATGCATTATACTTTGATCTATTCATTTTTAGAATGGGTATTTCCAGTTTCAGTGATAATGTGGATTCATATTTTTTTGTAGGTACCAATTTTCCTTGACATGTTTCATTGTTTTGTCATTACTATGGTCTATTACCTGACTCCTAAGGGACTGGATTTTTATTTCAGCATTTTTAAGTGCAGTTGCACTCTTATCAAGCTCAGTTTTGGCATCAAACAACTGTGAATCTTTCTGGTTTAATTCCCTATCCATCATATCTTTCTCTTTCTTAAGCTCTATTATTTCATCCATTAGGTTTCTCTTATCTCTGGATCTGGCAGCTAAAATTTCAGCATTCATTTACAATTATTTTTAGTTCTAACAATGTATACATTTCAAAGGATCACATAGAAAAAAAAATACTTCAAGAAGTCTTATATAAAAAGACAGTTTATGTGAATAGCTACAAAAAAAACCTCTTTCACATCAGAGAAGTTATAAATGCATCTCTTGACTTATAGATATCTAAAGTAATGAATGTTTTAAGTAAACCAATTTTATGCTCAGAATATATACAGTGAACACAAATCTTACTCTGTATAATAATCTAAAGAAAACAAGATATTGGATGTAACGTCGCTCAAATATCCCTTAAATCCATACTTCATAAGTATAATAAAAATTCGAAGTAATACCAATTAGGTAGTGACTGCCTGGGAAATCTGGTAATATCTAAGATAATACAACCTATTGTAATAACATTCCAGACAAAATATAAAAATCACTCACAATCCAAAAGCTGGGAAATATTTAAAAAAAAAGTTATTAACAGACACAAAGAATGACAAAATGACAGAGTGAAGAATGGATAGGCCAGGTGACGCAGTATACCATATTCTACTGTCTTATATTTAATGTAAAAGGTACCTTCTTCATCATGCAGCCTCTCAAATGTTTTTTCTTTCTCAGTATTGGTCACTGCAATTATTGTTTCTTTCTTCTTTATTTCCATCTGTAAACTATCTATCTCTAGCTGCATAGTCTGATAATATATATAACTCCATGTAAATATGAAAGGAACTATTTTATAAAGATGATATCCTTAGGATTAAAATAGGAAGAGGGCTGACAAAAATATCCTACTTCATATAGTATTTAAGTGTCTGATTTATAACAACATCAGCATATGGAAATAAAGCTACTTTTTTATGTGTTTAAATATACATGTATATATAAAGTAAGATGAAATACACAATGGAACACTCATTAACCTCAGTTTAAAAGTCACTGAAAATTAGCTTGGGCCAGTAGGTCAGAAGCTGTTTTTCATAATTATGGATGTCAATAACACCCAATTACAATCCCCTTTTTTTTATGTTTTGTACAGTCGCCTTTTAACGTACATAACTCATGTGCACGGATTGATAGAAGATTAAATAAGATAGATTTGGATACAAAGTACATTTTACTTAATACTATAATCAAGTAACAACTTCATTTATTATTTTTTAATTTTAGAAATTACCACTTAATTGATGTTTTTTTTAAACAGTGGTATTCTACAGTTGCCTTTATACATATATATGACAATATTTAAATAAGAATATGTGTCAATTATAGGACACCATATACGTCTGATGACACTATCACATTTCCATGTCCAGTGTACTGTAAAAAGTCAATGTACTTACTCTTAATTTTGTTAACATTCTCTCTGCCTCAGCTGTCATCTTTGGATGCATTTCTGTTGCTTTCTTTGCTTGGTCTCGAGTAGTCAAGTTAAGAAAAAATAAGTAAAAGTCATTTATCAAGGACTAGCATCATTGACTCACTGTATATCTTTTTAGTGTTGAACTACTGATTCATTGATGGTTACTTATGGTTACTTATTTTCAAGGGTTTCTTTTAATTTATATTCAGACATTTCTATTTAATTCTTTCAAGCAGGAAATGAAGGTGAAGGTTATGTTGACTTGTAAACCTTTTATATGGGATATGGGTTATCTTTTCAAATAAGTCATGCAAAATTGTGTGCATGATTCATTTTTCAATGTACATTTAAATGTAGACTTGCTTAAACAAATGGTCAATCAGAGTACTCCTTTGATGTTGTGATGATCAAAATAATTTACTTCCAATCTGTATCCTTCCTTGAATATAAATTGCTTTATTATAAAGGATATAGATAATTTGATTCTAGTTCCAGGAAGTAGATTTGCTGCTGTAGATTTTTTATATATTCTGCTTCAATGTTATCTAGATTGGCCAAGTTTGACTTTGATTTCCTGAAAAATAAAATAATGATAAATGAGTCATCTGAGTTTTAGATAGAGACACATCTCCCCAGTATTTTATTATTTGAATAGCATTATGGAATTTAAAATAGTATCTTTTCCCTAAAAAATAAATTATAGTCTTGCATTTACATGTAAAGTTACACATTAAAATACCAAAAAAAATTCAAATAGCACCATGGCAAAAGTTACAAGATATACATTACTTATTCTGAGCATTAAAAATAAATCACAATTTAATTTATACCAAAAAAGAGTAAAAAATAAACTAAAGATTCTACATTTTCTAAAACATTGTAAAGGGTACGATGAACATGGTGAACTCACTGATTAGATGTTGATGTAGAATTAAAATTAGCAGCTAAACTGCCTGTGCTTTTCCTCATCTTGTTTGTACTCTTAGTTTTCTTAAATGTAAAATCTGGCATTGACTTCTGGACATCTGTCAGGTAATTTCCTGGATAACGAGAAAAATATCTTAATACATGTACTGCAAAAGACTATATACAAATTCTAGATTGTTTATAAACCAATTCATATCTTTACCTACATGTAATTTTTTTGTGATCACTTTTTTCTACAGACAAAATTGGCAGTCCATAATTCTGAAAAGCCAATGTCAACATAAACAAAGCATTAGTTAAACATTTAAATCTTCTGGTCAAAACAAACCTTCAGATAATTTTCATTTTTTGTTAATATTTGCATAAGAACAGTTCTTAGTGCACGTGTTGAAGATTGATTGTACGCTTCTGTATACCGTAATTGGGCATGTATAGTCCGCACTTTTTTTCCTTAAATATGTAGTTTGTACAAGGGGTGCGGACTATACATAACTATAGACGGTTTTCGAAATTTAAAAAAAAAAAAAAAAAAATTTTTTTTTTTTAAATTTCGTTTTTTCTGCATTAATAATGTATATTGAAAAAGTTTATTATATTCACTTCATTTAATTCTTATTCTTTTGTAACTTTTCTCTTCAAAATTGAGTATTCAGAGTAAAGGTGTGACAACCTGCATAGGTAATCAAGAGGGGTAATTAAGGATTAAGTATGGGTGTGTGGCAATTAAATAATGATGTCAAGTTTTGACAGGTGTTAAATATTATGATGAATGAAAAGATTATATAAGATTAAATAGTTTTAAAATTTTGATTACTGCTAATTAATTTAGATGTTTGATCTCTTTTTTTTCTTTTGTTCCATAATATTCAAATTATTTCTGTAATATTATATATCAGCTTGGACATACTTAGACAAATGTTGATTTTAAAAGGGATCTTATGATTAATAAATACTTTTATAAAATTATAAATAACCTGATAAACTACCACTTTTTTTTCATGAAATAAATAAAACATAATTATTTTTTTTTATAAAATACATGGATTTTTACAGTGAACTAGACTTTAACAGTAAAAAAAAAAAAAAATGTTTTACAAAACTTTTTTTCTCGATTTTGAGGCGATGAAATGGGGGGACTATACATAAATGCGTACTATACACGGCCGAATACGGTACAGTCTAGTTTTCATGAGTCTAGAAATAATGTTATTTATTAAGTAATTAACAACCCATTTACTATTCAAAGCAGAATACAGATTATATTACTTAAGCAGTAAGCCTGAGAGCCACCTTTGATTAACTGTGAATGCATTAATCAAATGTTACAACATCAACGATACAATGGTTTTCCTAATCAAACACATTATTGCCATTGCCATACCAAAAGTATACAGTTTTTTTAAGATATTTGTCATGTTTATGTTTATATCCTTAAGCTCATCAACATGTTTAAAGTAACTAAATCAACTTTATATATATATATCACAAATAAAGATAAATCCACAATATCGCAAAAAAATACAATAAAGCAGGTTTAAATAAGTGAAAAGTTCATAAAACATGCATGTGAACTTGTTGGAAGCATTTAAATAAAAAACAAGCAATATTTGTGGATCTTTAATAAATTTCTGGCACATGGCATGGACAGTATAAATCATAATCCAATCGATAAAAATAAAAAAAGCTAAGTGCAGGTCTGTTTGAGAATTTAATAAAATTTCATGATAAATAATATCAAGCAAACTGAAAATTTAATATGGATCAGGGGAGGCAATTGATACACATATCTTTTCAACCAAAACTTTTTGAACAAGCAATTATATTTTGAAAGTACCATATATACTGTTCTTTAAAATACTGGGTACCCATGGCCAATACCAGGATTTAAATGTATTTAAACCAGCAAAATTTTCCCTCTCCCCTTTCCCCTCAGCAGTATGTTCGATTAAACATTGTCATTAGGACACTAAATTTTAGTTTGAAAGGTCTACGAAGAGGTAATCATAGTATACATGCATGACTATTACATTTTTTGTACCTTCAAAACCAAGCATTGACTATTACACTGACTGTTAAATCTGGTAGAATCTGAAACCTATTTAAGAGTGCTCTTAGGTTCAGAGAGCAGCTAAAAATTGAGCCTTTTCAATACTTTTCAATCCCACTATACTTTAAACTGTAAAAAAATGTACACTACCTGCTTCAATTTAAGGAAACCATCATCAGTACATTTAAATATAAGCTTAAGGAAATAAAAAACATGCATAGTTATAATTATAAGTAAGCAATTGATGTAATTTATACATGTACCTATCTCCATATCAGACCTCCTCCAGTTTCCAATAACTGCATGTATATAATGTAAAAATGTTAACACAAATAAAATTTTAGGTTTAGATGTTCTAAAATATAGTAACCCTTATTAGTTAAAAGATACATTGTACTATGTTTGTCAATCAGGATCAATGAAAAATTGGATTGTAAGATACAAATTACAATATATCATAATTGATTGACATACATGTACATGTATGAATAATATATCAGCATCTTGCAGTTGTTAAAATAACACCATTTAAACAAAATAAATGTATGTTGACTACAAAATTTGTATGGGTTCCGCGGAACCTGGTGTCTAGTCTACTTTTGCTGTAAATCGCAGGCTCAACATGTACAAAAACAATCAAAAAGATTAATAAAAGTATTCCTCTCGATACTATCTTTTGATTGTAAGAAGCTTCTGTCCAAGTTTGATAAAAATCCAAGATAGTTTATGAATCTAATAAATGTTTTAAAACTTTAACTGCAGACTGTATGTAATGATAACTGGATCAAAAACTAAGTCCATTTATAAGTTAAATACGTTTAAACAGGTACAAAATTTAGACAAAATAACCTTGAGATACTAGCTTTTGATCATCAACAAGCTTCTGTCAAAATTTGGTACAAATCCATGATAGTTTAAGAAAGTTATTAAAATTTTAAAAACTGTAACCAGAGAGTGGATGTATTGTTTCCTGACAGAAACACTAAGTCCATTTATAAGTAAAATTAGGAAAATAGAAAAAAAAAATTATCAAAATTTACTTCTGTATACTATCTTATGATCATAAAAAAAAAGCTTCTGTCCAGGATAGTTTAAGAAAGTTATTAAAAATTTTACAGAGTAAATATTTGTGGCAGCCGCCGCCGCCAACAAAATGTAGGATCGCTATGTCTCGCTTTTTCGACTGATGTTGAAGGCTGGACAAAAAAGAAGAATGCCAGCTAGTCATACATGTATACATGTATATGGCAAATTCAGCTACTTTTCCCTTGGTTATTGGACAAGTAATTTACTAGTGAACAATTAAAGTTCCCAAATTCAAACTTGATCTGTGGTTGGTGGAAATATAATTACATGTACATGTACATTGTAAGAATTGAATATAAATTGCATATAATACATATGTAATGTACGGACATCCAGATGGACAAGGGTCAAACTTAATGCCTCCTTCCACTCCAGTGTGACAAAGGCAAGAAAAAAATCAAGAATAATAGCTTATTAATGGTGTTATTTATGTAAATAATGAATAAAAAGTGGTAAAATAAGTAAAAAATAGAGAAAATTGCCATAAAGGGCATAAAAACTTTAAAAAAGTAAACAAGTGTGCACCCACTGGAATTTTATGCCTAATTGATCACCAAATATATATACATTTGTAGTTAGCCTATTATTTATACATGTAGTGATGTACATACATGTATAAATAAAATAGAATGGAAATGGGGTATGTGTCAATATATGAGATCAAATGTTTATTAAGAAAATTGAACATCAACCATGAATGGAGTCAATGGACAATAAAAATGAGGTCAAGGTCAATTGAACCCTGCCAGACACTTGAACACCATGCAATCATTCCATACAATGAATATTATCAATTAGTATAGTTGGCTTTTAAATAATTAAACAAATAAAACATCATGGTTGTAATCTTTTGAAAACTGTCATAAAGAAATTCATTGCTTCACCATCTATACAAAATAACTGTGACAGTCAAAAGAGTTACATTCTTTTTACATGTACATGTACAAAATGTACATATAAATAAAATAGAATGGAAATGGGGTATGTGTCAAAGAGACAAAAACATTTGTACATGTAGGAGATTGAGGTGTCATTCATTCAATAAGTTTACACAATACAAAGTACATGTACACACTGAAAATGATGATGTCTTAAATTTAGACCCAGTGTTCACACAAGGACATTTGGATGGATTCACTTTAGATCGATTTAAAGGCTTTTGTGAACGCTTTGAATAGATCTTTAATCCTTCTAAACTAAAACACCAAAAGAGGTATTTTAATTTGAAATGATCTAAGGTGAACCAATCTAACTTTAAATGTGAACCCAAAGATCGGTTTGAACTACATGTACATTTACGATTGAACCAAAAATAATTTATGCACATGTATAGCGTCAATTCTTAAAAGTGTAATTACATACATGCAATATCACTGTATAAATGGGTGGTTCATTATTAAACCAATATTTCTCTGTTTGAAAACAGACCTTTGCCAATTAAAACAAAACAGCGTATCATTTTTTTAAAATAAATTTGTGTGTCTAGCTTCCTTTCTTATGTTGTTTTTGATTTTTTTTCTTTTCAGGAACCACAGCAATTCTTTATGGTGTATCTTCCTTGCTACAGTTTTTTGTTTCAAAATTATTGAAAACTACAAGAATACGGTGACTGTCAAGAGAAACAATAACTTTGGCCATTTTTTTTTAAGTGTGTGTATCATGATGTATCAGAGCACCAACACATACATTTGATTATTTTTTTCTATTTATACACAATATTTGCAGTTTTACAGGTAAATAGGTTAGATCGATTGCATATTTAATTGTAGTGTGAACACAGTGGTTCAGATTAGACAGCTAGAGATCCTTATGATTAAAGATAAATTAATGTGAACGTTATAACTGGTTTCATTATTTAGATCAATTCAAATTAGATTGATTAAAAAAAATGCTAGTGTGAACAGGGTCTTAGAATCCCAAACATTTAACTTATTAAAAGTTAAAAACATGCAGTGACATGAATCTATCATCATGCAGTCGTATTTGTAATTACTGAAACTATTTTTAGAACTACATGTATATTTCTTTAAATATATCATCTTAAATTCTGTTGATTAATACTGATTTTACCAACCTCTGTCTGTAGAAGGTCGAGAGGGTGATGGACTACGAGACCTAACATTCTGCCTGGATGGAGAAGGACTTCTTGATCTCAATGACCTGCTCCATTCAATAACATCAGCAGTTTGTGTACCCATTGGTGCAGAAATTCTTTCTGTCATAGTATTTCTATATTGTATATGTTCCAATGGATTTTTAACCTAATTACAAAGTGTACAATTAATGCACTACTGTCTAAAGGAGGCGGGGTATAGTAGTATTTGCTTGGATTACAGGGGTGAAAGGTTATATATGTACGTCACCGAAAAAAACACTTCAATCTTTAAATGCATGCGATAAAACGAAGTATCAGTTTCCTTCCGATTGTAAATCCTACCAACCTCCCAAAGACTTCTGAGATGACATTAAACTTTCTTGCTTTCCATAAGTAGAAGAAATCCTGGACATTTTTACAATTTTTGACAAGTTGGGACGCGGTTTTCGTTGCAATGGGCAACAAATGTAAAGTTTTTATTTTCGTATTTTTCATTTCCAAATTATCAATAGCAATTAGATACATGAATTCTGCAAATTATCATAAAAAAATTTTAATTAATTTTTTCTTTATATTTGAAAACAATTGTCTTGACATTTTCCCTTTTTATACCGAACTTCGGCTTTATAATTGTTGCTAAATATTAAATGCAATGGCTGCTTTTTTACAAGTGGGTGTCTTTTATTTTAAAAAGTTAACGCTTTATGATATCTTTCTTTCAAAAATTTGACATATCCTCATATGAAAATCAATTGGTGTATAAAATTACATTGATTTGAAAGTTATCCTTACACTATCCACTAAATACACGTACACATAAATTACAAAACCTTTTTGACTTTGTTTTGAAACCTGATAACTGCCCTGTATCGGTTAAACTGGGCCTATATCTGTGACTCAACTGCCATGGATGAATTATTCCATCTTCCAATGATGCATGGATGCCCGTGGTGGGAGCATCAATAATAAATAAGTTTGTGATTATGTCAATTTAAGAGAAACCAATACACCTTATCGCTATTTGTCCGCCATTGCTGGAAATCACACAGGTTCCCGTAAAATTTTGACGTCATAAAACAAAATGTCTGACGCCACAATGGAAAAGTGATTGTTGTTGACGTCAAAAGTTCAAGCGGACGGGTCAGCCGGGAATAGCGATAAGGTGTATGGTATGTCACCGTTAAATTTTTTGTATGCAGCCCGTAAATTATCTTGCCAGTGAAAATTCCCGAAGTGATGATTTAAGTTGTCAAGGAATTATTAAATTCCTTAAACTTGCCTGTCGACTGACTTCACTGGGATGTCAAATCTGTACAAGGGAGACAACTTGTGATTTACAAGTCTCACAGGTACAAAAGTTAACAAAAACTACGAGGAATATCGAGACCTTTTCGGGACGTCAAGATAAGCTCAGGGATTCCGGGAATTCTTTTTTCTAATTTAGGGATGTCGAGATTTAACAAATTTCTTTAAATTCAGGACCTCTGGATTTCATGTTTTTAATCTTGCGATTTCGAGATCAGGAACCCCCCAGTACTCTAGCCAGGATTTGAAAAGGGCTGGGTGCTAGTTAGAAAAAGGAAAATTCCGACTTGGCGTCACAGTGTCAGTGTAAGATCACTCTGTTTCCCTTGAATGATGATTTTATACTATTTTAAGTTTTTGTCTATTATTTTGAAAATAAACTTGCCTTCATGGCACGAAATAAAAATTAGATAAAATAGAAGTTGTTGCTGTAATTTTTTATGTATACTCAATCCACACAGCAGAACATATATTTTGATGAGGCAAAATACATTTTCAAAAAACTAATATTGAAGGGAAGTAACTCTTGTTGATTTCAAGATATTGTATTACCATTCTACATGGAAGTCTAACTCTAAGTAGTAAGTATTAAAGTAGAGTAATTGTCACATATTTTTTTTAATCCATTTTGGTCAGAAATTAGACATCTTTAAATTTCTCAAGAACTAAAAGTATTATATCTACATTTTTTACCACAGTTGCTTATGCGTCATTTCTTATTTCAGTGGAGACGCTTCAACTTTTTTGACAAAGAAGTTGTAAAAGATCCAGAGACTAGTCAAACTTATGACAAGTTAAAGGTAAAATTATGTCCCAAGAAAGATTCTACAATGCAATGGTTGGGCATGCAAACACTCTTATTTATCTCTTTAAGTTTTTGTTAAGTTAGAAGCGTATGAAGCTGCTTGACATCTTCCCAAGATTAACTTCACAGAAGGAAAGATAGGCACAATAGCACAAATATTTCATTTCAAGGATCTGATAAATACAATTACAAACAACATGTACAAAGATAGGGAATAAAGCAAAGGTTTAATTTCTGTGAATAACATGCATTAAGCTCTACTGCAGCTCTATTGTTATTAGTGGGATGCCAATTTATCCTGGATTTAAATTTACTGGACTTTGGCTAAACCTCAAAATCAATATCCACATAAACATAATTTTCTTAACTCCATGAAAAGTGGTATCCATGAATGTGTATATTATTTTACAGGATATTAATATATCAGCTTCAGTTAGTGGACGGGGTCAGCTGATATTTGGAGATCATGATGGCTACCTCCACATGCTCAATAGAGAACTACAGATCAATAGCTTTAAAGCTTATGAGATTAGGGTGTCGCATCTATTTCAGATGAAACAACATAATTTGTTGATATCCATAGGTGTAAGTATAAAGAATAAGAACATAATAATATGCCAGTTTAACAGAAGCATTTACATCAATATCTAGATAAAAGAAGATGTGGTATGATTCTTAATGAGACAACTCTCCATCAAAGTCACAATTTGTAAAAAATAAACCATTATCTCTATAGTTTACATGTTGCTATTTTAATTTGGATAAAATTTGCATCATACTATCAAAATAATGTATCGGTAAAGGTGATTTAATTCATTGGTCATCATAAGGAATTAAAATCTATGCTCTAAATATATATTGATCAAATGTTGATTATATAATGATTTTCCTATGTTTATAGTCTAAAAAACTATCCTGATGGTCACACATATATATATTCACAATACACATGGAATATTTGGGCTTTAAGACTAAGTTGTTTACACAAATGTATTAAGACTGGGCTGCTGACTTGCTTTTACTTTGAGGTTGTAATCAAATGGCCCAGTTACATCAATTACCTTTAGAAAAATGTGTTTAATGCTATTTTATATTTATTATTAAATTGTACCAAATCTCAAAATATAAAAAAGAGGATGTGTTACAGAGTTTCCCCTGTTTAATTATTTTTTTCGCCACCTCTTTCGTCAAAACAATATATTTTTATGCCCACCTACGATAGTAAAGGGGCATTATGTTTTCTGGTCTGTGCCACCGTCCGTTCGCTTCAGGTTAAAGTTTTTGGTCAAGGAAGTTTTTGAAGAAGTTGAAGTCTTATCAACTTGAAACTTAGTACACATGTTCCCTATGATATGATCTTTCTAATTTTAATTCCAAATTAAAGTTTTGACCCTAATTTCACGGTCCACTGAACATAGAAAATGATAATGAGAGTGGGGCATCCATGTACTTGGGACACATTCTTGTTTCCTCTTTATTATTTTTGTGGTATGATTGTCATTGAGACAATTCTCCACAAGAGACCAAATGACAAAATTAACAGCTTTAGGTCACTGTACAGCTTTCAACAATGTGCAAAGCCCATACTGTATAGTCAGCTATAAAAGGCCCCAAAATCACAAAATGTAAAACAGGTCAAACAGAAAACTAATGGCCTTAATAATGTACACAAAAAAAAAGAACAAAAAACAAATATGTAACATAGTAACAAATGACTACCACTGAATTACAGGCTCTGACAGGCATATAAACATACAGATTGTGGAGGGTTAAACATGTTAGCGGAATCCCTAACCTGAAACAGTGGTATAACAGTACAACAAAAGTCTGATTTTGAATGTCATTTAGATTCACTTTCAAATCCCCTGCCTTTGTTCAAATTTTTAGGCATTGTATTTTTTTTTTCGAAATGCATTAGCACCTCAGGAAAATTTGGGTCAAGGTTACTGGAACAGATGTCTTGTGACTACATTTATTACTGAACATTAAATAAATTATTTTAATTAAATAACTCTGAATTGAATATACGATTTGTTTTATAAATAGGTTTTAAAACACATACCCAACTATTGAAAACTTTCAACATGTATTTTGTAGGAAGATGAACAAGGAGTGAACCCCTTGATCAAAGTTTGGAATCTAGAGAAGGTAAACTTTTATACATCGGGACATGTACAAATAATTACTGTTACTTTTGTTTTAAAAGTATGTTATCTTGTTAACTAGATTTGGATTCAAAAGATATATGTAGATGTATTTTTGGTCACACGATTGGATTTGTTTTTAAAAGTGATTTATTAACTTGGTTTTTCCGACTGAATTGATTAAAGGTTCATGGCCATGGTATGGTGCACTGGCAGACAGGTGGAGTTGTTTCATTGCATAAACTTTTGAAATTTTCAACAATTTTTAATTGTTGTATGTTATTAATAGTGACAAAATGATGTTCATAATTGATATAGTTTATGATATTTTGGTTGGTCATTCAGGAGTTATGGTTGATTGGAAAATGACTGTATTCTGTTTCCTTGTAAAACCTAGAAAAATGTTATACAAACGCAAAAATGTTTATATTGGTATCACATCGTCGTCATCCGAAGACACATTTGATTTCCAGACTATAACTTTAGTTTAAGTGAATGGATCTCTATGAAATTTTACCATAAGGTTCAATACCACAAAAGGAAGGTTGGGATTGATTTTGGGGGTTATGGTACCAACAGTTTAAGAATTACGGGCAAACAAAAGGGCCAAAAACAAGCATTTTTCTAGTTTCTGGACAATAACTTGTGTTTAAGTGTATTGATCTCTCTGAAATTGTACTGCAAGGTTCCATATCCCAAAGGAAAAGCTGGGATTGAGTTTTGGAGTAATTGCCCCAATCGTTTAGGATTTGTTGCCAAAAAGGGGCCAAAAAACTAGCATGTTTTCTAGTTTTTGGAAAGATTAGAACTTGTTCTAAATCTTTATTTAGGCACCAGCCTCCCTAACAACAGGACAGGTTAGCTACTGTTACTAAATGTATTCACACTGAAATATAGTTCCCTATGGTTTTCATGTATGTGCACATAATACACATATAAACTGAAAAAACTTGGTATATTATTGGAGCAGTTCATTCAAGAATGTATGTCATTAAGGTGTGTTGATGTCCAGGCTTTTTAAACACATTTTGATTAGGTAACTGGGTATTGATTCAACTAGTATGATTGACAAGTGTCATTATCACTAAACAATCAGAGACAAGGTGGACCTTTAATTACAATGCCCCACCTCCTAAACTGCCAATCAAATTGACCACATTACCTATCAACCTCAGTCTTACATAATTATACAGACCACTCAATATACATATAATTCTTAATACACAAGTATTTGACCTCATAATTGAATACACAAATGTGTATATTAGATGTTTGATATTTATAAGGAAGACAGATTTATTTATTGCCAATTACTTTTGATCTACATTACATAAAGTGATTCTGTAAATTATATCTGAAAGATAAATGATTAATGGATTAACAAGACCTTAAAAAAAATGAAATATGAATATAAATATAAATATGAATAGATAAAAGGTATTCAAGTAAGGCCTATAATTTACTTGATAAATTTCCAATAATCATCGGTAATTAATCAACAATTAAATTAGTACACTTTTTTTTTATCAGGAATTGGCTTGAAACAGTTTAAAAATTTTAAAACTTTTAATTATAACAAACCATTGTTTATTAGTTTATTTCCCATCAATCATTATGTCTATTTTAGTCATTTGAATTTTTATTAGAAGTAAATATATATTTTTGCAATCAAGAAAGAATCCACATTTCAATAAGATAAGTTTTTTAATTGGTTTACGTTGAAAAAAGTACATTTTCAATGCCCTGTGTTGAAAAATACTTTAAAAATTGATCAAAAGGCACTCTAAAACTTTTAATCTTCAATGCCATATTTCCTCTGTTTCAACTTACAAAATGCCCCAAAACAACATTTTTCAATTTTTTGTTGATGACACTTTAAAGTTTTAAGCTGTTGGTCCAGATGTATGTCTTACAAGGATAGTTGGTAACATTTAATAGAAGAATTTTTGCATTTTTTTGTTTTTTTGAAACATGTTCAGAACCGGCAACATAATTTCGATAAGATATAAACTGCAGTTTAAATAAAGTTGTGCAAATTAAGAGACCCATATTATTTAATTTGAGCTCATTTTATCCTCATACTTGAAAAGCAAGTTTCCTTCTAAAGACTTGCTGTAAATGCAATTTTCAGCAATAGTGCTTTATAAATGACAGGGTTCGACACTAACGGTAGTCCGGTGCCCCCCTAAAATCTAGGAGGACTACTAAAACATGGTTAATCAGTAGTCCTGTGGACCACCTGGAAATTTGTATATGGTCTGGCTATTTCAATGCTAAAAATTGGCATAAAAGTCCTCCCAATTATGTTTACATTATTCAAAGACAGTGATGGCATTTGGAAGAACGTAAATTTTATATTGTTATTGTATGTATGTATGTATGTACGTAGATCCCTCCGTTTACGGAGCACCCCTCGAGAGCTGCGAGGGTACAGTGGAATCCGTGTACACTCCCTATCGGGATTAATGGAGATGTGTCACTAACGTATTTACAATGTTCAATATTTACAAGGACAATCCCCACCCAACACCAGGGAGTGTTAGGACACCGGGCAGAGTCTGTTATTATGAAAGCACTTTTGAGATCCAGATTTCTGATCAGAATCTTCACAGTGTTTGTAACACATGGGATTTTCATAGCCTGGGGTCCTGGCTAATCTTGTCAGTATACGACGCGCAGCTAGATTGGGCCGGATCCCAGGCTAGGGATTTTCAATGTAAAATGAAAATGTCTGATAACCAAAATGTGAAGAAACTGGAATAAAAGGTCAAATAACTCCACCTAACAAGGCCTTAGAAACTGTCTCAGATTGCAGATTTTGCATTTCATTTTTCAAAATTTTCTGATGGTAAAAGTTCAGGAGTAATAAAATTTATTCACTGAATGTCATTTTTTTTTTTGGAAATTAGTATGGCGTTCATTATCACTGGACTAGTATATATTTGTTTAGGGGCCAGCTGAAGGACGCCTCCGAGTGCGGGAATTTCTCGCTACATTGAAGACCTGTTGGTGACCCTCTGCTGTTGTTTTTTATTTGGGCGGGTTGTTGTCTCTTTGACACATTCCCCATTTCCATTCTCAATTTTATTTAATCTATCTGAAAAAAAACCAAAATATTTTCAAAACTCAAATGAACATTTGTGTGCTTTTGAGGTGCTCATATGACAGGAAATTGCATCTTATTTCGAAAAAAATTCTTGGGGGGGCATGCCCTCAAACCCCCCTAGCTAGTTCGGGCCGTGTTGCGGCCCTCACTGGTGATAGAGGTGGACTACCAGGACTACCCAAAATTTTTCCTTGGTAGTCCTGTGGACTACATCACCTCTAATGTTAGTGTCAAACCCTGTTTAAAATGTTCATTTTTCCCCACCATACCTTAATATGAAATAATTCAAACTACTCTTCTAATCTTTCCATGAGTGATTTCCATCACTTTGATTATAAAATAACTTGTGTTTAAGTGTGTGGATCGCTCTAAAAGTGTACCACAAGATTCCATATCACAAAAGGGAAGGCTTGGATTGAGTTTGGGGGTAATTGCCTCAAATATTGAGGAATTAAGGGCCAAAAAGAAGCATTTTTCTAGTTCCCAAACAATAACCTTTGTGTAAGTTTATGGATCTCTTTTAAATTGTACCACAAGTTTCCATATCACAAAGGGAAAGCTAGGATTGAGTTTGAGGGTGATTGCACTAAATGTTTAGGAATTAGTGACCAAAAAAGGGGCCAAAAACAAGCATTTTTCTAGTTTCCAAGACAATAACTTGTATTCAAGTTTTTGGATCTCTCTTAAAGTGTACTGCAAGGTACCATTCTACAAAGGGAAGGCAAAGATTGAGTTTAGAGGTAATTACTCCAAAGGGGGTTCAAAACATTTTTTGGGGGGACTTATTTTTTCATAATTGTTTTTTTTCCTTATTTTTCCATTGATTATTTCTGATTGATATATAAAAGCCAAAAATACTGATATGACAGGAGATACACACCAGACAGGATGTGTAAATTATTGTATTAGGTATTGTGCAACGGCAAGAAATCTTCAATTGCATACTATTGGACAATAGTAAGAATTTTTCAATTGAACAGTATTGCACAATAGTAAGAAATCTTCAATTGCACAATAGCAGGAAATCTTTAATTGTTCAATATTGCACATTTAATAGCAAGAAATCTTCACTTGCCCAGTATTGCACAATTGCAAGAAATATTCAATTGCACTGTATTTGGCAATAGCAAGAAATCTTCTTTTGCTCAGTATTGCGCTAAAGCACAGTTTTATGCAGTAGCACAATATTGCACAATATCACAGTATAAGGCAATAGCACAGTATTGTGCAATAGCAAGAAATATTAAATACAAATTATTTAACCCATTTCAAATTTTTAGATCTTTCACCACATTTATTTTGTGTCAAAAACCTATATTATTTACTTTTTTATCACAATCTAAATTCAGACAGTATCAAACTTTCACCAACTGTTCAGGGGTCAACCTCTGCAGTCGTATTAGGCTGCGCTCAGCGAAGCATTTTATTATATCTTTTAAGCTCACATGGCCCAAATAGCCAAATGAGCTTATGCCATCAATTGGCGTCCGTCGTCTGTCGTCGTAAACTATTTCAAGAATCTTCTCCTCTGAAACTACTAGGCCAAATACTTCCAAACTTTAGCTGAATGTTCCTTAGGGTATCTAGTTTATAAATTGTATCCGAAGTTTTGATCTATCAACAAACATGGTCGGCAGATTCCAAATAAGAAAGTTGAAAAGTTCCCAAAAATATATTTAACAAAATCAACTTCAATGAAGTTCTGTTTTGGAATACATGTTATACTTATACAGTACATTCCGGTTATTTGCATAGCCTATTTGTCAGACGAAATTATGCAATAAAGCGGAGTATGCTTATATCCGAAATGCCAAAATACGGAGTCAAATAACCAGATAACATAGATAGTGCAGATCAGTAAAGGAAATCCTGAAGAAAGATGAACGTCCATAATCCACTTACAACATATTGAATGATTATTTATTCTAATAAAAGTCATGCATTTTATTTCATTGTTTATTCTTTCAATAAAATTTATAAACACATTTAGTTTTACTTTATTTATGTACCGACTTTTCCTTTACCTGAGATACGAAAATAAAATTGTTCTAAAAATAGATTTGTTTCTATGACCCGGATGTATAAATTATATTCTTACGCTTTGATTAAAACAAACTGTTGAACAATGCTACACAGTTTATAATCATTTGCTACAATGAATGTGTAATGAACTGCCTTTAATATGCAGTATTTACCGATTGCACAGTGATGTAACACTGTTACTTTAACCTCGTTAGTTTCGTATATGCAAAGCAGTTAACATTGGGGCCCTGCATGGGTTATTTGCTGGACACGAGTGTTGAAAGTGAGAAAATATAATAATTTTAAGTAACTGTTCTTTTCAAAAAATATTAAAAATGAAAGATTGATGTATGAAATTCTTCAACCATATATAAATGCCCTGTAATATTTAACATAAATGTAGATCACCCCTAGCCAAATTACGAGATTGCACATGGTCGGATATGACCGATAATTAGCAGGCGTTATTGTTTTAAAAATACACCCAAAATGTAATCTAGGAACAATGTTTGAAATGCAATCAATATTTAACACCTTTTGAGATAGAAGATCATAGAATGGTTACAACAAGTGTTTTTACAACAATCAGCTGATTGACATTTTTATGACCTCGAGGCTTAAAATAGAATATGGGAAACTTTACCTGTGTACACATCGAGGTCTTTTTTATAATCATACAAACACGAAAGAAACTGTTTTAAAACTTTATTTAAATAACACAGAAGTAAATGTGAAATAATATAAAAAAAATTATGATGCATTCAAGAAATATATACGTACCAAATTGCTGTTTCCGGTCAAAAATCTCGTTAGTTTTAACTCAGCATATCTAGCTGGCGATTATTTTCTATGCAATTAACCGAAATGCCACTTGTGGGGCTATGCATATAACCGGACAATTTAACATTAGATGAATGGGAAATGGTTTTGTGCAGGAGAAAAGTATGCAATTAACCGAATTATGCTATTAAGCGGTATGCAATTAAGTGGAATCGACTGTATAAGTAAACACTTTTTGACAAAAAATAGATCTATTCGCATTATATTTTTAGCTCACCTGGCCCAAAGGGCCAAGTAAGCTTTTCTCATCACTTGGCGTCCGTCGTCGTTAACTTTTACAAAAATCTTCTCCTCTGAAACTACTGGGCCAAATTAAACCAAACTTGGCCACAATCATCATTGGGGTATGTATTTTAAAAAATGTGTGGCGTGCCCCGGCCAACCAACCAAGATGGCCGCCATGGCTAAAAATAGAACATAGGGGTAAAATGCAGTTTTCGGCTTATAACTCAAAAACCAAAGCATTAAGAGCAAATCTGACATAAAAAAAAATGTTTATCAGATCAAGAACTATCTGCCCTGAAATTTTCAGATGAATCCGACAACCCGTTGTTGGGTTGCTGCCCCTGAATTGGTGATTTTAGGGAATTTTTGCTGTTCTTGGTTATTATCTTGAATATTATTATAGATAGAGATAAACTGTAAACAGCAATAATGTTCAGCAAAGTAAGATTTACAAATAACTCAACATGACCGAAATGGTCAGTTGACCCCTTTAGGAGTTATTGCCCTTTATAGTCAATTTTTAACCATTTTTCGTAAATCTTAGTTATCTTTTACAAAAATCTTCTCCTCTGAAACTACCATGCCAAATTTTACCAAACTTGGCCACAATCATCATTGGGGTATCTAGTTTAAAAAATTTGTCCGGTGACCCGGTCAACCAACCAAGATGGCCGCCATGGCTAAAAATAGAACATGGGGTAAAATGCGGTTTTTGGCTTATAACTCAAAAACCGATGCATTTAGAGCAAATCTGACACGGGTTTAATTGTTCATCAGGTCAAGATCTTTCTGCCCTGAAATTTTCAGATGAATCGGACAACCTGTTGTTGGGTTGCTGCCTCTGAATTGGTAATTTTAAGGAAATTTTGCTGTTTTGGTTTATTATCTTGAATATTATTATAGATAGAGATAAACTGTAAAAAGCAATAATGTTCAGCAAAGTAAGATTTACAAGTAAGAAAACATGACCAAAATGGTCAGTTGACCCCTTTAGGAGTTATTGCCCTTTATAGTCAATTTTTAACCATTTTTCATAAATCTTAGTTATCTTTTACAAAAATCTTCTCCTCTGAAACTACTGGGCCAAATTGAACTAAACTTGGCCACAATCATCATTGGGGTATCTAGTTTGAAAATTGTGTCCGGTGACCTGGCCAACCAACCAAAATGGCCACCATGGCTAAAAATAGAACATAGGGGTAAAATGCAGTTTTTGGCGTATAACTCAAAAACCAAAGCATTTAGAGCAAATCTGACATGGGGTTAAATTGTTTATCAGGTCAAGATCTATCTGCCCTGAAATTTTCAGATGAATTGGACAACCCATTGTTGGGTTGCTGCCTCTGAATTGGTAATTTTAAGGAAATTTTGCTATTTTGGTTATTATCTTGAATATTATTATAGATAGAGATAAATTGTAAACAGCAATAATGTTCAGCAAAGTTAGATTTACAAATAAGTCAACATGACCGAAATGGTCAATTGACCCCTTTAGGAGTTATTGCCCTTTATAGTCAATTTTTAACCATTTTTCGTAAATCTTAGTAATCTTTTACAAAATCTTCTCCTCTGAAACTACTGGGCCAAATTAATCCAAACTTGGCCACAATCATCTTTTGGGTATCTAGTTTAAAAAATGTGTCCGGGGACCCGGCCATCCAAACAAGATGGCTGCCACGGCTAAAAGTAGAACATAGGGGTAAAATGTCAAAAACCAAAGCATTAAGATCAAATCTGACTGTGGTTGAATTGTTTATCAGGTCAAAATCTATCTGCCCTGAAATATTTAGATGGATCGGACGACACGTTGCTAGGTTGCTGCCCCTGAATTGGTAATTTTAAGGAAATTTTGCAGATTTTAGCTCGCCTTTCCTAAAAGGAAATGTGAGCTACTGAATGGATTTGGATGAAACTTAGCATGATTGTTCCTTAGATTATCCTGCACAAAGTTTGTGCTTCAATTTTTGATCCGTCAAAAAACATGGCCGCCATTACTTAAAATAGAACATAGGGGTCAAGTGCAGTTTTTGGCTTATTTCTCAAAAACTAAAGCATTTAAAGCAAATCTGACATGGGTAAAAATGTTCATTAGGTCAAGATCTATCAGCCCTGGAATTTTCAGATGAATCAAACAACCCAATGTTGGGTTGCTGCCACTTAATTGGTAATTTTAAGGAAATTTTGCAGTTTTTGGTCATTATCTTGAATATTATTATAGATAAAGATAAACTGTAAACAGCAAAAATGATCAGCAAAGTAAGATCTACAAATAAGTTAATTTGACCAAAATTGTCAATTGACCCCTTAAGGGGTTATTGTCCTTTAATGACAATTTTTCACAATTTGTTCATCATATTTGCTAACTTTAAAAAATCTTCTCCTCTAAAACTACTCAACCAAATTCAACCAAACTTCATTTGAATGACCAGTAGGGTGTATAAAATAAAGTTTGTGTTTTATTTTCTATTTCGTCAAAAAACATGGCCGAAGGCATTGTTTACCAGGTGA
Source organism: Mytilus edulis (assembly GCF_963676685.1). Lineage (NCBI taxonomy): Eukaryota > Metazoa > Mollusca > Bivalvia > Mytilida > Mytilidae > Mytilus > Mytilus edulis. The sequence goes on from NC_092355.1 coordinate 45,542,447, forward strand.
GCGATTCAGGCTCTTGAGAGCCTCTTGTTTAAACTTAAAACCATTTATTGTTACAATAAATAAATTCTAAACCTGATTTATCAAAAGCCCATTCAATCTGTTTACTTTTAATCTGGCTGAGGCAAAGAATAGTGTATAACGTAGAAAATCACTACCAACAAGTTATCTCCCCTTATGAGTGATTAAATTAATGAATTACTAATGATACAATCTATAATATACAAATCATTGTTTGTGATTTTCAGATGGAGAAGGGAATTCCAAACTGTACAAGAATAAGCCGAGCTATTCCTGCAAATAAACCTACACCTGTAAGTACAACAGAAAGTAGTGCTAAACTATTACAAAATGTGTAGTTAACCTACATATAAACCTACACCTGTACATACAGTAGAAAGTAGTGCTAGAGTACAACACCTGTAAGAGGGAGTAAACTAAAATGCTTATAACTAATTTTCTATATCAAAGTAGTAATTTACTTCAGCTTTACAGTTTTATTTTTAAATTAATACAATGCATTAATTGTGCTACTTCATGAAAACCCTGGAAGATAGTAAAATTCTAAAAGATTCAGCTAAGATCAGATTAATAATATCTACCTATTTTCCATTACAATTTAAGTTATATGTTTTAATTACCAGATGACTCTTGATTGGAGTGATTGTCCTTACATGTATTTTTTTTTTTTTTTTTAAATGAGATATATTTACATAAAAAAAAAGTAAATGTCAGCAAAAGAAAAATGTACAATTCACTTTTAATTCAAAAATAGTTTGTTTTTGTTTTAGGTGACCTGTTTAGCTGCCCACGAATGTTTGAACTGGATGGCTGTTGGGTTTGAGAATGGCAGTGTGATTGTTTTAAAGGGTGACATCACTAAAGACAGGTACTTCCATTTGAATAACTAAGTAATTGATTGTAGTTGGGGAAACACAATGACTTTAGGATTTGCTAAATTTGTCTTATCCCACCTTTTCTTTTAACCTCATTAATATTTTGTCATTACTTGGTGTCCATTGTTGTCTTCTGTCTTCTGGAGTAAAAAAAAATCTCTAAAACTCCTGGGTTAAATGTTATCAAAGTTAATTTTAACGTTTCTTGTTTGATAAATTGTATCCAGGAATTTGATCCATCACTACTGATGCTAAACATAGAACATAGGGAATAAAATGTTAATGTTGGCTTATATCTGTAAACCTTAAATAGTTGAAGCAAATTAACTAGAGTAAAAATCATCAACTGGTCATAGTCTATCTCCTCTGAAATTTTCAAAAAAATTATAGTAGATAGAAACAATCTTTCAAAAGCGAATATGTTTATCAAAATAAGAACTACAAATAAGTGTATATAGACTAAGCAGTGAATTGACCTGTTATAGAATTGAAGGTTAATATGTTACTAATATTTCTCATTTTTAGGAAATTTAAGCAGAATGTTAGTTTTTTTGCTCAGTGATTTGCTCCTGTTATAAATGTTGTACTAATGTTTTGTATATGATTGATAGATAAAAATTATTTTTAGTATAGATACAGCTATGGGATTAAGGCCCTATGATCTTTTCTACATCAGACATAAGCATATGTCAGTGACTGGTCAGTGTTATGCATAAATATGAGTTGAATGATACAGGCTTCCGGCATCGGATAGTTTTTAGTAGTTCTTAAGTTTATTGAGATTTTGAATCATTTAAAGGATGTAAAACTAAGTTTGTACTTATTAAACATGAGTTTGTTGGGTTGTTTTTTTGTAGGCATAGCAAATCAAAAGTGGTATATGAGAACTCTAAACCTATAACAGGACTTGCTATGAAAACTTCAGGAAAGAACATTATTTTGTTTGTTACAACAGGAGGCAGTGTTATCTCCATTAATATTTCTGCAAAACAAGAACAAAAGGTATACAATTGATTTAAAGAAGTTGAGCAAAAGAATTTCTATCCTTGGTTGATAACCATTGGTTGAACATTTTAACCCTGCATTATATTTATCTACGGGTTATATTATCTAAAGGATAAATAAACTGGTCCTAGTGTTTACCTTGTACAGAATACTAATACCTTTGACCTCAAACTGATTAGTTCAACTTAGTTGCAAAATAATTGAACATCGCTCTTCTATATGATAAGTTCAAGACTGCCTCAACCAGTTTTTAATTTTTTTTATGCACAGTGTAATAATTGTAGATGGAATGTCCCTTTTGTTTATTTGTGAAAATTTTGTCAAAAATAGACACGAAATTCAGCTGTTCAAATGTTAAAAATCACAATTTTTTAAAAATATCTTTTTGTGCTAGATATTCAAAAGACAACTTTCGAGTTAGTCCTTCACTGGTAAAAAACTTGACAATTATGCACGTCCTTATGACGTTATTTCCCAGATAGAGAGGATCACCTGTAACCCTGCGCTATTAAAGTTCATCAAGCGTCTTAGTGACCGTCATTGTGCAGGATAAACTAGAAATAATGTTTGTACAGTAGGTACTTAATCACAATTCCCTAATGACAGCAGTACTGATGGTCAATTATGAGTCTTACTCAGAATTCAATTTGCAGAATAATATGTGCAATATAGCATAGTTTTCCAACCTCTCACTCAACATGGGAATGGAGGTGACGAGGCCCCTAAACGCATGAATGACATTCACTAAAACCAAAGTTTTTGATGAAAATGCATCGAACTCGAAAGTTTTCTATTAAGATTGACATATACGATTATATAATGGGCTATTTCATATTGATTCAGAATGACAAACAAAGGATTTTCCCGATTATTTGGGGGTAATATTTACTGTTTTGAAATATACAATTTGTGGGGGAAAAAATCAAAAATTTTGAGAAAAAGATTTTTGTTTAAGGATAACAAATATTTTCCTAATTAATGTCAAAGTTGTTAAAAACCTTATAAATTTTTTTTTTAAATTCAGCATGTCAGTATAATTTATAAAAATTCTATCAAAAATACATCTGCAATTTTTTTTGAAAATTAACAACCCTATGATTATAAATTGCATAAAAAAAAGTGTGCAGGCTGGGTCCTAGCTAATGACTCAGTTTCATAGTTAATTACTGTTATTCATCTTGACATGTAAACTGTAAATAAAATAGTTAATGTCTTCCTACAAACTTGACCTTTTGCCTGCTATTGACCCCACAAAAACTAAGTGCTGTAACATGTATTTTTGATATTTTCAATCCACATCAAAATATTTTTATTGTTTGATTATTTCCAGATCACTGTAAGAAATTTAGTTGCTAATTATTATTTTTATTTACCAAAAAGATACTTGTTATGATATTTATAGAGTATTACTGCTATTTTTCAGACAACACTAGAAGACTTTGGTTGTTGTAGCTCCTGTTCTGTGATGACAGATCATACACAGGATAACCAGTTAGTTATAGGAAGACAAGATGTAAGGTTTATTGGATAACATGCTTATATGTTTAACCTTTCATACTGCAAACATTGACCATTACCAATTCTATAGTAATCATAGATATAAAAAGATGTGGAATGAGTGCCAATGAGACAACTCAACACCCAGGTCATGATTTGTAAAAAGTAAACAATTATAGGCCAAAGTACGATCTTCAACACAATGCCAACAGCAAGCTATTAAAGACCCCAGAATGACTAGTGTAAAGCCATTCAAACAGGAAAAACACAGGCCTTATATATATGAAAAACAGAAAACATGAAACCCTTATGAACTACATCAAAAAACGACAACCACTAAACAACAGTTCCTAAAATTTAAGACCGGTGCAACCAAATGACTATTAATGATTAGAAAAATCAGTAATTGATGGTTAATCCATTCAATATTAAATGAATTCTTATATAGAAAAATAGCTTAATACATACTATAATCTAATTATAAGTCTGTAATTTGATACTTTCTGTAGGCAGTATATTTTTACCAGCCAGATGGTAGAGGCCCATGTCTGGCATTTGAAGGAGAGAAACTCCAGCTGCATTGGTTTAGAGGCTACTTGATAGTTGTTGGTAAAGAGAACAAAGGCTTGCCTAGAGCTCCAATCTTGTAAGAACATTTGTTTACTGTCATAAAAAGCTTAACATTTTTTGATAGCTATTTAAACTGTCAGTAGCCATTAATTTGCACCCATTGTCTATTATTTACAGCTTAATGGTTACTCTTTATTCCTTTCAATTTTACAGACTATCTTGTCTTCTGAAACCCCATTAAACTGATTAAGAGTTATGCCCTTTGAAATTTTTTTACTTTTTTTATCCAACTCCGACATATTTCATAAAATCTTCATGAAACTTTATACTTTGCAAAACTTTAATAGAAAAATTGGCATAGTTGTTCATGTAGTGTTTTCCATCTCCATATTTGGTTGCGTCTCCATCTGATTGTGCAGTAGTGATGAAACTGATTTTGATCCATCTTTTATTTACCATGTAATTTGATACTAAAACTACATCATGCTGTCTCCAGCCTCGAGTTAAAGGCAGCATTAGTGATTTTTAGCCTCATGTTACAGTTCTATGTAATATAGGCATTTTCTAGTAATATAACTGTTTTCAGTAATATAGAGACTATATTACACATTTCAGTAAAATAACAATATTTCAGTTTTTAGTAACATTTGAATTATATTACTCTTTTTTGTAATATTACTTTTACTTGTAATATTATATAAAAAAGTAATATTACTATTTTTAGTATTTGCTTATAACAGAAAGTAATGTAGTTCGTTGTGGATATCTAGCCCATACAATGACAAGTTATATTGTACTCAGGAATTTAAGGTTCTAAAATGTACTTTTATAAGTTACTATTTTCCAGGGGAGGTCAGACCTTGGAGATGAATATAGTATCAGTTTATGATATACAGAATAAGTTTATTGCCTACACAGCACCATATGCAGATGTTATTAGTATCTTGTGTGAATGGGGAAGTGTCTACATATTAAGTGGAGATAGAAAGGTAGGTATAAACATATATATAGATATTAAAAGATGTGATATGAGTGCCAATGAAACAACTCTCCATCCATGTCTTCAACAACCAGCCTTGGCTAACACCTAACAGCAAAACTTTTGATAAGTTCAATTATATCTTTTGGAATTCCATATGCTCATAGTATTCGCCACAAGGTCTTTCTGTTGATACTGTCAAAAGCCTTCTGGAAATCCACAAAGTTGATGTAAATCATTATTATATTAATGTGGTTTATATTGAATTATTCTTGTAAAAAATATATATAAAGCAAGGTTTATTCAAATATTCTTTGACAAGTTCATTCAAGTTTGCTATAAAAAAAAAATTGGGTTCAAGATTAACCCTGTTTTCCAGTTGAGTTATCCAAGTGTATTGTGGTGCTGTATTATCTGAAGATCTGTACACTTACTTTCCTTTTTAGCTCACCGTTCCGAAGGAACTGTGAGCTTTAGCCATCACTTGGCATCCATCGTCATCCGTCTGGTGTAAACTATTTCAAACATCTTCTCCTCTGAAACTACTGAACCAATTCCAACCAAACTTAAGCTGAATGATCTTTTAGGGTATCTAGAATAAAGTTTGTGTTTTTTTTTCTGTTTTATCAAAAAACATGGCCGCCATGACAAAAATAGAACATAGGGGTAAAATGCAGTTTTTGACTTATATCTCAAAAACCAAAGCAGTTAGAGCAAATCTAACATGTGGTTAAAGTGTTCATTAGGTAATGTTCTTTCAGCCCTGAAATTTTCAGATGAATCTATTAACCCATTGTTGGGTTGCTGCCACTAAATTGGTAATTTTAAGGAAATTTTGCAGTTTTTGGTTATTATCTTGAATAGTATAAACGATAAAGATAAGCTGCAAATATTTTCAGCAAAGTAAGATCTACAAATAAGTTCATACGACCAAAATTGTCAATTAACCTCTTAAAAGAGTTATTGCCCTTTAAGGACAATCTTACACAGTTTTTTTATCATGTTTTCTAACTTTAAAAAATCTTCTCCACTAAATCTACTGAACCAATTCCAACCAAAGGAGTATGTTCGGTAAGGTCCTAAAATGGGCCCGCTTTTTAGCGTAAATTTCAAATTCGGAATTATTGACCAATATCACAATAAATTATAGCTAATACAGTGACTAGAAAGGAAATGAGCCATTTTGTTGAAAACTTTACTTTTCTGCGTTTCATTATGACGTCACAAGTTGTACTCATATTGATTTTTCACCAAAAAATCAATGAAAATAGGTACATTTCCATAGATAATTAGACAGGAAACATAGAGCGCATACGTCGACAACAAAGATCTTTTAAAATAATGTTTGTGAAGACATTTCAGGTGTCTTATTTGAATATTAAGTTTGTCGACGCCTGCGCTCTATGTTTCCTGGTCCTTAATTTGGTTGAAATCCAGCTGATTTTGTCAAATTTCACCAAAATCCCTTATCTTGACCTTTTTGGGATGTAAAAATCAACGTGTTAGAATTAAACTTTGACAAAATCAGTTCTGTTTAACTTTCTCACATGTATTTAAGGCAACTTAAAACATTTATTATCCTGTAACTATGAACTTTATAATTGGGGCCAAATATGGCCCTTACCGAACTTACTCCTTTAAGCTGAATGATCCTTTTTAATATATATTAAACCAAAAAAAACTACGATGAAATTTGACACTTAAATTCTTAAACAAAAGATAAATGCCAACAAATCAAGGTGAGCGATTCAGGCTCTTGAGAGCCTCTTGTTTTGTAAGAGATTGTGAAGTTATTGTGCTTTCTTTCATTCCAGTTATATCATTTGCAAGAAAAGGACACACAGACAAAGTTAGAAATGTTGTTTAAGAAAAATAACTATACTCTAGCAATAAGGTATATATACAGTTTATTATTTTTATAAATAACCCACAAAAAGAATAACAGGAATGGTAAAAAATATTGGACAATACACCAAATGACAACTACATCTGAAACAACACATTAACTGTGTACTCTAACTGGGTACAGTTACAAAATGAGGTGGGTAAAAACCTCTCCTTTTGCTAATCTTCATCATTTGTTTTTAAAAGTAGAACACAAAATAAAGCACCTGTCTTTATAAAAAAGAAAATATGGTGTGATTGCCAATGAGACAACTCTCCACAAGAGATCAAATGACACTGAAATTAACATCTATAGGTCACCATACGGTCTTTAACAATGAGCAAAGCCCATACCACATAGTCAGCTATAAAAGGCCCATAAATGACAAATGTTAAGCCATTCAAACGAGAAAACTAACAGCCTAATTTATGTACAAGAAATGAACGAAAAACAAATATGTAACAAATCAACAAACAACAACCACTGAATCACAGGCTCCTGACATTGGACACACACATACAGAATGAGGCAGGGTTGAACATAATATTCAGATCCCAATCCTCCCACTAACATGGGACAGTGTAGTCAACTTTCTTACTTTCTGAATTACCACTAATAACTATACCACATACTAGATGGCACGTAATTGGAGAGAAGGTTCAAAATGTCCTCACTAGCTGATATAGCTAAAATAAAATGTTATTGGAGAGAATAACCACCAATATATCTGCATTGTACACAGATGGTTTGACAATTCAATCAAAGATTTGTTTTTTGTTGAAGCTAAATTGTACTACCACAATTGCAGATAAATACATATCAGTTTAATTTTGTTGTACATGACATTGTTTATAGCTTTAGTGATACAATGCACAATTCTATAAAACAGGTGGATGGATATACAGGATACAGCATTTCACAGTGATAATTCTCACTGTAAGATCTGGCAATTTCTATTATCTCATTCAAACATCACTGTTATTTATCTTGCAATGTTGATGTTACATTGGGTACTGTACAAAAAATGATTGATATATCTATAAACTGGTTCACCTCTCATATTTTCTATGGAATCACCTAAGTTAGCTGTCTTCTATTTGTAGTTTTTCTGGTACATTTGGTATTTTGAATTACCCGGTATAATCTTTTAATTTTCTTCATTACATGTCAGAAAAAAATGTTTAGGGTTAATATTGTTAAACAGTATTTAACTTACAATGTTTTTGTTCTTGTGCAGTTGTAAAGTTAACTTTAAATTATTAATTGTATAGAAAATTTACATTTCAGCTTGGCTAAGTCCCAACAGTATGACCAAGATGGATTGATAGATATATTTAAACAATATGGAGATCACTTGTATGGTAAAGGGGACCATGATGGGGCTATAGATCAGTATATCAAAACAATAGGCAAACTGGAAGCATCATATGTTATTAGAAAGGTGGGAGGATAAGTGGACATATTTGTCTTTCACATCTTTTTGCTCTAAGTTGACCATTAGAAATTTATTGTATAAAATCTAGAACTTTTAGAAATAATTATTTTAAAACTATTTGTGTAGAAGTCATTTTCAGAATATTAAAAACGTTATAAACAAATATAGTAATAATGGCTAAAATCTCAGAGTTTTAAAATATTACTTTAATTCTGATGTTTAGATTTTTTTGGATTTTTTAAAAATTCAATGGACAGGTTTTATTTTAGCTGCATGCTATTTGTATACAAAAGAGGCAACTATAAAGCAATGTTAAAACAATTTTTTAGTGGAAGAAGACTTAAGGGGCTGACCATTGGCATTGAGTCTCCGTATGCCGCATTCATTTCGTGTATTACAATTTCATAACAACTTAAGATTCCTGACACCGATTTTTACATATGATTAGGCATCTGAATCATTTAATTTGTAAATTATGATTGTAAAACAATCACTATCGTAAATATGACCCTTTTATTTATGTAAATTATTAGATTTCATCTCATCCACATGAACGTTATTTGTTTATTTGTAACAGGATGTTTTAACTGTAGATATTTGTATTACACATGCGTGAATTTGGTATCGGGACAACTCGCCCTGTTTACAAGTTCGCCCTTGAAGTTACGAATTTGCAATCCTGCAGACAAGAAGATTTTGTTTTTATATAAATAAAAAGGATATATAAAGTGTTGTCTTTATTCATGGTTTTCCTTTGTCATGTGAATTAGATGCCCTTCTTATGATGTTTTGACCATTCAGTACTTAATAGATGCATAGTTCTTGGGGAAAAGTTTCATCAAATAATATGAATATAAATGACTTTTTTTGTGCTCATTTTTTACAGTGGGTTGTAATGATCTTCCAGTTAGGTTACCCTCATTTGGAGTGTTGTTCCCAACCTGTTAAAGGTCCATCTTTGTGCATAATTCAAAATTGGAAATTTCAACAAGCATCTAATATTCTTAATCTGGAAAATAAACCCTGGACTGCTAGCTTCATGTATATTTTTTCTACCGATTTAATATATAACTAGAATCATGCAAACAGACTTAAGGAAAAGGCATGTAAGTTCATCATACAAATATGACACTTTTTCTAGACAATCCAGATCTTGCAAAATACGTCGCTAAAAATTGTAACCTTTAAAATTGTTGTTGTGCAGTAAAAACCCATATGGGAACTTTCAAAAGTTGGCGGGTATGTAACAAGTCTTACTATTTTTATGCTCCATTTATGGGCAATATGTTTTCTAGTCTGTCCGTCCGTCCTGCTTCTGGTTATAAAGTTTATGGTCGAGGTAGTTTTTGATGAAGTTGAAATCCAATCAACTTGAAACTTAGTACACATGTGTTCCTCTTGATATGATCTTCTTAATTTTACTGCGAAATTAAAGATTTTACCTAATTTTCATAGTCAACTGAACATAGAAAATGATTGTACGGATGGGAAATCCATGTACTTATGACCTTTTCTTGTTTGAAGAAAAAAATACATTTTAACGATAATGGAACAAAGCAACCTGGGTAAGTGGGGCTGCTTTTATGGTAATTCAAGTTACCTTTTATTCACCTTCTTCCACCTCAGAGCTATCAGCTCTTTGATTAACTTCAGTTTTTGGATATGATAGCTTTCGTCATTTAATTTCATATAAGGAGATAAATCTCATTAACTAGACTTCCTGAAAAACAGCAAATTTATATCATTTGATTTGATGATAGTTCTTCTTTTAAATTAATGTTATAGACTTTAACACCAACTTAATCTTTGATTCTGAATTGTTTCAGTTTTTGGACGCCCAAAGGATACACAATTTGACTAAATACCTACAAGCCTTACATAAAGCACAGCAGGCCACAGAGGAACACACTACATTGTTACTCAACTGTTACACAAAACTCAAGGATGTTAACAAGTTAGATGAGTTTATCATGGTTTGTACTTTAAATATAGATTGATAAATAGAAAGCGAGATGATAGGTATAATGTGACAGCAACCTACAATTATTAATAGACATTCATTGTCCATTGATGGTCCATGTTTTCATTGGTGTAAATTTATGATGACCAACAAAAGATCATTATATAGCTATACTTCTTAAAGTAAACTTGAATCTCCAGTTAAAATATTCAGAATATTGTACCATCATACTGAGCCTTTTCTATTATTTTTTTTTCATCAGAAAACATGTTGTTGCCATTTAGACAGAATACAGATAAGAACCCAAAATTTAGTGACAGTTTTTTTCTGTTTATGACTCTCATGTAAAAGAGGGACGAAAGATACCAAAGGGACAGTCAAACTCATAAATCTAAAACAAACTGACAACGCCATGGCTAAAAATGAAAAGGACAAACAAACAACAGCACACACGACACAACATAGAAAACTAAAGGATAAACAACACGAACCCCACCAAAAAACATGGGGTGATCATGTAAGTTATGACTGTTTATGACTCTCATGTAAGTTATGACTGTTTATGACTCTCATGTAAGTTATGACTGTTTATAACTCTCATGTAAGTTATGACTATATTTACAGACCAAAGATAGGGAAGTAGATTTTGATGTTGAGACGGCCATGAAAGTATGTCGACAGGCTGGCTATCACAAACATGCCTTGTTCCTGGCTGAAAAACATCAAAAGCATGAATGGTATCTACGTATACAGCTTGAAGACAATAAAGATTATCAAAAAGCCTTGGAATATATTGGGAAACTAGAATTTGATGAGGTATGTAATAAGAAATCCCTTTAATATATTGGTAAATTGTAATTTGATGAAGACGTATCAGCTTAAAGGGGTTCTTCAAATATAACACATTTTCTTCCTTATTGGAATTCTGCTTCATTTCAGAGAAAAATATTGGAACTAGATCAATGCTGTGGATAATTTATCAAAATTAATGTTTATTGTCCATCACGAAAATGTTGCAAGGATATCCTGATCATTTACTTTTAAAAGAGCTGTGTTTTTTACAAACATAATTAATATGGAAAATTGCATTGTTAGTGCTCTCATATGTATAATTCTTGCCAGATTATTATGAAACTTATATCATTGGTTTATATCAGCTATGTCCTAGACAGGTTGAAAATCAGTGCAGATGAATTATTTTTAAAGAAGTTATGCCCGTTATAATATTTGATTCTCTGGAAAATTGCATAGTTAGTGCATGTGTACAATTTTGCCAGAATTTTATGAAACTTAGATCATTGGTTTATATCTGCAGCTAAATACGTGCAACGCTGGGGACTTTGGATTTCTGTTCTTTTATTTTATTATATGAAATGGTCACTAGGGATTACTATCCTTTGCATTTATATGTACATTGCAGAGTGTAAAAACAACTTGTATATATATGCCACCTTTTGATGATTTGAGTTAAATTTTAAAATGTTGGAATTTGGATAATTGCTGTAGTTTTTTCCATCACCTGTTAAATTTTTTGTTATAATGTTAGTAAGAACAAGTTTTTTTAATGATAAATAAATTAGGCTGAAGAGAATCTGAAGAAATATGGTAAGATGTTAATCTCAGAAGTCCCCCAGCAAACAACTGAATTACTCAAAAGATTGTGTACAGACTACAGACCAATAGACCGTAAGTTTTATTTTTATTTTTGTGTAGGTTTAGACTGACATCTTTCCTTAATGATCAGGGTATTGACGTACTTTCCCAAGAAATCATTGGTCCACTGTTTTCATTGAATATGTTGGTATAACTAGAATTTAAAACTGTATCCTGTTAGTTGCTGTTAGTTGGGTCATTTCTCCATTCTAGACAGTTCAGAGGTTTCTATGATCCAATATAACCAATATATGATGAGAAAATGTGTTGTAAATTAAGTTTGAATGTATATTTACAAGGTCAATATCAATTTTTTGTAAATTGAGGAACATATGCTCAAAGAACTTTTACCACAGAAAATTAAATTAATGCCCTAATAATGAAATGCATATGAAAGTTATAAACCAATAGTGATACTTGGTATTAATGGTGGTACCTAGTATTAATGGTGGTACCTGGTACTTATGGTGGTACCTGGTACTTATGGTGATACCTGGTACTTATGGTGATACCTGGTACTTATGATGGTACCTGGTACTTATGGTGATACCTGGTACTTATGGTGGTACCTGGTACTTATGGTGATACCTGGTACTTATGGTGATACCTGGTACTTATGGTGATACCTGGTACTTATGGTGATACCCGGTACTTATGATGGTACCTGGTACTTATGGTGATACCTGGTACTTATGGTGGTACCTGGTACTTATGGTGATACCTGGTACTTATGGTGGTACCTGGTACTTATGATTGTACCTGGTATTAATGATGATATCTGGTAATAATGGTATTAATGGTGATCCTGGTATAAATGTTGTCACACAGTATGAATGTTTTACTATTACAATGGTATGTTCAAACAAAATGTGCTCTTACAGTTCACAGGTATTTTTTTTTTTAGAATATCATGTTCATATATTTATTTGAATTTTTCAGGACCGCTCATTGATCAAGTAAATTTAGATGGTAAGTATTATATATGGTACTACTTACTACATGCAAATATGTAACAACAGGACAACAGGAAAAATGCAATGAACATATCAAATAGTTCTGTTATGGTTTCAGGAAAATTATCATGTGTTTTATGTAAATTTAGAAATTTCACTGTATATTTATAGATTATAACATGCCCTTTTCCATATTGGCCCTGTTAAAATCCAGAAACTCCCATATCTGCCTGAGGCTTTAAGAGGGCTGATATGGGTTTAGGGATGATACCAGGTCCAAAATAGGAAAGACTGGTTATAATCTCTTTTCTACAGAAAAGAGAAAAAAGTTCAATTACAAAAAAGATTTATCACATTTTCTATAAATATTTATCATTTACTGCATACACATTTACGAATTTTTTTCCCTTTTTTAGCTCACCTGGCCTAAAAGGCCATGTGAGCTTTTCTCATCACTTGGCGTCCGTCGTCGTCGTCTGTCGTCGTTAACAATTTTTCAAACATCTTCTCCTCTGAAACTACTGAATGGATTTGAATGAAACTTAGCATGATTGTTCCTTAGATTATCCTGCACAAAGTGTGTGCTTCGAATTTTGATCCGTCAAAAAACATGGCTGCCGTTAATTAAATAGAACATAGGGGTCAAATGCAGTTTTTGGCTTATATCTCAAAAATGAAAGCATTTAGAGAAAATCTGACATGGGGTAAAAATGTTCATTAGGTCAAGATCTATCAGCCCTGAAATTTTCAGATGAATCAAACAAACCATTGTTGGGTTGCTGCCACTTTTGGTAATTTTAAGGAAATTTTGCAGTTTTTGGTCATTATCTTGAATATTATTATAGATAAAGATAAACTGTAAACAGCAAAAATGATCAGCAAAGTAAGATCTACAAATAAGTTAATATGACCAAAATTGTCAATTGACCCCTTAAGGGGTTATTGTCCTTTAATGACAATTTTTCACAATTTGTTCATCATATTTGCTAACTTTAAAAAATCTTCTCCTCTAAAACTACTAAACCAAATTCAACCAAACTTCAACTGAATGATCAGTAGGGTGTATAAAATAAAGTTTGTGCTTTATTTTTTATTTCGTCAAAAAACATGGCCGTCATGGCTAAAAATAGAACACAGGGTAAAATGCAGTTTTTGGCTTATATCTCAAAAACTCCAGCAATTAGAGCAAATAAGACAAGAAGTCAAAGTATTTATTAGGTCAAGGTCTACCTGTCCTGAAATTTTCAGCCGAATTGGGTAACTGGTTTTTCAGGTATAATGCCCCTGAATTGATGATTTTAAAGAAATTTTGCAGTTTTTGGTTATTATCTTGAATATTATTATAGATACAGATAAACTGTTAATAGCAAAAATGTTAAGCAAAGTAAGATCTACAAATAAGTCAATTTGACCAAAATTGTCAATTGACCCCTTAAGGAGTTATTGCCCTTTAAAGACTTTTTTCACAATTTGTTCATCATGTTGACTTCTCCTTTGAAACTGCTGTATCAATTTCAGCCAAACTTAGGCTAAATGAGTTTCAGAGTATCTAGTATAAATTTTATATTTCATTTCCTTGTATGTCAGAAACATAGCTCCTATGGCTAAAATAGAACATAGGAGAAAATGATTTTTTTTTTGCTTTTGAAGAAAATAGGACGATTCAAAGAACATTTAAATAAATTGAAAAGCCAAAATAATCATTGATGAGAGATTTAACCAAAAAAATTAAGGTGAGCGATTCAAGCCTCTTGTTTGATATAATATACACAAAAAGAGAATTTAGCAAATGTTGGGCTAAATCGATAATTGTTGGTTTGCCATTGTTACTACATAGTAGCCATTGTAACAGAATTATCATAGTTTTCAATACAAATACCGTCATTGTTCGCCATTTGTCATTAGAGGTACAATAACCAATAACCACTTTTTTGACTATGGTCAGCAATATGAGTAAAACAATTTTGTGGTTATTGCATATGCAAAACCCAACATTTTCGTAACAAGTATGTGATAAATATTTTCATCTCGTCTATTTGAATTTTTTACTATATTTAATTTTATGAAAGTGTATTGGTCATTTAGTTGTACTTCCAGGTGGGATTCCCAGAATACAGAAAGCTAGTGCAGAAGAATTTATACATATATTTGTTAGTAACTCTCCTAGACTGACAGAATTCCTGGAACATATGATCAAGGTAATGTTACCTCTTGTTCTGTAGCTCTTCTCTGAATACAGTTACTGTATACTCGGATATTTTTGTGTGCATGTTCTTTTTAAAAGATAATTAAGGAATGACTGTAATATTTTTTCTGTCTATGAAGAAATAACATAAAAAATTTAGTGCACACTGAATAACGTGTGTAGCGGGTTATTTAACAGTGTGCACCACATTTTTTATGTTATTTCGAATAGACAGAAAAAATATTACAGTCATTTCTTATAATTTAATTCTAAATTCTATTTTAAACCGTAGAAAACCTTGAAAAAACGTTGATGGCGTCACAGTCACATGATTAAATTATGTCTATTATTATGTCAAAATAACGTCAGCCAATCAGAAGACGCGTTACATCCAAAATTAAATTATTTGTTTATAGTATCAAAATCTTCTGAAATGTTTCTGGTTGTCAGTTTTTAGCAGTGGAGGAAGTTGGAGTAAACCATACATGTTTCAAATTCAATGCAATTATGATCAACAAGTTCAAACAGTCAACATTGTCTGAAAATGTCAGTTAACTCCTTGTAGGATGACATTACATTTATTTTGGTATTTATGCTGGAAACCATGTAAAATATTTTAATTCAATAGATGACATTTATGCAAAAGTGTCAGGCAAGCTATACAGGCTATTTTTTGGGGTTTTGATGTATCTATTTTGTCCCTTACATATTTTTGAATGAATGTGGTTGGAGATATTGACACCATGAGAAATTTATATTCTGTAAATGTATTGTATCTATACACTACAAGCTATTGCTTTCTCTGTACCTTTGTATATAATATTTTACATTGATATAATATTTTGGATATGAAAATGTGTATGTAATGTAGTCATATATATTAATTTGCCTATTAATATTAACGCATCTGTAATTTCTTTCTTTTTGCAGGTTCAACCGAACTCTCCCAGCCTGTTGTATAATACATTACTTGAATTATACCTTCATGATATTGTACATGAGAAAGATATTAGTGTAAGTACACAATACCAGGTTTTGGCAATCCTCAGAATTAAATTTTCAGACAAATATTAACATATGATTTAAGGAAAAAAACAAAGACCTAGTTTCTTAACCAGATAGATTGAAGTCTAGAGGTTTTTTTCCTTTCTTTTTTTCTCTCAAAATTGAATATGAATATTTTTAGTTGAAAGTTAACAGCTAGAATAATTTTCTATTTGTTTAAAGAGTCAATATAGGATCTCTTAGTGGCTTATATAAAAAAGAAGATGTGGTATGATTGCCAATGAGACAACTATCCACAAAAGACCAAAATGACACAGACATTAACAACTATAGGTCACCATACGGCCTTCAACAATGAGCAAAGCCCATATTGCATAGTCAGCTATAAAAGGCCCCGATAAGACAATGTAAAACAATTCAAACGAGAAAACTAACGGCCTTATTTATGTAAAAAGAAAAGGAAAAAAATGAACGAAAAACAAATATGTAACACACAAACAAACGACGACCACTGAATTACAGGCTCCTGACTTGGGACAGGCTCGTACACAAATAATGTGGCGGGTTAAACATGTTAGCGGGATCCCAACCCTCCCCTAACCTGGGACAGTGGTATAACAGTACAACATAAGAACGAACTATAAAAATCAGTTGTAAAAGGCTTAATTCATCAGATGGACAAAAATACAAGTGGATGTGGCCCGGTACTTATACATCCCAACACAAAAAGACACAATGAACAGATCTGAGAGTACTTGCAGTTATCTGTGTCATACTACAAAAGTAAGTATGTTAAAGTCAGCCTCAGCTGTTTAAACAAAAATTTTTCTTAGACATCCAATTCTACATGTACTGTCAAGGCATGGTATGTCATTGTTTGAATTAAAGTTGTTACATAAATTAAATAGAGATTATTCAGAGTTAATTTTTTAAATGTTTGATAAATGTAGTAATTTTGGTATTGTTTTTGTATTGTTTGTATATTTATTTGTTAATTTTTTGTTTTAGGCCAAAACAGACAAAGTTAGAAAAACTGAGGATTTACTGAAAAACCCAGAGGTTTGTTTCTACAGTGGTCTATCTATGAAATAGCCAGGACAGTTTAGCCTTATCTGAGCTACTTTCTCTTGCATTTACCCATTTACGTGCTAACATACCTGCCCTGGATGGCCAATTCCATTATCTGCCGTACAATTTGTGCTTCCATATTTGAAATGTCCCCTTGTTTTCATATAAACTAGAAGTAATTGATTGTGTAAGGGCACAATATTTACAAGAAATCACTGCCAATCAGTTAAGGAATGGTGTGTCATTGACTTCACACTATATACTGTTGAGTAAAGATATATCATTCACTTCACTTTAAGTATACTGTTCAAACAAGATTTGTCATTGACCTCACACTACACTTTTCTTGCTCCTATATTCAAAATATCTGTTGGGCTTACATTTTACAAATGTATAAATTGTATGTCTCTGTGCTCTCTAGGAAAATGTTCAAACTAGGCCATTACTGAAATGTCTAATTGTACGAATTTCCTTTCTGTCAAAAATATGATTGCAGTATGTATGAGTCCTCTTAATACACCATCAAGATTAAAAAGATGAAAACAATTTTCCTTTGTCTTAATCAGAAATAAAGATTTAGATAACTTTGATATATTGTTTATATTATACATTTCAGGCCAAATATGACTTGGATCAAGCACTAGTTTTATGCCAGATGAATAATTTTAAAGCAGGAATTTTGTATCTTTATGAAAAAGCTCATTTGTAAGTAATCATTCAAATTTATTATCTCATCTACATCTGCTCCAATAGTAAATATAATTTCAATGTTTCTTTGTATGAATAAACTTATACATGTATTTTTTTGCTGTGCATGTTGATTTTGTGTCATGGAATTTTTATATCACATCTTGGTTTTTTCTCAAGAATCTCAAAATGAACCTATGCCTCTTTAAACCAGGACTGGTACTGAGTGTGCATGTGAGGACCGAAATTAATATTTAGTAGAATGCCTGCAAGTCTACTCTTTATACATGTATGTTATATATCAGCAATGCAAAAAGCAATCGTCTCGCTAGTCAATATCAGATTTAATAGAATTTTTACCAAGAACATCTATGGTATGACATGTTTTACTTGTGTCCATTATGGATTGATAATACAAACTCTCTAAAGACATCATTTCAGACTATTGAGATGATTATGTCTATAAGATTTAAGTGATGCACACATAATTACAGAGTAAGATTTAAATAAAGAATTAGTATTTTCCTGAAGAAGCTATGTGAAGTAGAGATGAATATTTTATTGTTTCTCATACAGATATCAACAGATATTGAGGTACCATATGGAGCATGATGATTATGTTCATGTCATTGATACATGTAAAAAATTTGGGTAAGTCTAGTATTCATGTATTGACTACAAAAACACCCTCTTACTTTAAATATAGTACTGAATACTAACCAATCTATAACTTATTAAAGGTAAACATATTTCATGCCAAATAAGGTCATCATTTATAATATTTAAAGTCTTTCAATAATTTTGTAATCAAAAATAGTTTTAATATTTTATTTTATTTTATATGTATTAACAACAGTCAACAGTTATATATCACACCTGAGAATAAACCCACTTTTACTCATATTTAGTTAAATTACTTTTTTAAGTTACATGGATTGTTGCTCTTGGTAACAAATATTTTGTGCATATTCAGGATGAGAACAAATCAATAACTCAAACAAAGGTAGGTTCTGCAAAGGGAGTCAACCTGGATGAAGGGTGGAAAATTTGAAATAGGAAATGAGGATAATGACGGGTGAAATGTAAACAGTCCATCTTCACCTTTTGTAGAGTTTTTTTCTAGGGTTATTTAACATGCAGAGAGTGTATTGGTTATGAATATAACTGTATTAAAGGTTATAGTTTTTGTCTCGCTTGACAGAGTCAAAAAGCGAGGCATAGGTATGCTGTTTCCGGCGGCGTCAACAATGTATCAGTTTGTGATTAGGTCTAATTTATAGTAAACCACTAGTGGTAAATCAAAAATATTTGGTATGCAGGTGTATTAGCATTTGCACATCTCATTACTAAGGAGATTAGTTGGCCCCGCCCCCTCAGTTATGGTCTATTGACTTTGAAACTTTTGCTTAAATATCATGTATTAGTTTGTGATTATGTCAGTTTATGGGCAACCACTAGTGGTAAGTTAATGATAATTGGTTTGCAATTGTATAAACATGGCATATCTCATTTCCATGGAGATTTTTTAGCCCTGCCCCCTCAGTTATTGTCTATTCACTGAAATGTTTGATTAATGTTTTCATGTATTAGTATGTGATTAGATCAGTTTATTGGGAACCACTAGCAGTAAGTTAATGATAATTGGTATGCAATTGATTAAGCATTTGTTTATCTCATTTTCATGGAGATTTGTTGGCCCTCCCCCCTCAGTCATGATCTATTGACTTTGAAACTTTTGCTTAGTTTTCATGTTTTAGTTTGTGATTAGGTTGGTTCATGGATAACAACTAGTGGTAGGTCAATGATATTTGGTATGCATGGTATCATGGAGATTATTTTACCACACCCCCTCAGTTATGGTTTCTTAGCTTTGAAATTTTGCTTAGTTTACATGCATTAGTTAGTGTTTAGATCTGTTTAAACTACTAATGATAAGTCAATGGTATTTGGTATACAGTTGTATTAGCATTGGCACATATCATTCCCATGGAGTTTGTCTAGCCATGTACTTTCAGTCATGGTTCATTGACTTTGAATATTTGCAAAACTTACATGTTAAAGTGTTGCTATTTTAATTTCAACATTAGCATTATTGAAATTACAAAAAAGTGAGACATATCTCTGTAATGACAGTTTATATTAAGATAATTGTATATATTGTTTACAAAAGACTTCAATTGAGATATTGTCCATTTTATTGTAGTGCACAGGATTCCAATTTATGGGTACAAGCCTTGTCTTACTTTGCTAGAAAGGAAGAGAACTGTAAACCACAACTCATGGATGTGTTAGCTCGTATCCTTATGTAGTCTCTTTTATACTGGAAAATTGTGAGATGTAAATTGTTCCAAAGCACATATTGTTCTTACTATGTTGACCTATTTGACAAAAATCCTATAAAAAATAATTACTTTTGTCAACATCAGAATGATACTGGGGATTGATATTATATAATTATCAACTTTTAATGATGTTGATAAAAAGTCATATAATACAACTGGGTCAAAATCTTTAATTGTTTTTATATGACCGCAAAATTTGAAAAAATTTTCGTCGTATATTGCTATCACGTTGGCGTCGGCGTCGTCGTCGTCGTCCGGCGTCCGAATACTTTTAGTTTTCGCACTCTAACTTTAGTAAAAGTGAATGGAAATCTATGAAATTTTAACACAAGGTTTATGACCACAAAAGGAAGGTTGGTATTGATTTTGGGAGTTTTGGTCCCAACATTTTAGGAATTAGGGGCCAAAAAGGGCCCAAATAAGCATTTTCTTGGTTTTCGCACTATAACTTTAGTTTAAGTGAATAGAAATCTATGAAATTTTAACACAAGGTTTATGACCACAAAAGGAAGGTTGGGATTGATTTTGGGGGTTTTGGTTCCAACAGTTTAGGAATTAAGGGCCAAAAAAGGGCCCAAATAAGCATTATTCTTGGTTTTCGCACAATAACTTTAGTATAAGTAAATAGAAATCAATGAAATTTTAGCACAAGGTTTATGACCACAAAAGGAAGGTTGGGATTGATTTTTGGAGTTGAGGTCACAACAGTTTATGAATTAGGGGCCAAAAAGGGGCCCTATTAAGCATTATTTTTGGTTTTTGCACCATAACTTTAGTATAAGTAAATAGAAATCTATGAAATTTAAACACAAGGTTTATGACCATAAAAGGAAGGTTGGGTTTGATTTTGGGAGTTTTGGTCCTAACAGTTTAGGAATAAGGGGCCCAAAGGGTCCAAAATTGAACTTTGTGTGATTTCATCAAAAATTGAATAATGGGGTTCTTTGATATGCCGAATCTAACTATGTATGTAGATTCTTAATTTTTGGTCCCGTTTTCAAATTGGTCTACATTAAGGTCCAAAGGGTCCAAAATTAAACTTAGTTTGATTTTAATAAAAATTGAATCCTTGGGGTTCTTTGATATGCTGAATTTAAAAATGTACTTAGATTTTTAATTATTGGCCTAGTTTTCAAGTTGGTCCAAATGGGGGTCCAAAATTAAACTTTGTTTGATTTCTTCAAAAATTGAATAAATGGGTTCTTTGATATGCCAAATCTAACTGTGTATGTAGATTCTTAATTTTTGGTCCAGTTTTCAAATTGGTCTACATTAAGGTCCAAAGGGTCCAAAATTAAACTAAGTTTGATTTTAACAAAAATTAAATTCTTGGGCTTATTTGATATGCTTTATCTAAATATGTACTTTGATTTTTGATTATGGGCCCAGTTTTCAAGTTGGTCCAAATCAGGATTCCATATCAAGTATTGTGCAATAGCAAGAAATTTTCAATTGCACAGTATTGCACAATAGCAAGTAATATCTAATTGCACAATATTGTGCAATAGCAATTAATTTTCAATTGGAGTTATCTTTCTTTGTATAGAATAGTAGTTGATAATATATGTTGGAAATTTGCCAGACATTACTATGATGTCATTTTCTATTTTTATTTGCCAATTACTTTATGTAAATAACTTCATTGGAAATTTGCCAATATAAAATGTTGCTGATGAAGCTTTTTTTCCTTATCTTATCTAAAATGTTTTAGATAATGTATGTTGGAAATTTGCCAGACATGACTATGATGTCATTTTCTATTTTTATTTGCCAATAACTTTATGTAAATAACTTCATTGGAAATTTGCCAATATAAAATGTTGCTGATGAAGTTTTTTTTATTGTTTTATACAATAAACAATGTATATTCACTTTTACTACCAACCAATCTTTACCATTCAGTGATAACAAGCACTTTATTTTACATTTTAATATTTTATGATGTATTTAAAAGAGTAGTTATTGTTGCAAACTCCATTAGAAATTTGAATTGATATCAGTTTTGGAAAAAGGGAAACGGGGATGTGAAAAAGGGGGGGGGGGGGGTTAAATTTTTCTCATTTCAGATTTCATAAATAAAAAGAAAATTTCTTCAAACATTTTTTTGAGAGGATTAATATTCAACAGCATAGTGAATTGCTCAAAGGCAAAAAAAAAACTTTTAAGTTCATTAGACCACATTCATTCTGTGTCAGAAACCTATGCTGTGTCAACTATTTAATTTTAGATTTAAATAAGAAGAAATCTTTAATTGATTTGTAAAATCTTGACATTTGTTTTGTGTAAAAAAACCCATGTAATGTCAAAAATTTGATCACAATCCAAATTCAGAGCTGTATCACGCTTGAATGTTTTGTCCATACTTGCCCCAACTGTTCAGGGTTCGACCTCTGCGGTCGTATAAAGCTGCGCCCTGCGGAGCACCTGGTTGGTCCTGTTTTCAAATTGGTCTACACTAAAGTCCAAAGGGTCCAAAATTAAACTTAGTCTGATTTTAACAAAAATTGAAATCTTGAAGTTCTTTGATATGCTGAATCCAAAAATGTACTTAGATTTTTTATTATGGGCCCAGTTTTCAAGTTGGTCCAAATCAGGATCTAAAATTATTATATTAAGTATTGTGCAATAGCAAGTCTTTTCAATTGCACAGTATTGCGCAATGGCAAGAAATATCTAATTGCACAATATTGTGAAATATCAATTTTTTTTTAATTAGAGTTATCTTTCTTTGTCCAGAATAGTAAGCAAGAAATATCTAATTGCAAAATATTGTGCAATAGCAAGATTTTTTTTTAATTGGAGTTATCTTTCTTTGTCCAGAATCAACTTAAATCTTTGTTATATACAATATACAATGTATATTCACTTTTTACTACCAACTGATAAATTAAAATAATCTTTACCATTCAGTGATAACAAGCAGTTTTTTTACATCTTAATATTTTATGATGTATTTAAATGAGTAGTTATTGTTGCAAACTCCATTAGAAATTTTAATTGAGATTAGTTTTGGAATAAGGGAAAGGGGGATGTGATTAAAAAAATTGGGTTCAATTTTTCTCATTTGAAATTTCATAAATAAAAAAGAAAATTTCTTCAAACATTTTTTTGAGAGGATTAATATTCAACAGCATAGTGAATTGCTCTAAGAGAAACAAAAATTTTAAGTTCATTAGAACACATTTATTCTGTGTCAGAAACCTATGCTGTGTCAACTATTTAATCACAATCCAAATTTAGAGCTGAATCCAGCTTGAATGTTGTGTCCATACTTGCCCTAACCGTTCAGGGTTCAACCTCTGCGGTCGTATAAAGCTACGCCCTGCGGAGCATCTGGTTACATAGGCGGTAATGGTAACGTTTTTTCCTGTAGCTCAGTCCATATCGTTAACTTGGATATGTATGATAGCTTGTTTCGAAGCTGTGACATTTTCACATATGTGGTTAAATTTTCGGGGTACGAAGTGAGAATACTTTTTCCGTAAATTAGCAAACCCCGAACATCACTACACAGAGATTTTTTCTTTACACGTGACTTTTGAGTTCCTCATTTCAAGGCGCATTAGGGATGTTGTCCCATATTATTGTTGACTTTTGATTTCTGCTAATACAATGAATGATTCATCATTCCCAGAGGTATGATATTCACTGAGGCCAATGGCCAAGGGCGAATGTCATATCTCTGGGGTTGATAAATCATTGGATCAACTGAAATCAAAAGTCAACAATTATTTTATTATACCGGTATATCATTTTATCTATTCAAATTTTCTAGTTTTTGCTCAAGTTACTTTTAAAATGGCTCCATGTTTTTATACTTAATATACCTGCTTTTGCAATTACTAACTTTCATAAGTTGAAATAGTCAATAAAGTTTACTAAAAATACACTGACAAAAAGAAGAAAAGGAAAGTTTTCAAGACTATAAAACTTATTAAAGCTAAATTGTTTGTTAAACTAACAAAATACTATAAGGGAGATATATAGTGATAGTTGACTTCTGCCTCACAGATCCAAAACATTATTTAATTTGGTAACTGCTTCTTGTCCAAAGATTTCCAGAGTTTGTTCCCAATTTATTACACTTTCCCTAACATTTATCCAGATATTGACAAAAAGAATTTGTTACCACCATTACTGGTTATCCAAACATTGGCCCACAATTCCACTGCAACACTATCTGTTGTCAAGGTAATAACTTGTATTATAAAACAAGAGTAAAATAAGACGAGTAGTAACAATATTTATCAGATGTCTTGTTTTATTTTGTATTGATGATAATTGTAGTTTTAATAATCCTATAAATATGTATATATAAAAAAGAAGATGTGGTATGATTGCCAATGAGACAACTATCCACAAAAGACCAAAATGACACAGACATTTAAAACAACTATAGGTCACGGTACGGCCTTCAACAATGAGCAAAGCCCATACTGCTATATGTCTGTCTAAATAGTGTGATAACTATTTTTGATTATTTACTATTCTGTAAAAAAAAAGACATTTCTTTTTTTAAATTTTTATTTTTATTTTTTGTTATCTGCAGTGTTGACAAAAACAAACCTATATAAAAATAAGGAGATATGGTATGATTGCCATTGAGACAACTATCAACCAGAGTTCAAATCACTTGGAGTTAAGCAATTATAGGTCCATAGTCATTTCTTGTGTGTGCAATTCTAATCCAGAACAATATTAAAATGAAATGAATGTAAAATCTATATACCATTAATATGTCAGACTTTGGTTATTTAACGACTATATCATAAGCAGACTTTAATTATTTTAGGACTATATAATAAGAAGACTTTAATTATTTTAGGACTATATAATAAGAAGACTTAAATTATTTTAGGACTATATAATAAGAAGACTTAAATTATTTTAGGACTATATAATAAGAAGACTTAAATTATTTTAGGACTATATAATAAGAAGACTTATTATTTTAGGACTATATAATAAGAAGACTTCAGCTTGAAAATGACCAAATAACTGAGGATGAGAGGCTTATAAAACAGTATAGGGAAGATACTGAAAAGAAACGAGCACAAATTGAGGAACTAAAAACTACGTAATTATTTTTGACATTTTATTTTATATACAGCTTAGATAGTTTTGAAATTGAATATGAATATATTACTGCAAAACCATAAAGACACAGTTGATTCTTTATTGTTTATCATAAAAAAAATATGTACAAGTCAAAAAATTCAAAATAGCGATAGGTATTACAAATAAAAAATCATGATGCTTACCATGTACTTTACAGAGCTACATTTGGTTGAATTGTTAAGGTAAATGAGATTTGGGTAATGATCTAAATGCAGAACATCCTTTTTGGTTTTATTCAATAGTATTGAGAAATTCTTTATTGGTTAGATTTAAGACTACAGGACCACTTTTACTCAATTATACTGTGGATGCCTTTATTCTTCTTTGATCATTTTATTGTGATTGGATTAAACTAATTAATTTCAGAGATACTTAATTTCATTGTTTTATTCTTCATTCCTAACAATTTAACTAAAAAAACTTATTTCGTATCTTGATGAATTGTTTCCTTTCTACCTACTAAATTTATACATGAAATGTTTATCTAAAGAACAATAATGAATCTACATATACCTATAATACTATATGTCTGTTTCAGAGCAAAGATATTCCAAGCAGCTAAGTGTAGTATATGTAATCACCCACTGGAACTTCCATCTGTGCATTTCCTGTGTGAGCCTCATTCATTCCATCAACAGTAAGTTAGGGTATCTAAGATATTCCAAGCAGCTAAGTGTAGTATATGTAATCACCCATTGGAACTTCCATCTGTGCATTTCCTGTGTGAGCCTCATTCATTCCATCAACAGTAAGTTAGGGTATCTAAGAGATTCAATTATCACCCTTCAAACAGGATGTTATACAGTTAACCAAATGAACATTTATTGGAATGTGAAAAGTCTTTCAGAAGTTTAAATTGGCTGAGTAAATGAGATCAACAGGCTATACAGATAATTTATCTACATGATTTGATACTGTTATTTTTATATCAGGAAATGTTTGTACTTTTAAAAATATACATGTATACAGTTATATACATGCTAGTAAAGCATTTGAAATCTTGTGAGCAGGCTTACATTTTAAAACAAAGAAGTTCAATTATAACATAACATTAATTTATTTGTTATCAATGGCAGAATGAAAAAAAAGCAGTTATGGCCGACATTTCCAACAAGACAACACTGTAGAAATTGCATTGCTTGAAAAAAACATCTTTCATTTCATTCATATAAAGTTTATGATTTTGTTTTACAGTTGTTTTGAGAGTTATGCTGAGAATGATTCTGAATGTCCAGTGTGTGCAGCAGAAAACAGGTCAGTACAAGTGTGATGAGAAACTGAAATACATGGTAGTATTATTTGAAAAAGTGAGAAATGACGGGGGAACTTGTTAAGTACCAGGCATTGATCTACCTTTTAAGTTGTTTCTCATATCTAACAGGTTTACAAGTACATAATTTTAGCAAAATATTACAAAACTTTTTTGTTACAATATCAAAACTAATTATATAAAAGCATTAGGTAAGGAACAAAATAAGCTACAAATATTGATAGGTTATGTAACTCCTTTTTAAGGGATTTGATTTTAAAAAATTGCAGGAAAATGCTGACTCTGACTTTAACCCTTTATTAAGTATTGGCATTATTTTGGTCTCAAATCTTCAGAAAAAAATCAAGAACCTGCTTAATGGTTATGACTTTTTTGTGAGCTATTGAAGTGTTCTATGAAAAGGGAAATGGGTGAAATGGGGCAAAATAGTTAATCCTGTATCGTAGGGAAAACACAAGGAGTCTAAACATCTGACAAAAATTCCTAAACCTGACCCGACTACGTCCTTAAATTGTTCTTAAGGTGGTACTAAACACTGTGACTAAAATTTATTCCCCATGTTTAATTTTCTTAAAATTTTGACAAAATGTTTACTTTGATCCTTAGACAAAAATATAAAAATTTCAAAAAACTTGAACCACACACTTTATCGGGAAAATTTCATTGGATATACATATGTATCATATATAACAGTTTGACAAACACTAGTTTTGATCATAAATAAGCTTAATATTTCCTTAACAATAGAATGTGATTAAATTGTTCAGCTGAATTTTACAGTTATCTTTGTAGTGTTATGTACCACCTTAATTGAAATAATCAGTAAAGTCAACATATATTTGTAGGACTCTAAAGTGCGATGGGGACGCTAAAGTACGATGGTCACGCTAAAGTGCGATGGTCTACGCTAAAGTGCGATGCCTACACACGCTAAAGTGCGATGGTCCGCGAAAGTATAGACATAATAAACGTACTATTGATTATGACGTGAACAGTCTTTTATACAAACATAAATTGAACATGCCGAAAGATAAATGTAGAAAAAATTGATTAACAACTCAGTTAAACCAAATGTCCATGACTTGCTCATTTTAAACATAACCGTGCTTTGTCGGCTGAGGCAAATGTGGTTTTTTTGGGGGTGCTGAAAGAAGGACTTTTGTCCTGCACTCGACTATCTTACTATACAGATACAAAAGCATAGGCATACGTATCCTTTATCCTGTTTCTATTAGAAGCTAACGGATACATTGAAATACATGTAATTGTTTATGTAGCAGTTTACCTTCCGGTCCTCGTTAACATATTGTCGATTTTATTAAAAATTAAAGTCGGTAAAATAAAAGTATATATGATTTCATGCGTAAATCATAAATTGTCTGCTAAAAAATTAGTTTGTACATTGTAGGAAAATACAACCTGTATTTGTATTCGCTGTGAAAAAAGAAGAAAGCTCAGAGAACATT
This sequence comes from Mytilus edulis, assembly GCF_963676685.1. NCBI lineage: Eukaryota > Metazoa > Mollusca > Bivalvia > Mytilida > Mytilidae > Mytilus > Mytilus edulis. The sequence goes on from NC_092355.1 coordinate 45,570,418, forward strand.
GCATTTCTCTCATTTAAATTAAGAATGTTATAAACAAATAAATGTTTCACAATAAAGGATTTGTATTTGTAATTTACAATGACGACGAGAGATATGCACATTAAGGATAGACTGTGTGAGCGGCAAGCTTCATCAATTATCCAATATTTGATACGCCCGAATTTCTTCTTAATTTAGAAACAATCACTTAAGCCTACCGGTAATTATAAAGCCTATCACATATGTTATAAAACCTTATCATACCGTAGGTTTTGCAAAAAGACTATTTATTACATCCATGTTCTATAAAGTTTTTAGCCCTTTAATATGACCCTTTTGGTCCATCGCACTTTAGCGTGATAAACCATCGTACTTTAGCGAACAAACAGCCGTCGCACTTTAGCGTGATACATCATCGCACTTTAGCGTAGACCATCGCACTTTAGCGTGACCATCGCACTTTAGAGTACCATCGCACTTTAGAGTCCTACATATTTGTTCCACCTTTAATACAACAGTCTCAGGAATTTGTTATAATATAAGAGAACATTTCTTTCACTTGGAACCTATGTTATGTACAAACTTCTATTGTATGACAGTTCAGGTACTCAGAGAATGAGTCACAATCTTTTATTCCCAAAATTGTAAAGAACATGAATGAAGGGACATGAGGTTAATTTCATCAAGATCGTAAATAATATCATATTTCAAATTTGCTTGAAAGTCACAGATTTATCTTCCATGTCAGAATTAAGCAAAGTAAAGCTTTTGATTTTTCAAGGTTGTACACAAAACAGTCTGGTGTTTACAATTTAGGTTTGTCTTGAAAGATTATTTTTTATACTGAATTTAAAATGGCAGGAATTTATGTTTTACAGGAAGATAATGGACATTATTAGAGCACAAGAACAAAGTAAAGATTTACATGAATTTTTCCACAACCAGGTTAGTTAATTCAGTCAAACTCATTCAATTTAAAACACACACATTTTGACCTAAAAAATATAATGTTTTTTTATGAGACAAAAATAAGACTCATACCAGTATCAATTCTGATAAGGGATCCAATTGCTACCAACATTGAATAGTATAATGATGTTATCTCCATGAGAATAGTATTCTGATCTAAACCAGCATGCTTCCTTTGACCAAGTTGGATTTCATTAAGTATACTGTCTAGAGCAGTGACTTACTGTGTCTGGGTTCTTGTTTTTGATCCCCAGCTGCTATAGGTTATTTTGAAAGAAAAGTCAACTTCTTCTGATATATTTGGCAATAAAACTGAAAATTCCACAGTGAAGAAACGAGATTAAAGGATTTCAGGGTTCAACGTGAATATCACATGATTCTCATGTTAAAGTCATCAGAAACCTCACATTAAAAACAAATATGCCTATGTTTTTTATAACTAAATGGATAGTTTTCATTATGCAACTTATGTACATACACTTTTTTCTGTCCACATTTAGAAGAAGTTTACTTATTTTTAATTGCTTCCGGGAAGCCGACATATTTTCCGTATGCATAGTGACCTAAGCGTAACCCTCCTCGTAAAAATCCGGTGATTGCAATATGCATGTATCTGTCATTAAAATAACAATTATCTTATTGTACATGTTAAACACGTGCTCAATACCCATGCTTTTTGTTATTTGTTTACTATAAGGTGACAATCGGTAAACTTCGGCTTCTAAACACGGCATTTAATGAGCAGCCATATTTGTTAAATCATAACAGACAGAGAGAAAAAAAATTGACGATTATACGATATATTTGCGTAAAAAATGAGAAAATCATGCACTGAGGACTAAGTTTATTATATATATATGCATTGGATCCAGAATTGGATAAACATTATTTTTCACCACTCACTCGTTTCATACGACTTTTAAAAAAAATCACGTTAGAAAAAATTGTCGTGTATATCAAGGATCAGTTACTTTGTAAGCTTTATAGGACAATACTTTAAGCAGTTTTCCAAATTGATTATTGAATTTCTATGCACTTGCCACTTAGTTATACCAAGGAGTAGTGGGTTATAAGTTAACTCACAGCTCTATACCAGTATTATGTGGTTTAAAAGAGGGTATTATCATTTATTTCCCTCACCTAAACAAGTGAATGAATACAAAGAGTGATATTATCTATTCTCTCAAGTCTTCGGGTATTATGGATAGCTGTATATTTATTATGGACTTTCATAAATGGCATACATATGAGATTGTTGTATTTTTTTTCAGTTGGAGCGATCCCAGGATGGATTTTCAGTGGTGGCTGATTATTTTGGAAGAGGTGTTTTTAATAAGGTATTAAATAAGTATAATCTGATTTGATATAGCATTTGCTTTCTTCGAAGTTACTGCAAACAAGGTTGCTGATTTAGCTGAGTATAACTCCTGATAATTATCAAATTTTATAACACAGAAACAAAAGATACAAAGTGCCAGTAATATATTACCCCAATTTACTGAGGCTAGTATAAATGTCTAATGTCAATTAATAAATAAGCTAAGTTCTCCCAGATTAAACTGTCAATCGATTATCGTTATCAAATTATTTATATTACATACTGTGGATTCATTTATTTTCGTGGGTACCAATTTTTATACGACCGCAAATTTTGAAAAAATTTTCGTCGTATATTGCTATCACGTTGGCGTCGGCGTCGTCGTCGTCGTCGTCGTCGTCGTCGTCGTCGTCGTCCGGCGTCCGAATACTTTTAGTTTTCACACTCTAACTTTAGTAAAAGTGAATGGAAATCTATGAAATTTTAACACAAGGTTTATGACCACAAAAGGAAGGTTGGTATTGATTTTGGGAGTTTTGGTCCCAACATTTTAGGAATTAGGGGCCAAAAAGGGCCCAAATAAGCATTTTCTTGGTTTTCGCACTATAACTTTAGTTTAAGTTAATAGAAATCTATGAAATTTTGACACAAGGTTTATGACCACAAAAGAACGGTTGGGATTGATTTTGGGAGTTTTGGTCTCAACAGTTTAGGAATTAGGGGCCAAAAAAGGGCCCAAATAAGCATTATTCTTGGTTTTCGCACAATAACATTAGTTTAAGTAAATAGAAATCAATGAAATTTAAACACAATGTTAATGACTACAAAAGGAAGGTTGGTATTGATTTTGGGAGTTAAGGTCCCAACAGTTTAGGAATTAGGGGCCAAAAAGGGACCCAAATAAGCATTTTTCTTGGTTTTCGCACCATAACGTTAGTATAAGTAAATAGAAATCTATGAAATTTAAACACAAGGTTTATGACCATAAAAGAAAGGTTGGGTTTGATTTTTTGGGAGTTTTGGTCCCAACATAATAAGGGGCCCAAAGGGTCCAAAATTAAACTTTTGTTTGATTTCATCAAAATTGAATAATTGGGGTTCTTTGATATGCTGAATCTAACTGTCATGACTGTGTATGTAGATTCTTAACTTTTGGTCCCGTTTTCAAATTGGTCTACATTAAGGTCCAAAGGGTCTAAAATTAAACTTAGTTTGATTTTGACAAAAAATGAATCAGTTAGGTTCTTTGATATGCTGAATCTAAAAATGTACTTAGATTCTTGATTATTGGCCCAGTTTTCAAGTTGGTCCAAATCGGGGTCCAAAATTAAACTTTGTTTGATTTCATCAAAAATTGAATAAATGGGGTTCTTTGATATACCAAATCTAACTGTGTATGTAGATTCTTCATTTTTGGTCCTGTTTTCTTGTGGATTGCGGAAAACTTCCCTTTTTGTGAATATGTGATTTGTAATTTTCATGTAGATTGATTAGCCATGTACCTTAGTCATGGTCCATTGACTTTCAATATTTTCCTAACTCATGTTACTTGTTTAATTAATTTGCTATTTTTATTTTTCAACATTTGCATAATCAAAATTTCAAAAAAAGTGAGACATATCTCTGTGAAACAGTTTATTGTATTTAGATGGTTTTGGTCGTATAATGGTATCACGTCGTCAGCGTTGTCCGAAGACGGATGGTTTCCGGATAATAACTTTAGTATAAGTAAATAGAAATCAATAAAATTTTAACACAATGTTTATAACCACAAAAGGAAGCTTGGGATTGATTTTGGGGTTATGGTCCCTAAGGTTTAGGAATAAGAGGCCCAAAACAAGCATTTATCTAGTGTCAGGACAATAAGTTGTGTATAAATATTTTAATTGTTCTGAAATTTTACAACAATGTCTAATACCATAAGTAGAAGGTTGGGATATATTTTAAGGGTTATGGGGCAAACAGTTTAGGAATGAAGGGCCATAAAGGGGCCATAAACAAGCATTTTTATACGACCGCAAAATTTGAAAAATTTTTCGTCGTATATTGCTATCACGTTGGCGTCGTCGTCGTCGTCCGAATACTTTTAGTTTTCACACTCTTACTTTAATAAAAGTGAATGGAAATCTTTGAAATTTTAACACAAGGTTTATGACCACAAAAAGAAGGTTGGTATTGATTTTGGGAGTGTTGGTCCCAACATTTTAGGAATTAGGGGCCAAAAAGGGCCCAAATAAGCATTTTCTTGGTTTTCGCACTATAACTTTAGTTTAAGTTAATAGATATCTATGAAATTTTGACACAAGGTTTATGACCACAAAAGAACGGTTGGGATTGATTTTGGGAGTTTTGGTTTCAACAGTTTAGGAATTAGGGGCCAAAAAAGGGCCCAAATAAGCATTATTCTTGGTTTTCGCACAATAACTTTAGTTTAAGTAAATAGATATCAATGAAATTTAAACACAATGTTAATGACTACAAAAGGAAGGTTGGTATTGATTTTGGGAGTTTAGGTCCCAACAGTTTAGGAATTAGGGGCCAAAAAGGGACCCAAATAAGCATTTTTCTTGGTTTTCGCACCATAACGTTAGTATAAGTAAATAGAAATCTATGAAATTTAAACACAAGGTTTATGACCATAAAAGGAAGGTTGGTATTGATTTTAGGAGTTTTGGTCCCAACAGAATAAGGGGCCCAAAGGGTCCAAAATTAAACTTTGTTTGATTATATCAAAATTGAATAATTGGAGTTCTTTGATATGCCGAATCTAACTGTCATGACTGTGTATGTAGATTCTTAACTTTTGGTCCCGTTTTCAAATTGGTCTACATTAAGGTTCAAAGGGTCCAAAATTAAACTTAGTTTGATTTTGACAAAAAATGAATCAGTTTGGTTCTTTGATATGCTGAATCTAAAAATGTACTTAGATTCTTGATTATTGGCCCAGTTTTCAAGTTGGTCCAGATCGGGGTCCAAAATTAAACTTTGTTTGATTTCATCAAAAATTGAATAAATGGGGTTCTTTGATATACCAAATCTAACTGTGTATGTAGATTCTTCATTTTTGGTCCTGTTTTCAAATTGGTCTACACTAAAGTCCAAAGGGTCCAAAATTAAAAAGTCTGATTTTAACAAAAATTGAAATCTTGGGGTTCTTTGATATGCTGAATCCAAAAATGTACTTAGATTTTTTATTATGGGCCCAGTTTTCAAGTTGGTCCAAATCAGGATCTAAAATTATGATATTAAGTATTGTGCAATAGCAAGTCTTTTCAATTGCACAGTATTGCGCAATGGCAAGAAATATCTAATTGCACAATATTGTGAAATAGCAAATTTTATTTTTAATTAGAGTTATCTTTCTTTGTCCAGAATAGTAAGCAAGAAATATCTAATTGCAAAATATTGTGCAATAGCAAGATTTTTTTTTAATTTGAGTTATCTTTCTTTGTCCAGAAGCAACTTAAATCTTTGTTATATACAATATACAATGTATATTCACTTTTTACTACCAACTGATAAATTAAAATAATCTTTACCATTCAGTGATAACAAGCAGTTTTTTTACATCTTAATATTTTATGATGTATTTAAATGAGTAGTTATTGTTGCAAACTCCATTAGAAATTTTAATTGAGATTAGTTTTGGAATAAGGAAAAGGGGGATGTGATTAAAAAAATTGGGTTCAATTTTTCTCATTTGAAATTTCATAAATAAAAAAGAAAATTTCTTCAAACATTTTTTTGAGAGGATTAATATTCAACAGCATAGTGAATTGCTCTAAGAGAAAACAAAAATTTTAAGTTCATTAGAACACATTCATTCTGTGTCAGAAACCTATGCTGTGTCAACTATTTAATCACAATCCAAATTTAGAGCTGAATCCAGCTTGAATGTTGTGTCCATACTTGCCCCAACCGTTCAGGGTTCAACCTCTGCGGTCGTATAAAGCTACGCCCTGCGGAGCATCTGGTTGTAGTTTCAAGACAATAAATAAATGTTATCTTTCTTTGTCCAGAATAGTTGTTGAATCACCTAAAACCAGTGCTTTATGAAATCTTCTTTGAAAATTGGAGTTATCTTTCTTTGTCCAGAATAGTAGTTGAAACTTGAATCAAAGCTATATACAATATACAATGCAATATTCACTTTTACTACCAACTGATAAATTAAAGCAATCTTTACCATCCAGTGATTACAAGCACTTTGATTACCATTCTAGGGTTATGCCCTTTACAAGTGGAAAAATTGAAGAATTTTTTCGTTTCTGTTCTCTTAACTTAAATTTGTCTCAACTAAATTTAATGAAATGTGTATATAATGCTTATTACCTCTGAACTCAGTTTAAGTTCTATTTTTGGCAGCTTCACTTTTACAGAGTTCTTGAGTTATGTCTCTTTATAGTGTTATATGCTAGCGGGGGCATCATCTGTGTCCCTTTGGATACATTCCCATTTTATTTTTTTAGAAGTTACTATTAATTAATATTTATTTTAACCATAATTTTAACCATGACTGTATGACATTTTATGATATATTTAAATGAGTAGTTATTGTTGCAAACTCCATTGGAAATTTGAATTGAGATCATTTTTGGAATAAGGGAAAGGGGGAGGTGAAAAAAATGGGGGGGGGGTGTCAATTTTTCTCATTTTAGATTTCAGAAATTAAAAAAGAAAATTTCTTCAAATATTTTTTTTGTATTAATATTCAACAGCATAGTGAATTGCTCAAAAGCAAAAAAAAAAAATGAGGTTTATTAGACCACATTCATTCTGTGTCAGAAACCTATGCTGTGTCAACTATTTAATCACAATCAAAATTCAGAGCTGTATCCAGCTTGAATGTTGTGTCCATACTTGCCCCAACCGTTTAGGGTTCGACCTCTGTGGTTGTATAAAGCTATGCTTTGCGGAGAATTTGGTTAACCTTTAACCCAGTTTGAAATAAAAAAAAAACCAAAAAACAATGTAAATATTAAAATATCTATACTATTAAACGAGAAGACTTCATTTTGTGTGTCGCTTCTCTTCTTTCCACAATAAATCAATCATCATGCCTCTGTGTCCTATAGGTAATATGCATAGTCGCATTTGTCATCCATTCTTATGATTATTCAGGTTAAGTTATTTTGGGAGAAAAACGACAAAAAAGAAGTCCGGATATGATTCCGTCATCGGACTGACTTTTAGTCATAGATAAGACTTCCGGTTTGAAACACCACAATACAACCAATCGTATGGTAGATAGCCAATCAGAGCGTTCTCCATATCATGGTGTTTAGATTGCAGGAACCACAACTATTATACCTCCTTATAGAGGACAATTATTTTTCGCGTTTATCTACATGTAAACTACGATTATACTACTTTAATATATAGGGACTCTCTGTATTCTGTCTACTGTTTTCTTTTAAATGTTTACTATTTAAGATTAAATATACCAGTTGCATATATATTAAAATAAGTAAAACATGTGACACAAGTACAACCAATCGAATGGTGGATAACAAAAATGAAAAATAAATAAGCCAATCAGAGTGTTCTCCATATCATGCTGTTTAGATTGCAAGAATCTATTATACATCCTTAGAGAGGACAATTATTTTTCGCGTTTATCTACATATAAACTACGATTATACTACTTTAATATATAGAGACTCTCTGTATTCTGTCAGGGACTTTCTATGTTAGTATAGAAAGTCCCTGATTCTGTTTACTGTTTTCTTTGAAATGTTTACTATTTAAGGGGTCATACCACTTGCATATATATTAAAATAAGTAAAACATGCTCACTTTTATCTAAAACTACCTAAATAAGCCATTCAGAGCGTTCTTCATATCATAGTGTTTAGATTGCAAGAATCACAACTATTATACATCCTTAGAGAGGACAATTATTTTTCGCGTTTATCTACATGTAAACTACAATTATACTACTTTAATATATAGAGACTCTGTATTCTGTCAGGGACTTTCTATGTTAGTATAGAAAGTCCCTGATTCTGTCTACTGTTTTCTTTGAAATGTTTACTATTTAAGGGGTCATACTCCTTGCATACATATTAAAATAACGGTAAAACATGCTCAACTTCATCCAAAACTACATTTGTACCTCGACCAAAAACTTTAACCTAAAACGGGACAGACTAGAAAACATAATGCTAATAAATGGGGCATAAACACTTATTGTTGAAAGGGAAAATAGTGATTTGGCAAAAATGAAAGTAAGGTAGAGATGAGAGGGAGGCATGACCTTTTTTGGGGCGTCAGGTTCGGGTGTTTTTAAGCTCTGGATTTGGGGATTGGTCCTTACGGGATCCGGGAATATATTTTTCGATTTCGGGATATGAATTTCTTTAAATTCTGCATCTCAGGATTTCATGGTTATAAGCCCGGGATTTCGGGATCAGGACCCCTCCGACCACCCTAGACGATCTTAGTCATTTATACATGATTCATATCCTACCATTGGCATGTTAATAAGGCTCTAAGAAGAAAAAAAGCACTGATGGATTGACCTAGAAGCATATTTTATTTAGACTAATAATGATCTATATAAAAGCAGTAACAATTCTGTCTACTGTTTTCTTTGAAATGTTTACTATTTAAGGGGTCATACCACTTGCATATATATTAAAATAAGTAAAACATGCTCAACTTTATCTAAAACTACCTAAATAAGCCATTCAGAGCGTTCTTCATATCATGGTGTTTAGATTGCAAGAATCACAACTATTATACATCCTTAGAGAGGACAATTATTTTTCGCATTTATCTACATGTAAACTACAATTATACTACTTTAATATATAGAGACTCTGTATTCTGTCAGGGACTTTCTATGTTAGTATAGAAAGTCCCTGATTCTGTCTACTGTTTTCTTTGAAATGTTTACTATTTAAGGGGTCATACTCCTTGCATACATATTAAAATAACGGTAAAACATGCTCAACTTCATCCAAAACTACATTTGTACCTCAACCAAAAACTTTAACCTAAAGCGGGACAGACTAGAAAACATAATGCTAATAAATGGGGCATAAACACTTATTGTTGAAAGGGAAAATAGTGATTTGGCAAAAATGAAAGTAAGGTAGAGATGAGAGGGAGGCATGACCTTTTTTTTTGGGAGTCGGGTTCGAGTGTTTTTAAGCTCTGGATTTGGGGATTGGTCCTTACGGGATCCGGGAATAGATTTTTCGATTTCGGAATTTCGGGATATGAATTTCTTTAAATTCTGCATCTCAGGATTTCATGGTTATAAGCCTGGGATTTCGGGATCAGGACCCCTCCGACCACCCCTCAAATTAGCCTTACTTAGACGATCTTAGTCATTTATACATGATTCATATCCTACCATTGGCATGTTAATAAGGCTCTTAAAAGAAAAAAAAGCACTGATGGATTGACCTAGACAAGGTCAAGCATATTTTATTTAGACTAAAAATGATCTATATAAAAGCAGTTACATTTATTTCATGTTTGAAATGGTGCAAATTTTTAATTTGATTTGACTTTTACCAAAAGGAAGCATTGTAGCAAAGGAGAAGAATATTTGTGGTCTGAGGCCAGACACTCGAAAATAATTGAATGTAACAGAAAGGAAACAAATATCGGACTTTGGGAAAAGGGAGAGGGCTTTTGATACCTTTTATGAAATTCTCCATACATAATATCTTTTACAAACAATCATCCTCTGACAACAGTTTACAAGCTGTATATGCCCGCGATTTCGCGGGTGTGTTCTAGTATTATTTAACTGTAAATTTAGATCAGTTGAACATAAAAATGCTTATAACGGAAAAATAAGCAATTTTGAATGTCATGTAAAAATAGCATTTAACATTTTTACTCTTTCCTTTTAGGTAACCTTGATAACAGATTCTCCAACAAGACAAAGGACTGGTTCTCGAACTTCATCAAGATTGCCATAACTAAAAACAGTTGGGTGTTAAGTTGTTATTAAAGTTTTTGAATGCTCTTTAAATGGACTAAAACTATGAAAGAAAACTTGTCTGTGATTAGAAACAGTGCAATATTGTTAACTATTTAAATTAAAATAAACATTGATATATAATATAAACATATAGCAAAAGGTTATACATATAATAAAAGTTAAAAACAATTTATTATATTTACTTCTGGTGTTGTAGTGTATAATTTTTATGCTCCTGCTACAAAGAAGAAATTCATTTCGTTTTTTTTTAAACATTTTTCTTTAACCTATCCATAGTCTATGCTAAATAATTATACCTCCGCTCCAAAGAACAGGGAGTATTCTGTTTTTCTATCTGTCGGTCCCTGTTTCATTGTAAAGAACTTGTCAAACATTGAAGAATGAGTTGAATGTTTATTTTTTTCTTCTTTAAATCTTTGAGGAAAACAGCTTATATAAACTACACTAAAGACTGAACAATAACAGATTGAAAGTCCTCAACTATATTACACACATAGGGCGATAAGTACATGAATTTTATGCTGTTAAAGTAAACTTAGCTTTTAAAAAAAGAACAAAAACACACTACCATCGTGACCATAGTACGTTTTTGCACAAAGTGAGGTATTTCTTTTCATGAAAAAATCACATTTTTAAACAACAAAAAAACAACTCTCTTTACTGCTAAAAAACACAAAACCACACATGATGAAGACATCTTACATATACATGTACATGTAAATATTATTAGTATGTACAATGTGACTGATAGAAGAGCATTCCATACTTGGTAAGTCAGTGTAATGTAGTTTGAGTTCTGCTTTATTACAGAATGTATGGGTGGTTTTGCCTTTTGTTTTGGCTTAAGAAGACTTGTTCATTGATTAGCTATGGCCGTGTTAATTTGTTTTCCCCATTGACATTTTTTGTCATCTTCATCAGCGAGTAGATGTATTATAATATTGTAGTCTATCTTAGTTGACAATCATCTGTCTATCCATTAAAAATCTAAAAGAGAAGAGAAAGATACCAAAGGGACATACAAACTCACAAATCTAAAATAAATAAAATGCTGAGAAACAAGAACCCAAACAAAACTCCATAGTAACCTATAAGAGGACCAGAAATAACAAATGTAAAACAACTGAATGTGAAAACCACCAGCCTGATTTATGTGCAAAACAATAAAATGACATAAGTATAATATACAGCAACAAATGGCAATCAGTCACCGAATGACAGGTTCCCAACTTTGGATAGGCACATACAGAATGTTGTGTGGTTAAACATGTTTTCTCTAGGGACAGTGGTGTAACAATAAAACAAAAACACACTAAAGAAATAAGATGAAACCAGCATGTAACTCATCAGATAGAAATCAAATGCTATAGACATATACTTAGTCTATATATGAGTCATAATTGGTAACAATGTTCTGCATGGTGTTCTCATATTCATGTAACTTGCAGCCTCTGTATTTGATTTGAGTTGCAGTTGGATGATGTTTATATTTTGTTGTCAATATTTTTTGTGTTGGTATAAGCTGATTTGTGCATGGCTTTTTACAAAGAACAAGTAGTTGGATATTTCTGTTTCATAATAACTCGTCTGTTGAATGTTACTCTGTAGTTTTCTGTATTGTTATAATTGATGTTGATTTTGAACCTGATAGAATAGTACATTCGGGGTTGATAACTCATGGCTTTTTTATGAGTCTAATGGTCTCATATATTGTACCTGTGTATCATGATTCAAACATGTCGTTTGAATGGTACATGTTTGTTAGTAGCTAAAGTTTAAAGACTTACATAAATTTGTATACCGGGTCTGATGTACTTATATTATTGTTGCTTGAAATATAATGAAAAAAAATGAAACATCAGTCAACAAATTTCATGTGTCTGATGTGCTTTTCTGGAGTTACCTTTATCTGGAACGCTTAAAGCCGAACATTTTAAATTATAGAACCAAAAACAGTTGAAGAGCTATAAGGCTAAACGGGGCATACGAAAATTAATCTGAGTGAATGAAAACTTAGTTTCTTTATAATTTCTAAATTTATATTGTCATATAAACAGAAGACTACTGATCTGATGATACCCTCGGGGACTGATAGTCAACCAGCAATGGTAAAGACTACTGATCTGATGATACCCTCGGGGACTGATAGTCAACCAGCAATGGTAAAGACTACTGATCTGATGATACCCTCGGGGACTGATAGTCAACCAGCAATGGTAAAGACTACTGATCTGATGATACCCTCGGGGACTGATAGTCAACCAGCAATGGTAAAGACTACTGATCTGATGATACCCTCGGGGACTGATAGTCAACCAGCAATGGTAAAGACTACTGATCTGATGATACCCTCGGGGACTGATAGTCAACCAGCAATGGTATTAACACTCGGGGACTGATAGTCAACCAGCAATGGTATTAACACAACACTGTCAAAAATGAAAACAACACTTTATAAATTTTATGCATCTCAAGTGCTTTTATTGATTTACTTTCATTATGAACATGCAAGCCAAATATTTAAAAGCTAACTATCAATATTTCTGGCTTGGTGCATTCTTTCATGATCTTGATGGGAAATATTTAGGTGATTTTTTTATATATAATTGAGAATGGAAATGGGGAATGTGCCAAAGAGACAACAACCCGACCATAGAAAAAAACAACAGCAGAAGGTCACCAACAGGTATTTAATGTAGCGAGAAATTCCCGCACCCGGAGGCGTCCTTCAGCTGGCCCCTAAACAAATATATACTAGTTCAGTGATAATGAACGCCATACTAATTTCCAAATTGTACACAAGAAACTAAAATTAAAATAACACAAGACTAACAAAGTCCAGAGGCTCCTGACTTGGGACAGGCGCAAAAATGCGGCGGGGTTAAACATGTTTGTGAGATCTCAACCCTCCCCTATACCTCTAGCCAATGTAGAAAAGTAAACGCATAACAATACGCACATTAAAATTCAGTTCAAGAGAAGTCAGAGTCTGATGTCAGAAGATGTAACCAAAGAAAATAACACATAAATAACAACAGACTACTAGCAGTTAACTGACATGCCAGCTCCAGACTTCAATTAAACTGACTGAAAGATTATGATTTCATCATATGAACATCAGGCACAATCCTTCCCGTTAATAGGGGTTAAGTATCATACCATCATAACATATATGAGAAGAACATAACCTGTGATCAACCTGTGTCATGCCAACAACTGGTTTTTGAATAAATGTGTTTAGTTCCGATGCAAAGACCCTATAAGGGAATCAATATTAACGCCAAAATATGCAATCTTTAATGACCTGACAACAGTATCGTAACTATATCCCTTCTTAATAAGTCTATTCAAAGGTTTGACAAGTTTTTGAGGTGAATACTGACACCTTTGTGCTTTATAAAGAATATTTCCATAAAAAATTGGAAGTGAAATACCTGAACGTATAAGAAGTCTGTATGTTGAGCTATATTTACGAATGATGTCCTTATACCGATGATAAAATTTAGTAAATGTTTTGACTAGTTTGTGATATCGAAAACCCTGGTGTAATAATTTTTCAGTAATACATAAATTTCTCTCGTTAAAATCTAAAACATTGTTACATACTCGAGCGAATCGTACAAGTTGAGATATATAAACACCATAAGATGGTGACAAGGGAACGTCACCAACTAAAAATGGATAATTAACGATAGGAAATGAAAAATCATCTCTTTTATCATAAATATTAGTATTCAGCTTTCCGTTATTGATATACTAGATATCAAGATCGAGGAAAGGGCAGTGGTCATTGTAAGTATTAGCTTTATTTAAAGTAAGTTCAACAGGATAAATTTCTTTAATATACATACTGAGGTCGTCATTATTGAGAGCCAAAATTTCATCCAAATATCTGTTATAGGTGTTCTTTTATGTAAAAGTTTTTAAAGTGAATTTTATTGAGAAAATATATTATTTTAGAAAATATGAAATTATGAAATTATGAAATATTTTATCACAAATTTGAATTTAATTAATCAGGTAAATTTTGTGAAACATGTCACTTGTGAATAATTGCTCTGAGCAACACTTTGGTATCTTGTCAATTGTCATAAATTAATCTGAGCAATATTATGTTTTAATTAGGATTATAAATGTAATTAACTTGTATTTCTCTAATTGACATTATTCATATTTCACCTTTGGACATTGTAAACAATATTATCAATACTCAAATTATCTCAATTATCAAAATTATCAATGTCTGTCATTTTATGAGTTGTTTTCAGCATTCGCCTTAAATATCGGAGCCGAACAGTTATTCGTCAGTGTAGTCTCGTCGGTGTTATCCAGATAGGAGTGCTTCCAAAGCCAACCAGGCTCAGCTACTCAGGAGAAACGCTAACTCAAAAGACAGCTCAACATAACTGTACCTATTCAAGCCAGACAACATCAACTTGGAATATTACGAACATTTTGGACTTAACTTTAACTGTGAATTAGTGAAATTAGTGACTTTATTATTTGGAACATTTGGACTTTATTTATTTGTAAATTGTTTCGGCATCATTATTATTATTTGGACCAGCTACTATATAAAATTGTTACAACTTGCTGCTTGCTTTATAGTTTTGCCTGCCATTGCTTAAGTCTTGCGAAAGACTGACCCCCTGTGCCTTGGGCTGTGCATGTTCGATAGTCCCCCTTAAACTCGACGTGCATTGGCTCTTGGTGACAGATTTGGTGGCGGGCCCGGGCATCATTTCGATCCATTTAGCTTTGGCATGGCATTATTATTAGCAACAGCTTTCAAAATTACTTTTAAATTATCTACTTTCAAAATTTGTGAAGGAATTTCATAAATAAAATTCAACTGAAGGAACAGCAGAGAATGAGAATCGACTATTGAAGCTAAGTAACTTATTGGAATATTATTTATTATTTTATCTTTACAGTTATATTCAAATTTTTATAGTTTCAGCAAATACTGTGCAAGATTGAATTTAACTAGATTAAAAATATAATTAAGTTTTAAATCTGTAAAAGTCATTGGTAGTATTCAAATGAATTTTGTTTTCATAGTCTACTATTTACAGAAGTCTAATTATAATCTTGTTTAGTTTCAGTTTTCAACTTTAAAAGTTGCTGTTCCAAAGTTGGCCAACTAATTGTAAAGAAAGACAACTGCAGTGTGTAAACAAAATAGAACTACTACAGAGACTAAAAGATAAGTAGCTTTTGAAATAACAATATTCATGATAATTCTCGAATTAAATTGCTAGTTATCTAAGCAAAAGTTTCTTCAAAGAAAAGTTGTGAATATATATATTTATGTGCGGTTCGCGTATGATTTTTGAAGTATGTAATTTTTCTATTGTGTTTTCACAATAGTTGTAAACCGGTTTTGGCGGTCAGTATATAATGAAAGTTTGCACGAGATTTAACTATCGAGGTTTGGGCAGTGACCATTATCGTACGTTTCCTTTGTATTGAAGTTTAATTTCGTTATGTCTGACATCGAGCCTGATAAACTACTTGATATGGAAGATGTAGAGATGCCGGGTCAAGCTGCTTCTGATGAAATTACAAATGCTGATTTGTTGTCGCTGATGAAAACTTATTTTACCAGAAAGTTGACGGGAATCGAGAGAAATTTTGCAGATACCACACATGATCTTGCACGAAAGGTACAGAAATCTGAGAGTTCTTTCAAGTTCAAGGGTAACAAAGTGCAGTTTGATTTAAATTCGGATTTGTTAGACAATATTGATATTGCTGTAGACTGTATAGAGCACCGGAGATATGACAAGGCCGTTAAAGTGTTGAAAGAATCTGATCAATCTTTGAAGAAAAGGAATAAGCTGATTCGTATAGCTGATAAATCTGAAGGTGGGTGGAAAACTGTGGACGAGTATTTGTCGGATGACGTGGCTAGTGACTCAGAGGATGAGAAGCGCATTAGGGCGGCTGATGGCAGAGCAGTGAAGAAATTGAAAACCGTGAAGCAGGATAAGCGTCAAAACATAAAGAAAAGACCCGCGGAATCTGCTGGTGGTCCGTCTAGTATTGCTCACAATGGTAATAATGGTGGTTTTTCACAGCAACAGCCCTTTCTTGTCGCGGGGGCCGCCGCCCCCATTACATCTCGTCGGAACAGAACTAGGGACATCTGTTACAACTGTGGTCTGTATGGACATTGGGCAAAAGACTGTAAAAAAGGGGGAAATTCAGCAGCTTCCAGAGGAGCACCAAACTGAGAGATCTCCAGATATTCTTAAGGTACAGAATGTAGACAATTTTGACTCTTTTTATGATTATGAATCTGGTACCTCTTGTATTAACGTTAAAAATAGACTGAAAAATTCTTTAGATTTTTGGAAAAATATTAATGCTTCAAAGTTTATTTTAGATTTAATTGAGAATGGTTATAAAATACCTTTAATTAACGAACCAGAGAGCGTTTTGCTAAGAAATAATAAATCTGCTTTAGAACATAAAGATTTTGTAGAAAAGGCAGTTCAGGAATTAATTGATGCTAGCTTGATAGAAGAGGTATCGAACAGACCGCATGTTGTTAACCCGTTAACTGTATCGATTAATTCATCAGGTAAAGGTCGTCTAATTTTAGACTTGAGACACGTAAACAAACAAGTTGTTTATAGTAAGATAAAGTTTGAGGACTGGAAAACTGCCAGTCAGTTTTTGACAAGCGATTGTTTTGGATTTGCTTTTGATTTAAAAGCAGGATATCATCACATAAACATTTTCCCCAATCATCAGAAATATTTGGGCTTTTCTTGGAAGTTTGGTGAAACGGTAAAATATTTTGTTTTTACAGTTTTACCGTTTGGCCTCTGTTCAGCGGGGTACGTATTCACTAAAGTTGTAAGACCTTTAATTGCTCACTGGCGCAAAGACGGTATCAAAATTACAGTGTATTTAGATGATGGTTTATGTTTAGCGGAGACTGAAAAGCTATGCTGTGAACAATCTGTGAGGGTCAAAAACGATTTGATATTGTCGGGTTTTGTTCCAAACAAGGACAAGTGTATATGGACACCTGTTCAAACTTTAGTTTGGCTTGGTTTCACTTGGAATTTGAAAAGTTCTTTGATGGAGTTGCCGTTAATTAAAATAGAAAATTTTATCAATTTGATTGATGTAATTCTGTCTAAAGTTTTTAAAGTTAAAATTAGGTTATTGGCTAAATTATGTGGAAAAATAATCTCCTTTTCACCAGCTATTGGAAATGTTACTCAAATTATGACCAGGTGTACTTTTTCTGTTATAAATTTAAGACAAGACTGGGATCAGTACGTTGATTTGAGACAACACTCAGATAGTATTCAAGAAATTATGTTTTGGAAGCAAAATATTCACTGTTTGAAGCCAGTACCGTTATTACGGAATAATTCTGAATTTAATGTTTTCACTGATGCTAGTGATATAGGTGCAGGAGGTTATTTGCAAGGTACTGATTATATTGCACACAGACAGTGGTCTGTCACAGAGGCAACAAAAAGCTCCACTTGGAGAGAAATCAAAGCAATTGAATTAACATTAGATAGTTTTGCGAAAGTATTAGAACACAGTTCAGTTACTTTTTTCACAGATAATCAAAATGCTGTTAGTATTATTAAGAAAGGAAGCAAATTACCACACTTGCAAGGTTTAGCTTTATCAATTTTTAATACTTGTGTGTCGTGCAATATTTCATTATATGCACAGTGGATTCCTAGAAAGGAAAACGAAAAGGCTGATGCTTTGAGTAGAATTATTGACATTGATGATTGGGGCATATCTTTTGAATTTTTCGATTTTTTGAATAGCATCTGGGGACCATTCACTGTTGATAGGTTTGCTAACATGCATAATACAAAGCTGACTAGGTTTAATTCGAAATATTGGAATCCTACAACATCAGCGATAGATGCATTCACTTGCAACTGGCATGGCGAGAACAACTGGTTAGTTCCGCCAGTTAGTCTAGTTAGTAACTGTATTAACCATTTAGTTTCTTGTGGAGCAGAGGGTACACTTGTTGTTCCTAAATGGCAGTCTGCTGCATTTTGGCCTTTGATTTTTAAACAGAACTCAGAAGTCGCTTGTTATGTTGTTGATGTTTTAGAATTTCATGAAGCGGAAAGAATTTTTGTTGCTGGTAACAATTTAAACTCTTTGTTTGCTAATGGCCAATTTCACGGGAAAATATTAGCTGTACGCTTAAATGCTTCGGTTGTGTAATATGTATATTTATTTTACAGATTTATATTACCACTGGGTATTGCATTTTGCTATGGTGTTACTGTATACACGCATTGGACTGCCTTTTTTGGTCACTGGACCCTCATCTTATTGGTCGCTGGACTATTGTTATAGATTGCATTGTTTTACCAAGTCACTGGACTATAGTATGGATATAGTTTCAAGGTACTGTATTTTATATTTATAACTTTATATTGTGTATATATTTTGCAGACAATATTTTCGGTTGGATTTTGGTCACAGAACGAACAGATTAAACATCCTGAACTTAAAGCATTGTTTAATAGTTTATCTTCAACCATTCTTGATGCTCGTGCAAAATCTACAGTAGAAAAATATGCTGGATATTTTAAAAGATTCGTTAAATGGACTGAAAAATACTCTGAAATTAAATGTGTATTACCCTGTCAGGAATTATATGTAGGTCTATATTTACAAAATTTAATTCAATCAGCTAATCATTATAGCGCTATAGAATCCGCTTTTTATGGAATTAAATGGGCACATAATCTTGCTGGGGTAGCTAATCCATGTGATTCTGAAATGGTTAGATTGATCGTAGAAGCATCAAGAAGAAAATTGAACAGACCTATAGAGAAAAAGAGTCCAGTTACTTCTGATATTATGATCAAATTATTTTTGAAGTACAATTCAATTGGTCGTTCTCTAAAAGATTTACGCCTATTAACAATGTGTGCACTATCTTATACCGGATTTTTAAGGTATCAAGAACTTTGTAGTATAAAAGCAAAGCACATTTCAGTTTGTAATCAATATATAGACATTTTTATTGAGAAGAGTAAAACAGACTGTTACAGGAAAGGCAGACATGTATTGATATCAAAGCTTGACACTCCACAATGTCCATGTACAATATTAGACTGTTATTTAAAAGAAGCAAATATTGATTTGTCTTCAGATATGTATATTTTTAGACCTTTGTCATTTTTAAAGAAATCAAACAATTTTGTTCTAAGGAAGAAAAACGATAGTTTGTCGTATACCAGAGCGAGAGAATTGATAAAATGTGCATTATCAGAGATTGGTTGTAACGCTAAAGATTTTGGTCTGCATAGTTTTAGATCGGGTGGTGCAACAGCTGCCGCTCAAAACAATATTTCCGATAGATTATTTAAAATACATGGTCGGTGGAAATCCGATCAAGCTAAAGATGGCTATGTATTAGAAAGTTTACAGAAGCGTTTGTCAGTATCTCAAAATCTTGGTATATAATATGTACTTAACATCAAGTTTGCTTTCTTTGTGCGTCGAGATGGTCATTGCGCCTAACAGTACCTAAATATGTATTTAGTTTTCTATTATGCCTTTATCGTATAAAGGTACATATCTGAATGTGCTCAGATATGTATGCTTTACAAAAATCTAGAGAGATTTAGCACATAAATACTTTATGTTCGTTTGAACACAGTGAATTTAGAACATAAATATATTTATGTGCGGTTCGCGTATGATTTTTGAAGTATGTAATTTTTCTATTGTGTTTTCACAATAGTTGTAAACCGGTTTTGGCGGTCAGTATATAATGAAAGTTTGCACGAGATTTAACTATCGAGGTTTGGGCAGTGACCATTATCGTACGTTTCCTTTGTATTGAAGTTTAATTTTCATTAAGAATTCTGTTTTTTTTAATGTATTGAAGTTGTATGTAAAGAATTAATGTGTTTTGTATATATTTTGTAGATGTTTGATTGCTGTCTTTTACCGGTATTGTTGATTGTGTGATGTTTATAAACCGGGATTTGTTTTCGTAGATGCATGGTAGCCGTATTCAAAACATGAACTGTTAATGTTGTTTGATATTAGTATATTGTGATCTCTGGATCTATAGTTATTAAAATTGAGATGGTCATTGCGCCTAACAGTACCTAAATATGTATTTAGTTTTCTATTATGCCTTTATCGTATAAAGGTACATATCTGAATGTGCACAGATATGTATGCTTTACAAAAATCTAGAGAGATTTAGCACATAAATACTTTATGTTCGTTTGAACACAGTGAATTTAGAACATAAATATATTTTATTGAAACTGCTACTAAATTAAGAAATTTAGTAGTTTTACACACATTTTTTGTAGCATATTGCCTTTTTATTCTGTGAATAGATTTTATCTAATATAGCCAAATTCTTTTAGTAGAAGTCATGGGAAAGAAAAGAATTAAGAATATATGGTGCTGCAAAAGATCAAAATGTGCAAGTCTTTCAACTGTTACAGCAAGAGAAGCAGATATAGAATTTAAATCATCTTTAGAAAGAAACTTCATGTACCTGAACATTGAAAATTCAAATCAAAAGTGCTTAATTGACAGTGGTGCAACAATAAGTTGTATAAGTCAACATCTTTTAAGACAACTAAAACCACAAGCTGACATACAGAGATCATCAATTTTTAGTGGAGTTGGAGTATGTGGAGAAGTACACCCAGTGCTAGGAAAAGCTAATTTGGAAATTAGATTCGGCGAACACAAAATTTTACAGAACTTTCACATTTTTGAAACGCTTCATTCAAAAATACTTCTTGGTTTGGACTTCTTGGTAACTCATAAGGTTAATTTGGATTTTGGAAAAATGACAATATCTGTGCCTAATGTAACAGTAAAAGATACTGCTACACTGAAAGGAAAGGAGAACATAGTGTCTACAGTTACTGTTCCAACATTCATAGATGACAACGTTCAGATTGCCATGGCAACCACAGTGGATTTAGTAGAAATACAACCGCAATCTGAAATCATAATTCCAGTACATGTTAGAAAGTTTAAACATGGAACAACAGTAATTTTAGAACCTAAAGGAAACTTATCCATTGAACATCAGGTAGCAGGAGGAAAGACCATTTCTACAGTGTTAAGAGGCATAGCTTCATACAGACTTATGAATCCTACAAATTCAACAGTTTACATTCCAAGAAGGACTAAAATTGCGAAAGCTGAAACTATACAGTCTAAATAAGTAACAAAGTTCACAGAAGGATCATCAGCTCATATAAACTCTTTTAGCAAAACAACTAGTAATCAACTTTGTAGTGAATTTTCAGAAATAGGATTTAATTTGAATAATTTGGAACTTACACCTGAACAAAAACAACAAATTCAAAGCTTTCTAATTCAAAATAGGGACATATTTGCAAAGGACTTAAGTGAACTGGGACATACTAACTTGCATCATCACACCATTTATACTGGTGATGCAAAACCAATTAGTGCTGCTCCGTATAGACAATCTCCAGAAATGCGCAAAGAACTAGATAAACAACTTGATGAAATGGAAAGATATAATATTATTGAGGAATCTACATCACCATGGCATAGTCCAGTGGTACTTGTTAAGAAAAGAAATGGAAGTATACACGTATGTGTAGATTATAGGGCATTAAACCGTATAACAGAACCCATGTCAGCAGTGATTCCAACTATGACAGATATATTTGACACTTTGGCAGATTCAAAACCAGAACTATTTTCATTTCTCGATTTAACATCAGGATTCTGGCAGGTCCCGCTAGACCCAACAACAAAGCATAAAAGTGCATTCATTACACATAAAGGTGTATATGAATTTAATAGACTTCCGTTTGGAATGATGAACTCTCCATTAACTTTTCAATGTTTGATGACAAAAGTGCTAAAGGATTTAAATTTTAAAATTGCGTTGGTTTACATAGATGACATTCTAATTTTCTCAAAGAACTTTGAAGACCACCTTAATCACCTTCAACAAGTGTTTTCCAACCTACGTGAAGCAAACCTGAAACTTAATCCTGAAAAATGTAAATTCGCGACAAGAACAATCAAGTATCTCGGACATGTAATATCAAAAGATGGCATTCGCGTCAATCCTCAAAATACAGAAAAAGTTAAGGACTTCTCAAGACCAACCACTGCAAAGCAAGTTAAAAGTTTTTTAGGAATGGCAAACTACTATAGGAAATTTGTGAAAGACTATGCCCACATAGCAGCTCCATTAACAAAGCTTCTAAAGAAAGAACATAGATTCAAGTGGACACCAGAATGTGAAATTGCGTTTGAAAATTTAAAAGACCGTTTGACATCAGCTCCAATTTTATCATTTCCTCATTTAGACAAACCTTTCATCTTAGCAACAGATTCTTCAGAATTTTCAAATGGATATATTTTAAGTCAGATTCAAAATGGATTAGAACATGTGATTGCTTATGGCGGTAGACAATTAAGGGGTTCAGAACTTAAGTGGCATATAACTGATAAAGAGGCTCTAGCATTAGTGGAAGGAGTTCAACATTTTAAACATTATTTGGCAAATCAAGAGTTCACAGTATATACAGACAATATCTCAGTTAAGTACCTTCAGAAAATTAAAGATTGTCAGGGAAGACTTGGTAGGTGGAGTTTGCTATTACAAGGATATAATTTTAAAATTCAACATCGTGCAGGATCTAAAAACCCAGCAGACTGCTTATCAAGACAAAAACATTTAGAAATTAACAATAGTGCTTCTTTTGACTCTAGTGAACTTGCAGACCATTTAGGCTCCATCGATATACGGAAAGAATATAGCGAAATAACATTTATTTATAAGGGTGAAAATGAAGATGCAGTTATTTCAAGTTTACAAACCGCGACAATCAATGATATTCAATTAACCAATTTAGCCGAAGAACAAGAGAATTGTAGAGACTTTGCCGATATTATTAAATACAAACAGACAGGACGAGTACCACAGAATCCAGAACTAGCAAGGGCAGTCGTAGCCGAATCATTCAACTTTGAGTTAGAAGATGGAATTTTAAAACACTTCTACTCAAAACGTTGTAAGAAAGTGCCAAAAGATGAGCGACTTGTCAAACAGATTGCAGTTCCAAGGAATCTCCGTGATTCAATACTCAAGGCCTATCATGACTGCATTCTGGGAGGAGGACATCAAGGATTTGAGCGAACATATGCTGCAATTAGAAACAAATATTTCTGGCCATCGATGTATAGTGACATTAATCAGTATGTAAAAACGTGTGAAGTGTGCCAGCAGTCCAAACGCGCTTTCAATTCAAAACCACCACCTTTACAACCACAACCAACAAATGATATTTTCGGACGATGGCATATGGATATTTTAAGTGGCCTTCCAACAACCAAAGATAAATATAAACATGTTCTACTCGTAGTTGACAGTTATTCAAAATGGTGTGAAGCTTTTCCGTTAAGATCTGAGGAAGCAGGTGAAGTTGCAAATGTTTTATATAGAGAAATAATATCACGTTATGGTGCTCCTAGGACCCTTTTATCAGACCGCGGACGTAATTTTGTTTCAAATTTAGTTAAAGCTCTTTCAGAACTCTTCAATATTAAAAGACATCTTACAAGCTCATACCATCCACAGACAAATGGAGCATGCGAAAGAATGAACTCTGTAATTTTACAAGCGTTAAGAGCCTATACAAGAGATCAACAAGATGATTGGTATGATGTGCTACCAGGAATTTTAATGGCTTATCGTGCTACACCTGCAACTCAATCGACTGATTATTCACCATTCTTTTTACTCTATGGACGAGAAATGACATTACCCATTGACACCGCATTAATACCAAAAGATCGTTTGGCACAAGATCACAAAATATTTTTAAGCAGAATTCTTCAAAATTTAGAAACTTCAAGAAAAATAGCTGCTAAGAACATCAAGCAAGCTCAAGAAAGATATAAACAACAATATGACAAAAAATCTAAAAAACCTGAATTTCAACCAGCTCAACGTGTTTGGCTTTATTGTACCAAAGTTCCTGTAGGAAAAGCACCAAAATTACATAGAAAATGGTCAGGACCTTATTATATAACCCGCATTGGTCCAAATAGTACTTACAAACTTAGGAATTGTGCAACAAACAAAGAGGTTGTGTCAATGGTGAACGCGCAACGAATGAAGCCATATTACGATCCAAAAGACAGACCGACTAATTTACCAGATGAGTTTCAAAATGACAACGAAGAACTGAATCCAGAAGAAATACAAGATGACAACATCAATGATAATGATCAACTTTTACCGAACAATCGTCAACAACCTGTGCCACCAATCAACAACAATGGAATTAATAGGCAACAACCACCTATTCCTGTAATTAACAACAATAGGCCAACTCAGAACCAACAACAACTTCCTGTTGATAGAATCAATAACAGACAACAAAATCAACAACCAGCACAAAATAGTGAAACAAATAAGAGAAGTGCAAGCCCTTCAGGAGATTCAACCGTAAATCAACCAGTTAAAGACAACAAGCCATCTTGTCAGGATTGTAAGAACAATAAGTGCAAAGCATTCAAAGAAGAGGAGATTCAACAAGTTTTATCATCAGTCAGAGTTAATGGAACATTATACTATAAACTTAAGTTTACCGATAAATCTAGAAACACAGAATGGTATTTCCCATGCAAGGTCCCAGCAAAATTAATACGAGAATTTCATGCGCAACGTACAATGAGTGGTAAGAAAAGAAAACGTCCATTACAGCAGAATAAACATAAATTTTTCACTAAACCGGATCCAGCTATTAATAGTGTACAATATATTTCAACTAAAGTCAAAGCTGATATAAGCACACAAACTGAAACCATAAATGAGCAAAATCAAGGAAATGAACATCAACAGTTATTAGCCGTAAGGATTGTTAACAACCGACCATACTTTCTAATAAAATCTGGGAATACTACAAAATATGAATCAATGACTTCAGCACCAAATATCGCACGACAAGTTTTAATACATCATAAGGAACGTTTCAAACAAGCTCTTTTACAACAAGACATTCAATATGCTATGGAGAAAAGATTAGGAAAGGAAAATCAATGCGACTGCAGTTTTCAAATAGCCTCTGATGGAAAAATACACGAAATTCGATACAACATAGATGGTACAACGGAATATTTATCAGGATACAGGAATCCAGTCATTGCACCAGAGTGGGATACATTTGATAGTCTGTCAAATGCATCTATAAATAACTTTATAAATGTGTTAGAACAACAATACAAGATAGAAATAAGTATGAGGAGAAGATAAATTGTGAATAGTACATGTACAACTGTTTAATATGATAGTGTTTTATAGAATAAAATAATGACTTGTAGCTACTATTTTTATAAAGCCACAAAGATGGGCAAAGAAATGAATAGATTATAGAGTAAAACCACATAGATTGGTATAAGTGAAAATATTATAGAGTATAGCCACATAGATTGGTATAAATAATGAATTATAGAGTTTAGCCACATAGATTGGCAAATATTGAATTATAAAATATAGTGATTGTAAAAAGATAGATACCGGTATTGTAAATATAGTGTATATCATGTATTTGTATTTTAATACTAGCTAGTATGTTTTTGTTTTTTTTTTTAAATTTTTATGTAGCATTTTTGTTTTAAAGAGCATATTAACGATAAATGATTTAAACCCTTTGGAGTTGGACTGGTCATTCAACTCCACACCCTGCACTTGTATAGGGCCGACCACCTTATACAAGAAGCATACAGCATAAAATTTTATTTGTTTTTATGTAACTTTCAGTTTAGAATTTTTCTTTACATATGTCTTTTCTTACTTCTTATTTTCATTAGTCTTGCTTTTCATATCTTATCTGGCAATTTTCTTAATCTAGCCATTTTATTTAAAAATTGAAATATTTATCTTGCTTGCAAAAAAATGATATCTTTAGCTAGGCATTTTTTGTGTATATCATTTTATTCTTCATGATTATTGTATATAACTGTATATATTCTTTACGATTAATATTTTTGTGCATATATGTATATTTTCTCATGTTTGAGGACAAACATATTGGAGAAGGGGGGAATTTGTTATAGGTGTTCTTTTATGTAAAAGTTTTTAAAGTGAATTTTATTGAGAAAATATATTATTTTAGAAAATATGAAATTATGAAATTATGAAATATTTTATCACAAATTTGAATTTAATTAATCAGGTAAATTTTGTGAAACATGTCACTTGTGAATAATTGCTCTGAGCAACACTTTGGTATCTTGTCAATTGTCATAAATTAATCTGAGCAATATTATGTTTTAATTAGGATTATAAATGTAATTAACTTGTATTTCTCTAATTGACATTATTCATATTTCACCTTTGGACATTGTAAACAATATTATCAATACTCAAATTATCTCAATTATCAAAATTATCAATGTCTGTCATTTTATGAGTTGTTTTCAGCATTCGCCTTAAATATCGTGGCCGAACAGTTATTCGTCAGTGTAGTCTCGTCGGTGTTATCCAGATAGGAGTGCTTCCAAAGCCAACCAGGCTCAGCTACTCAGGAGAAACGCTAACTCAAAAGACAGCTCAACATAACTGTACCTATTCAAGCCAGACAACATCAACTTGGAATATTACGAACATTTTGGACTTAACTTTAACTGTGAATTAGTGAAATTAGTGACTTTATTATTTGGAACATTTGGACTTTATTTATTTGTAAATTGTTTCGGCATCATTATTATTATTTGGACCAGCTACTATATAAAATTGTTACAACTTGCTGCTTGCTTTATAGTTTTGCCTGCCATTGCTTAAGTCTTGCGAAAGACTGACCCCCTGTGCCTTGGGCTGTGCATGTTCGATAGTCCCCCTTAAACTCGACGTGCATTGGCTCTTGGTGACATATCTAAAAGTATTATTAAATTTGTTTATCAGATGTTGTTTCGATGGGTCTTTGCTTATTTTTGTCATAAATTGTAACTCATAGCAAGAAGTGGTGCATAGTTAGTCCCCATTGGAATTCCCATAATCTGACGATATACAGAATCCCCAAAGCGAACACAAATTTTATCTAGTAAAAATTCAAGGGCATATAGTATCAAAGCATGTCCAATTGAGAGTTTTTTGTTTATTGCTACTAAAAAATGACCTAAAAGAGTTTGAACATATATATTCACATTCTGACTTTTTAAATGCCCATTTAATTAGGTGTGTGAATTTTTTCTTAATGAGAATGTGAGGCAATGTGGTATACAGGGTAGAAAAATCTAAACTTTGAACAGATTCAAAATCACCAATATAAGCATGCAATTTATCAAGTACTTCCAACGAGTTCTTGACACTCCAAAAGTAATTAATTCCACTATTTTCGAAGGCCTTATTTGAACAATTTATTATCAGGTTTTTAATTGTACCAAGTAAGCTGGTAAGAAGAATAGACAATTTAGTAGTGGAACAATGGCTTGAAGACGAAATAAATCTATATTTGTAAGGTGTTTTGTGTAGTTTCGGAAGCCAATACATAGTTGGGACTTTCATTGTAGGTGGCTCTGCTTGTAAAGCGGTAGCTAAAAGTTTATGTTTGTTACAGATGTCGTTTTCTGACAATGGGGTCAGTTGGAATATTGGTGAATTGGTGATTTCTTTTTAGCTCACCTGGCCCAAAGGAGCAAATCTGACATGGGGTTAAATTGTTAATCAGGTCAAGATCTATCTGCCCTGAAATTTTCAGATGAATCGGACAACCTGTTGTTGGGTTGCTGCCCCTGAATTGGTAATTTTTAGAAAATTTTGCTGTTTTTGGTTATTATCTTGAATATAATTATAGATAGAAATAAACTGTAAACAGCAAAATGTTCAGAAAAGTAAGATTTACAAATAAGTCAACGTGACCGAAATGATCAGTTGACCCCTTTAGGAGCTATTGCCCTTTATAGTCAATTTTTAACCATTTTTCGTAAATCTTAGTTATCTTTTACAAAAATCTTCTCCTCTGAAACTACTAGGCCATATTAATTCAAACTTAGCCACAATCCTCTTTAGGGTATCTAGTTTAAAAAATGTGTCCGGTGACCCGGCCATGAAATTAAGATGGCCGCCACGGCTAAAAATAAAACATAGGGGTAAAATGCAGTTTTTGGCTTATAACTCAAAAACCAAAGCATTTAGAGCAAATCTGACAATGGGTAAAATTGTTTATCAAGTCAAGATCAATCTGCCCTGAAATTTTCAGATGAATCGGACAACCTGTTGTTGGGTTGCTGCCCCTGAATTGGTAATTTTAAGGAAATTTTGCTGTTTTTGGTTATTATCTTGAATATTATTATAGATAGAGATAAACTGTAAACAGCAATAATGTTCAGAAAAGTAAGATTTACAAATAAGTCAACGTGACCGAAATGGTCAGTGACCCTCTCTAGGAGTTATTGCCCTTTATAGCAAATTTTAACCATTTTTCGTAAATCTTAGTAAACTTTTACAAAAATCTTCTCCTCTGAAACTACTGGGCCAAATTAATCCAAACTTGTCCACAATCATCTTTGGGGTATTTAGTTTTAAAAATGTGTCCTGTGACCCGGCCATCAAACTAAGATGGCCGCCATGGCTAAAAATAGAACATAGGAGTAAAATACTCTTTTTGGCTTATAACTCAAAAATCAAAGCATTTAGAGCAAATCTGACAATGGGTAAAATTGTTTATCAAGTCAAGATCAATCTGCCCTGAAATTTTCAGATGAATCGGACAACCTGTTGTTGGGTTGCTGCCCCTGAATTGGTAATTTTAAGGAAATTTTGCTGTTTTTGGTTATTATCTTGAATATTATTATAGATAGAGATAAACTGTAAACAGCAATAATGTTCAGAAAAGTAAGATTTACAAATAAGTCAACGTGACCGAAATGGTCAGTGACCCTCTCTAGGAGTTATTGCCCTTTATAGCAAATTTTAACCATTTTTCGTAAATCTTAGTAAACTTTTACAAAAATCTTCTCCTCTGAAACTACTGGGCCAAATTAATCCAAACTTGTCCACAATCATCTTTGGGGTATTTAGTTTTAAAAATGTGTCCTGTGACCCGGCCATCAAACTAAGATGGCCGCCATGGCTAAAAATAGAACATAGGAGTAAAATACTCTTTTTGGCTTATAACTCAAAAATCAAAGCATTTAGAGCAAATCTGACTGGGTAAAATTGTTTATCAGGTCAAGATGAATCTGCCCTGAAATTTTCAGATGAATCGGACAACCCGTTGTTGGGTTGCTGCCCCAGAATTGGTAATTTTAAGGAAATTTTGCCGGTTTTGGTTATTATCTTGATTATTATTATAGCTGGAGGTAAACTGTAAACAGCAATAATGTTCAGCAAAGTAAGATCTACAAATAAGTCAACATAACCAAAATGGTCAGTTGACCCCTTAAGGAGTTATTGCCCTTTATAGTAAATTTTTGTCAATTTTTCGTAACTTTTTGTTATCTTGTACAAAAATCTTCTCCTCTGAAACTACTGAGACAAATTTAACCAAACTGGTCCACAATCATCATTAGAGTATGTAGTTTAAAAATGTGTCCGATGACCCTGCCTGCGAACCAAGATGGCGGACATGGCTAAAAATATTACATAGGGTAAAATACAGTTTTTGGCTAAAATCTCAGAAACCAAAGCATTTAAAGCAAATTTGACGAGATTAATTTGTTCGTTTGGTTAAAGTCTATCTGCCCTGAAAATTTCAGACTAATCAGGCATCCCGTTGTTGGGTTGCTGCCCCAGAATTGGTAATTTTTAGAAAATTTTGCAGCTTTTGGTTATTATCTTGAATATTATTATAGATACAGATAAACTGTAAACAGCAATAATGTACAGCAAAGTAAGACCTATAAATAAGTCAACATGATCAAAATGGTCAGTTGACCCTTTAAGGAGTTATTGCCCTTTATAGTCAATTTTAAACAATTTTCATAAATTTTGTAAATTTGTATTCGTTTATGATATGCCCATAGACCAAGGTGAGCGACACAGGCTTTTTAGAGCCTCTAGTTTCAGAACCTCAATGTAAAATTTACGTCAAACAATAATAATATTATTAGCAGCTTTATCAACCGGGACAAAAACAAATTTCTTGGCTAGTTCTTTTAGTTTATGTTTGATACGAGAAATAGGTTTATTGTGGTTATTGTTAATAGTAAAATGTTCTTTAAAATGTTAAATACGTATATCAACTATTTTCATTACTGAATGAAAAAAAAGAGTCCAAAATTTTTTGTCAGCTTTTTCCCGTTTATCCATTTCATACAGTAAGTATGGAGTGAGTCGTGGATGATATTACGACACTCATTCCAATCAATAATTGACGGGGGACGATATTTAGGTCCTTTACTGAGGAATGATTTTAACTCTCGGTCTTGAACGTTGTTAAGATCTCCTGTTATAACATGGGAAATGGGTTCATAAATATATTCGGAGGTACTACAATTACATGAAGTAGGTGTATTTTCACTGATATTAACATCTTTACACAATTGACTATAATTAAACACAAATTTCCGGGTAGATTTCTTGTAAATATAACAAATAAGAGGTAGCTCAGTATTGTCAAAATATCCAGGAATTTGTTCTTTAACAGAATGGTCGTTAAATATACCGGCAATATTTACAAAATCAAAACCTTTATTGACATACTTTATTCTAATAAAATGTTTTTTATGATCTTCAGGGCGATCAATTTTGGGAAATAGTTAAGAATAACAATATGCCATAATAATTTGAACAATTTTATACTTAGGACTGCTATAAACATGTTTTTATATACTTGATAAGTTGCTTTTAAGGTGGTTACTTGCTTATTCTGTCTACAAATCATATTTTACTGGACTTATTATACATGGCTGAACGATTTTGAGATACCGTCTGTTGATTTTGATGTACTTTTCATTTTTTATCCTGGAGAAGGTGGTTGACCATAAAGTGATTTACGTTGTTTGGTAGACATATTCTGCTGCAGTTATATCCAGTTTTATGAATAAAATGAAATTGATTAGTATTTTAGGCTGCATTCACTTTCATTATGATTTTGGTGGTGCACTTTGGATGTTCAGATTTTACTATGCCCTGTTGTGTACTTGAACTGAATCATTTGTTTCATATGCCCCTTTTAGCCATGTAGCTGTTTCACTTTCATTTCAATCATGTAGATTTTTCATGTCTTAACTTCCCTTTACAGTTGTCTTATATTTTTGTTCCATGTCTGCTGGTGGTTTGTACCACAGGATATTATGTATGCGTCTATTGTAGTTAAAGTCATAGGCTATTTATCACCACTGGATAGTTTGCCTTGCAGGTGAAAGGAAAGCCGAGTGCGTCAGTCTTCCTGCCAGTTCATAGTCTCTACACTATTCAAGACTTCTACAATGCCTAAATGCGACAGCACATGGTAACTAGGATTTAGCATCCTAGGCATTATTGTAGAGGATCTCGGAGCAGAAAGGGCCATAGAGATGCAGTTTGTATGCCCATCGGCGCGTAGACACGCCCTTGCGCTCATCAACCTTATCCCAATTATGGGTAAATAGTACTACTTCATTGTGGTTACATTTGGGAAAATCAAAGGCAATGGGAGCAGACCCAAAAAGAAAAGCCGGAAGATGGAATTCGTCAGCCATGTCAGGCAATCGTCTATGGGAAGGAAAATCTTAGAAAACACAATTCCACCCTACAGGTAGTAGGTTTCTCGTATAGCTAATCACCAGGCAAAGTAAAAAAATATGAATACGGAAACCGAAGATCCATTTAGAAATCAGCATGAGGATAACACATCTGCTGTACAACATGGTTTAAGGGATGGCGCTGGTGGATGAAACCCCACAGGAAGTCCACAAGCTGATACCATTGTGTACACCAAAAGAAAATATATTTCTAGGCAGTTGTAATGTAAGTACTATGTGTGCCACAGGTCAAACTACAGAAGTCGAGAGGGGAATGGACAGATGCAAATAGAAATGCTATCCTCAAAAGGAGGTCAGATGGCTAGACAGTGCAAAGCTTACACTTCAAAATGGTAAAGTCTTATTATACTCAGGCAGGAATGAAGGATAACACCAAGCAGGAGTTGGAATGGTGCTGTCAAACCAAGCAAAAAAGGCACTGATTGAATTGAAGTCAACCAATGAGAGATTAATGTATGCCTGATTTCACATAACAACCCTTAAAATTAGTATCCGCACTATATATGCGCTATAAAAGACAGCTTCAGGAAACAACTAGATAGAGTCATAGCAGGAACACCTAAACATGACATCCTTTTAGTAATGGGAGACTTTAATAAAAAAAAAGTTGGGATGAAAAATGAAGGGGAACAGGAAGAAGGATTGAAAATGGAGAAAACCTCCTTGATATTTGTCAAAGGAAAAACTTAGTCATTACTGGGACAATCTTTTAACATAAAGACAAACTCAAAGTAACATGGATATCACTGAACAAAAAAATAGAAAATCAAATAGATCATATCCTGTTATACCAAACAACACAGAACTTCAATACTGGACACAAGGGCAATGAGAGGAGCATACATTGGCAGCGATCACGAACTCCTCAAATGAAAATTAAGAATAAAACTTATAAATACAAAATAGTAACAGATACTTTAAGGAAGAGATTCGATACCACCAAACTACAACGTCCATGAGTAAGAAAGGCATTTTCAATTGAGCTAAAGAACAAGTTCCAACTCGTAGACGACCTATAGGACATATAAACATTCTGGGTAAGAATAACAAACTGCTATAAAGAAACAGCAACGAATACATTAGGTTTCAAAGAGCGTGGCATAAGCCCTGGATTTCCAATATGTCATGGATTTCCAATAAGTCATGGAAATTTGTAGATTAGAGAAGACAACTAAAGGGAAAATACTAACAACAGTAGATCAAAACGAGTTAAGAACCGTTTAAATGCCAATTATAGTGACGAAGACACGGCGGTAAAGTAAAGTATGCGAAATGACAAAAGGCAATGGACGGACAACTTTATTGAGGAAGCAGAAAAAGCAGCAAACAATAGTATGATGAAAACAGTATATGAAGTTACAAGAACAATTTACAATGAAAAACAGAAACCTCCTCAAGTCATCAAAGACAAGTCTGGAAATCCATTATCTAACCAGAACGAAAAACACACTTTCAAGAAGTCTTGAACAGACCTGAACCCGAAATACCATTTAACATCAATTTAAACTATGAAATCGAGGAAAAAGAGATAGATACGGGTCAAAACAAAAAAAAGAAATTACAAAAGCCTCGAAAAGATTGAAAAATGGGAAGTCAGGAGGCATAGATGGCATAACAGCTGAGATACTAAAAGCAGATACAATAACAATCACCAATTATTTGCTTAAGCTTTACAATATGATATGGATTGGTGATGAAATACCAAAAGAGTGGAGTAAAGGTCTCATTGTTAAAATAATAAAGAAAGGAGATCGAACATATTGAAATAATTACAAAGGTATAACACTACTTTCTGTGCCAAGTAAGGTATTCACAAAAATCATCATTCAAAGAATACAAGAAGGAATTGATGAAGAGCTAAGACCAGAACAAGCTGGCTTCAGAAGGGCAGAACAACTTTTCACTTTAAGAAACATCATAGAACAATGTTCTGAATGGAATGCTCCTTTGAACATCGACTTTGTAGACTTTGAAAAGGCGTTTGATTCCATCCACAGGGAAAGCTTATGGTCCATCTTATCCCAGGAATAGATTACCTAAGCCGTATTTGGCACAACTTTATGTAATTTTGTGTCCTCAATGCTCTTCAACTTTGTACTTGTTTGGCTTTATAACTATTTTGAACTGAGCGTCACTGGTGAGTCTTATGAAGACGAAACGCGCGTCTGGCGTATTAAATTATAATCCTAGTACCTTTGTAACTATTTACACCACTAGGTCGATGCCACTGCCGGTGGACGTTTTGTCTCCGAGGGTATCACCAACCCAGTAGTCATCACTTCGGTGTTGACATGAATATCAATTATATGGTCATTTTAGTAATTTTCTGTTGAAAAAACTTTAAATTTTTCGAAAGACTTAATCCTCATCTACAACACACCCTACAACAAACTTCTGATCTGCCTCACCAATCAGTGCCTCTCTTACCTTCTTGGAAACACACATCCAGCATAAAACCAACATTATGGTCCTATACATATCTCCAACCATACATGATTAACTCGCCATCAACTACAATATCCATATCAGAGCCAATTTCATCAGCTAGAAACGGGATACTCCGGTTTCCTTCAACAAACTTCTATGTCACCAACTTATTCCTCCTCAGAGCATCAAGTATCTGACATCAATGGTTACACAAGGGCACCTCACAATCATGCCAACAAATTTCATCCCACAGCCCAATGTATACCATCCTTACACAAATAGAAAGTAAAATCACAAAAACAAACATTATCAGGTTCTCAACAACAAGTTTTCCATCATCAACAAAGTTCAGGTCGACACAACATCAGTCATAAAGTTTTCCATCAGAATGCATCTAGACCTACAACTAACGCAAACCTACAAACAAGAACTGCAAAAAACTTACCACCGGCTGTATCCTTTGAACCGAGTCAACGAGGCTGGTATAATAGGCGGTGCCAACAAACTAACCAACATCCTTTACAGGCCTCTGCAGTTTGATATATAGGAAAAACGTCAAAAAAAAAATATGACTCCTACAGCTAGCTTTTCTTCAATTCCAGTCAATTCAGAAATAATCAACAATCAAGATCAAGAAATACTGATTTTGCCAGCTGACCTCATTTTGGATCCACTTCCCAGTCAACAGTGTGTCCCCATGGCAGAAATTTATGCAATTCCTACAGAGCATCCTCAAAACTCTCAGTGGTCTATTCAACAAACAAATTATCGAATAGCTACCATAAACAATATGCAATCTACGAATAGAACAGGGTCATCAAATCAAATTCACCTTTTCGGGACAACTGCCTCCTGGAAAACCCTCCAGATCAAAAGAAGCAAACATAAATACTGGAATTACTCGTAGAACCGAAAACATCAGACTAACTTCATGTAATATTGAAGGGATACAATTCAATACATCCTTTCTGCGTCGCTTCTCAACAACTCTCATATCATCTGTCTCCAAGAACTCTCCCTTTGGGACTGCCAGTCAAACTTGCTACACAATCTTTTACCTGAATGGGAAAACCACAACAGATTTCATGACTCCAACGAGCCACTAGATGGATTCAAACATTCTCTGGCCCAAAACTGTGGAACAATCACACAAAAAAAACACAATATCAGATGGAAACGGAAGAATAGTCGCTATTTTGTTAACGTCAATATCTGCTTAATTAACGCTTATATGTTAACTATGGAAACTGACTCACAGTATGAATACGGAGACTGTCAAGATATAATCCTCATAATGAAAGAGAAATATCAATCAACTCATAAATTATTGGATGTGGAGATCTAAACGAAACTCTTTCTATTAGTAGGAATAATAAATATGATCGGTTTCTGAAACACTTTGTTCAAGAGCTGTATTTATCTACTGTTGGAAATTTTCCTGCAACACTCAGGGCAATCTTCTTTACAAATTGACTGTATATTGACCACCAACAATGATATTTATAGCAATCATGAGATCTGGGGAAATACCTCATCTAACGTTTTCTCGCATGTACCTTTCTTAATGCTCACTAATATTGCTATCCCTCTGCTTGAAAAATATTCCAATAAAATATTTTAAAAAATGGTCACCGTGAGACTGAAATGGAATGAGACTGATGAACAATTGAACCGTGAAACTATCTCTGAAAATTTAATTGACATAAAGGAAGACAAATCAACTTCAGAGAATATTAAGACTCTTACAGACATCCTAAAGATTTATGTAATTTCTCCAGGTCACAGTGGCACCCATAACAACTATGTTTTGTCAATAACTTGGTTTATATCAGGTTAATTAGTGTAAATGTGTATTCATGTGGTTTTTTGTTTAAATGTACTTTAATCATTCTAATCATTTTCTGTGCTTTATTTTGTAATTCATTTGATTGTATAGCTCAAATTTTGGGCACCATGATTGGTTAATAAAAATTATCTATCTATTGAAAGCTTCGCATCTGAAAGTCCCATAAAAAATGACAAAGCTAAAAGGTACAAAATGGAAAGCGTCATCAAAAGTCCTGAAACATCTTTAAACCTGTAAACAGCTATTTTCTTAATGGAAAGCTCTTGGCAAACCAGAAAATCATCGGAGCAAGCAATTAAGACCTTTAAATTGAAAAAAGGAAATCCGTAGTCAAAAAAGACAAGAATATGCAACTGACAGGAGAAAACTATATGAGCAAATTATGGACAATCCTTCAACTGAACTTCTCTTCAAACTCATAAATAGAAATAAATCAAAATCAAAAACGGAAACATCTGGCATGGAGATCGACGGTGAATTTGACTTCTCTACTCAAAATCAAAGCCGTTCCTTCGCTAACTACTTCGAAGATCTCTGTCATAAAGAGAACTCATTCGACAACTCATATCTGGAACTCTGCCAAATAAGACCGAAAATAGTTCAAGAAACGTTCAGTCAAAGTATGCCATCAATTGTCCCTGTCCCATACACAGAAAAGGAAGTAAAACAAACAATTGCGTACAAAGGAAAATCCTCAGACAAACACGGAATCTGTGCTGAAACAATATGACATGCGCAACATACCGTTGAAACAATATGACATGCGCAACATACCGTTGTAACAACACTGACAAAAAATTTCAATAAATTCTTGCAAAAAAGAAACGTCCCAATCGACCTTAAATCCGCAATCTTGACGCCAGTCTTAAAGAAATCTACTATTTGATAATTTGTGGAGGGAAGACATTTCAAGAGTTAACACTTCTATAAAGAGATTGTACACACAACTATATATATATAATGTCTTTGAAAACTAAACTTTTAATTTCCAAACTAAATTGACTCCATGTTCATATATATATAACGTGACTACAACACCGTCAACATTTTCAAATTGCGAATCTTTATTTTCTAGGAAGTTACCAGTCATGTCATTTTATTGTGTCTGTTTATTTAACGTATCAATGTAAAAATATCGGAAATTGATGAGACTGTCATTAAAGTGAGAGGGTTAGCGCCATAGAACCAGGTTTAATCCACCATTTTCTACATTTGAAAATGCCTGTACCAAGTCAGGAATATGACAGTTCTTGTCCATTCGTTTTTTATGCGTTTTGTTATTTGATTTTGCCATGTGATTATGGACTTTCCCAATTGATCTTCCTCTAAGTTCAGTATTTTTGTGATTTTACTTTTTAATTCTTGCAATGCTTTTGCAAACATAGAGAATTTTCAAAGATTTCTGCAATCTAGCTGCGAACATCCCTTAATATATTTTAGTGTTTCCTGCAATCCGAGTTACTGCAAACATACTGATTGTTTTTGCCATCTTGCCGCAAGCTTGCAGCAAAAAAAGAACTGCAATGTTTGCATGATATTTGCTGCTAGCAGTAGCTGCAGGCAAACATCTGCAAACATTATCGTGAAAGGGTTCTTGCAAGCTTTTTTTTTTTGCCCGAATCTGCAGCAAACAATTCAGTTCTGTAAGGGAGATTATTTCATTAAGGAACGGACAATACTTATCTGAACAGTAATCCACAATTTTAAATCAATAAGGTCAAATGGAAGGACATAACATGCATAATATGGTGGAGTTTTGTATATAGTTTATTTACATTTTACCGTTTAAATATACTGAAAGAAGCAACGGCAAACTGTATATATATGATAATGAAGCTTTTAATCAGCAATGTCTGCGCCTTCGTAGGCTACGCGTACCCGCAACTAATTTTCTAACTAAACTGTCATATGATCGGGAATTCAGTGAAGATAAGAATATTTTTTAATTTGTATTTAATGTATCAGTTAGAAAATAGAAATAAAATGTAAATGCACATTTATTGACATTAAAAGAATAAAATAGTACTGAATTTGAATAAATATATGTTAAAAATTTGGCAGTGGCTACTTTTGCCATCTCTGGCAAAATAGTGATTGATATAGTTGCCGGTCTTATTTCAGAAATTTTAATCAGACTATATGGAAATATAAATTTTATTTTTTTTCAATTCAATTCAAAGTTTTATTGCCATATAAACTTTACAGTTTGTGACATATAACAACAACAAAAACAAATAAAGACAATAACTAAGTAACTCAATATATATACACAAATTCAGGTAAATATTAAAGGGTCCCCTGTCCTCAGTTCCATTGACTTTTTTATAAAGGATCCTAGTTTATTCACTTGTGTTGGTGTTGATGGGTTAAGTATATATATAACTTTGTCATTGTCAGTGAGATTAGCAAATAAATTACTTTCTCTATTAATGCAATCAAAATATGTTAATCTAATATTTGAATTATGAGAACAATTTATTAGGAAATGTTTCTCATCATCTAGTACTTTACATTTTTTGCAAAGTCTCTCTTCGCGAGGAATTTTAAAATGCCTCCCTTTTTCAATTAATAATGAATGGTCACTGATTCTAAGTTTTGTAATTAATTTTCTAAATTCAAAGTTTGGGTTAGAGAGGTAAGGTTTGATCAATAGATTTGGCTCAAGTGCTTTATAAAAATTTAATTTACTTTTATCATCAATAGATGTTAACTTATTTATCAACAGGTTGTTGTAGTATGAGTTTATTTGGGGTTTAATATAGCTTTTAATATTTTTTAATTGTTTTAAATTATCACAGGTTTTTAGTCTATCTATATCAATGTTAGATTCAGAAAGATTATCTTTTGCAAAAGTGAACCATGAATAGGTGCCACTAGAATCCAAAGTTTTAGTTAATTGAAAAGATTCATGTAATAAGGGATTCAAATTTGAGGTGAAAAGCCTTGCTAAATACATAATAGTTTGGGTTTTTATATGACATTCAATAGGCAGTCTTCCCAATTCGTTCCTTGTACCAAAATTTGAGGCACTCTTGTTAGTGCCAAGGGTAAACTTGCAATACCCAAGATGCAAGTTTTCTATTGGAGTCTTGTCAATAAAATTAAATGGGTCCACAATTTTTCCAGAAACCAAAGCTCTTTTTTTAGCTTTGAAATATGTTATATATGAGTCCAAATATGTTATTTCAGAATTGAAACTATGTATGCACAAATGATATACTAGTATGTTGCTAGATGTCAATAACCTTTTCGACGTTTTGAGGTTGTTGAATGTTACCTTTTAAGCTTGCATATTAAAATTGATATTTGTACTTTCATGAGAATTCCCTAAAAACTTGTCTTTTTTTTTAAAGCATTTTTAAAAAGCATTAATATCAAAATTCTTACTAGTAAAGTTTTTTAATAGGAAGTCTGTAAAACATATGTTAAAAAATTCATATACAATACATATTAAGCAAAGCGTACAAACCAGGGATGGGGTAATTGAAAATGTAATGGTAATTAAGTGTAATGCATTACAATTTTCCTTCCATGGTGTAATTGAGCATATTTTTAATTACATGTAATGGTAATTAATTAATTACATTGAAAAAAGCATGTAATGCTCAATTACTTTTGAATTACATTTCAATTACATATACTTTAATGGTGTTAAAGATAAGGATTTGTGTTTAATAATATAAATTGTAAAATAATACTTGTTTTTCAAATTATTTTAATATATGAAGTCTATAATTTATACTGAAGTTACAATGCATATTAATATTTATTTGACCTACAGATGTTTTTTTTAATAATAATTATTTAATTATAAATTAAAAAAATGTGAGAATCATATATTAGTGTTCAGTTTTTAAGAAAGATCTTTCAACTAAATAGATTGATAAGTAATTAATCACCTTGTTAAACAAAAACCAAAAAAAGTCTCACAGTGAATTTAAAATCACTGCACACAATCATCTTGTCAAGTCAATATAATACTGCCATGGTATACACAAAAGGAGGATAGAAATGATAATTAACAGCTGTAAAAACAAACAGCAATTAATCAGATTAAAATGTCCAGGGGCAATGCCACTGTTACATGTATTTTTATCTAATTAGCAAAATATTGCTAATGTTTAGACGGTGTCTTCCGCGAATGCCAACATTTTATATGTTACCTATTCCTTGAATGCCAACAAAAATATTTCAATAGATGTTTATATAATAACAATAGGTGTTTTTATAAGTATTTAACTGTTAAAAATAGTTCATGAACTTTATAGAAATGCAACATTTTATCACTTTCTCATAAGGAAAAATAGTAGATTTTAGGGGTTAAATTATTATGAATTTTTAAGAAATAAAGAAAAACAAAACGTTTTATTACTTTTTATCAAAAGAAATGTTTGGAAGGAATATGTTAATAACGTAAGAAATATTAAAAAATTTAATGAAATTTTAGTTTAATACAATTATTTCAAACTAAATAAAGGATATTAGAGATTTGTTTAGTTCCATATCAATTTATATATTTTATTAGTTAATATAAACTTATATGAAGATTTCAGTTGTACAATTAATTAAATTAAAAGAAAAATCAAGTTAATTTGATAACATCTTAGCTGGAAACTCTACAAAAGTTTCAAGAAAATTCATGAAATATGGTAACAAGAATTCAGATGAGTTGCGAACATGACAAACAACTAAACGATGTTATTTTACGAATCACTTACAATAAAAAAAAAGGGGGGGTGTAATTGTATAACCAAGAAAAATATCCTGAACAAACTGAAATAAACAAAGTGTCCAGATCAGAGAGATTCAGACTAAATGACAAAACATTAAAATAGCTAATGATTATCAAATGCAACGCTTAAACTATGCTTACATGAATATTTTACACATGCATTATTTATACATGTATAATATTGTTAAAAAAATACCATGACGAAATGTAATGTGTAATTTAATTAATTACTTTAGTAAAGTAATTGTAATTTAATTAATTACATTTCAAAAGCAGTGTAATGTGTAATTGATGTAATTGATCATTTTTGCAATGTAATGTGTAATTTAATTAATTACATTCCAATGTAATTGATCCCAAGTCTGGTACAAACCCATATAAAAAACCGACATTCTAATTAAAACTTTTAATAAAAAATATCCATGATTAATTTAAAATGAAAAAAATGTATCCTGAAAAGGGTAAATAAAGGTGAAAAAGTCACATCCCAGATCAGATAATTTATGTTTCCTTTATAGTTGTAAGAGTTTTACTTTTTAAACTAATTTAGAGGATTTTAATCGAATGAGTGATTTACACCGATTCGAAGATTTGTAGTTCTCCTGACATTGGAGGAAGTTGTAGTACAGGTAAACGGGTAAAGATGTTTCCTTCCCCTTTCCCTTACAGGCCCCGAGCAAACAAAGCTGCAACAATCAATAACTTGAACTTAAGGTAAATGTCTCTCTATTAGAATTCATACTATTAAACATTAATTGGAAAGAGTACCATACGGCGCCTCTCGAATAAATAATTAAAATTCAATTGTGTTTGTAGCCTGGGGTGTCATGTGAAACTCTTTGTCAATTAATTTATCGAACTATATATATCTTTATTTTTTTAAAAATCAAGCTTTGTTTATTAACGTTTCATTATCAAAGCAGTCATATTTTGTCTGACCAAAAAGAAATTTGAACTTTTCGACCATAATTTCAACTTTTGAAAAATCCTAAAAAATTTCTGTCTGACCAAATGAATTTTTGTTCGACATTTAGTCAGTCAGACAGAGTTTTGGATACAGATTTATGTGGGTTGGTGGTCTATTGGTTAAGACCGATGGCTACAGTGCTGAATGTCCCGAGTTCGATTCTCACTCGGGTGCTTAAAATATCAGTACATCAGAAGGGCAATTTTCACCCTTTCACTGTTTCACACACATCTCTGGTACCCAGACTTGAATTTAAGCTAGAATGGGTACCTTGGCATGTCCTAGAGATCAATCTTCTGATATCTCTCTGGTTTGTATGTTTCCGCCGAGTGGCCCCGTGGTTCTCTGAGTACTTCAGCTTCCTCCATCATAATAACAGACTTCCTGGTGTCCTAGCACTCCCTTTGTGTTGGGTGGGGATTGATTGTCCTTGTAAAAATATATTCTTTGAATAACGGAGGCATTTACCAGTACATGTACATACATACATGTACATATACTGACATAGAATGCATAGGACTAGATTTTATTAACATGTCAAATAAAAAACTTTGGTGTTCTGACAAAAGTACGGTTCTCAGTGGCTTCTTACTAAGGATTTCAGGAGACGATTCCATGGACTAGTGTGAGAAAACTAGAAGCATAACCATGATAACATGAAATTTTATTGCATTTTACAGTCAAACATGGTTAAACCTAAATCTAACCTAACTGTTTTTATACAACTGCAATTTTTTTTTTTTGGATCGTACATATAATGGTATGATGTGGTCATTGTCTGAAGACACATTGGTTTCCAGACAATAACTTTAGTTTAAGTGAATAGATCTTTATGAAATTTTTTCAGAAGGGTTAATACCACAATAGGAAGGTTCAGATCGATTTTGTGGATGATGGTCCCAACCGTTTAATAATTAGGGGCCCAAAACAAGCATTATTCTTGGTTTTCGCACAATAACTTTAGTTTAAGTAAATAAAAATCAATGAAATTTAAACACAATGTTAATGGATACAAAAGGAAGGTTGGTATTGATTTTGGGAGTTTAGGTCCTAACAGTTTAGGAATTAGGGGCCAAAAAGGGACCCAAATAAGCATTTTTCTTGGTTTTCGCACCATAACGTTAGTATAAGTAAATAGAAATCTATGATATTTAAACACAAGGTTTATGACCATAAAAGGAAGGTTGGTATTGATTTTGGGAGTTTTGGTCCCAACAGTTTAGAAATAATTTCATCAAAATTGAATAATTGGGGTTCTTTGATATGCCAAATCTAACTGTGTATGTAGATTCTTAACTTTTGGTCCCGTTTTCAAATTGGTCTACATTAAGGTCCAAAGGGTCCAAAATTAAACTTAGTTTGATTTTGACAAAAAATGAATCAGTTAGGTTCTTTGATATGCTGAATCTAAAAATGTACTTAGATTCTTGATTATTGGCCCAGTTTTCAAGTTTGTCCAAATCGGGGTCCAAAATTAAACTTTGTTTGAT
This sequence comes from Mytilus edulis, assembly GCF_963676685.1. Lineage (NCBI taxonomy): Eukaryota > Metazoa > Mollusca > Bivalvia > Mytilida > Mytilidae > Mytilus > Mytilus edulis. The sequence continues at coordinate 45,613,841 of NC_092355.1, forward strand.
TTCATCAAAAATTGAATAAATGGGGTTCTTTGATATACCAAATCTAACTGTGTATGTAGATTCTTCATTTTTGGTCCTGTTTTCAAATTGGTCTACACTAAAGTCCAAAGGGTCCAAAATTAAACTTAGTCTGATTTTAACAAAAATTGAAATCTTGGGGTTCTTTGATATATGCATATACAATATACAATGTATATTCACTTTTTACTACCAACTGATAAATTAAAGTAATCTTTACCATTCAGTGATAACAAGCAGTTTTTTTACATCTTAATATTTTATGATGTATTTAAATGAGTAGTTATTGTTGCAAACTCCATTAGAAATTTTAATTGAGATTAGTTTTGGAATAAGGGAAAGGGGGATGTGATTAAAAAAATTGGGTTCAATTTTTCTCATTTGAAATTTCATAAATAAAAAAGAAAATTTCTTCAAACATTTTTTTGAGAGGATTAATATTCAACAGCATAGTGAATTGCTCTAAGAGAAAACAAAAATTTTAAGTTCATTAGAACACATTCATTCTGTGTCAGAGACCTATGCTGTGTCAACTATTTAATCACAATCCAAATTTAGAGCTGAATCCAGCTTGAATGTTGTGTCCATACTTGCCCCAACCGTTTAGGGTTCAACCTCTGCGGTCGTATAAAGCTACGCCCTGCGGAGCATCTGGTTTACAATTGTATGGATCTCTCTAAAATTGTACCACAATGTTACATTTAACAACTTTAGGGGAGGCTGGGATTAAGTTTTGGATTAATTGTCCAAAATATGTAGAAGTTAAGGGCAAAAAAAGGGCCAAAAAGAAGCATGTTTCTAGTTTCCAAACAATAACTTGTGTTTAAGTGTATGGATCTCTCTGAAATTGTACTACAAGTTCCATACTACAAAGGAAAGGATGGGATTGAGTTAAAGGGTTATTGCTTAAAGGGGGGTTTCAATAACTTGGGGGGTGGGGATTTTTGTTTACAATTTTTTTAAGGGATTCCTTTTTTTTCAAAATTTTTGAATTTTGAAAAGTTTCAAAAAGAAATCTTCAATTGTGCAATAGATTTGTTAGATCTTTGACCACATTTATTTTGTGACAAAAACCTTTATTATGTCAAAAATTTGATCACAATCCAAATTCAGACAGTATCATAATCAAGCTTGAATAAAGATGAACACTAAGTAAAACATTGATATAAAAATCTCTAGTTATTTTATAAGGCCTAATAAAACTCCAGCTGAAAATTTTCTAGGGGTTAAACCCTGCTTTATTTATTTTTTTTGTTATCATTATGTGAACATTTTGATGAAACAGTTTCATAGTGTTATTGGGGCTGGAACTCCATGTGGATGCTTGACCCACTCATGAGTTCAGCACTAAGCACAAAAACAACTTTTATGAGACAAGGCACTGATCAAACATGCTTCCTGATATGTGCTGTTTAGTCTGTCAGTTGTGTTGTTGGGTAGACATATATTGGTGACTGACTGTCCCAAATTTCTGGTTAACAAACTACTGTGGATTTATTATTACTCTTTGGCTACCATTTTTCATGTTTTTCTGGGTACAGGTAAACCTCAAAGAATTACACATTTTAATTAAATTTGTATGCAGATTTTGGCAAATCAACGAAATCAAATATCCACGAAAATTGGTACCCACAAAAATTAATGAATCCACAGTATGGATCAGATCTCATATTTTGCAGCCAAATTCATATTATTAAAACTTTTTTAGATATGCTTTTTCTCTTGTTTCACATTATTGTGTCTACACAGGTCTTCAATACTGTACCCACCGACTTTTTATGCCCCACTTAGGGGCAGTTTGTCCATCTGTCCACCCGCTTCATGTTAAAGTTTTTTGGCCAAGGTACATACATTTTTTAGTTTTTAATAAAGTTGTAGTCTGATAGTGCTGAAATTGGGGGAATCAAGTATTCAAACTCAAACTAAAATATCAATATGCACACATCCAATGGTTTTAGTGTAAATATGTCATAATAAGTCTAAGGAAAGCATGACATATTGTAATGCTGAAATACGAGTTCACAATTTGACAGGATGTTGGACCTTAAGGGGGCATAGGCTGTTTTCTAACTTAAGAATAAATAAGTTTGCTTTGAACAACCAAATGTTATGAAACCTATACACAATGCTAAATACCACAGAACTCAGATGCCATATCAAGTATAAATTTGTGAAGCATCACTTTTACTACTCTTGAGTTATGTCCCTTTACAACACAATTGCCAATTTATTTATATCTTACAGCAAATGCCCCTTTAAAGAAGGAATCGGGTAATCAAAATATTAACAAATAATTTAGTTTTGGATTAAACACATCTTCTAATTGACTGAAAGATTTTTGTCTATCAGCTCATATATATAATTTTGCAATGTGACTGATGTCATCAACATTTTTTTCATGATTTACCCTAAAAATGGAATTAAGAATTAAATGGTAAGGAATGACTGTTTACATTTTTTCTGTCTATTGGAAAAACCTCAAAAACATGGTGCCCATTTTTAAATAACCTGATTCCAATAGACAGAAAAAATATTTATGTCATTCCTTAAATGTGTTTTGGTACACATGTAAATAGAAGCATTTTAACTTTTAAAATATAATCCAAATGCAGTTTTATCTTTTTTTTCTTGCTACAGAAAGCCAAGATAGCAACAGCCATGAGACAGTAATTACATTTCTTTCCATCCTGAAATCATATTGATATTTATAATTAGTGCTGTGGAAACATGCCTTATCCCATATGACTGCATTTTAAAATACTGTACATGTACCTAGAAAATGACCTAGAATAGCAAATAGTATTAGATACAACAAACTCTGGCAATATTTCCCAGTAAGTGAAAATATAGAATAATTTTGGCAGTTTTCAGTTTAATTTTTAGCTTGCTAGTGTATTAGAGAACTTTGCTGATGTTTCCGTCATAGAATTGCTTGTTATCAAGTGCTAATCTGATTGTTATCACATGTGATGAAATCAGTCATTGATGATCAGGGGAAATAAACATCTATTTCAAGACCTTATTTCATCTGGAGAACTACTTTCACATGTTGAATAGCTTTCAATGTAAAGAGATGACATCATAAAAACATATGCAATACATGTTAATATTGCACATCTGGTGAAATAGAGAATTTTCAAAAGATATATTCAGATTTTAAAAAAATGTAAAAGCTATGGCTGACTCTTGACGCTTTTGAAGTCAACAAGCTAAATGCACATTATATCTATAGATTACAACATGGCAATTATTTGCTGTTGATGCAATTGCATAGGCATTTAATAGGGTACAAATGGTGTTCAAAATTGTATTTCTTAAAGAATGAAACTAGAAAATTTGAGAGGCAGTTCCTTTTTACTTACTAAGAAATCTCATGTATTTATGATAAAAATTAATACCATTAGCCCATCCAGTCATGCAGCAGCCTTCAAAAGACTCACACCCACCTGATTTTGGCTTCCTTTTAAGTTTTTTCGATTTTGAACTGTAAAAGGCCAATTAAGTTGTCAAATATTTATAAACACACATCTGAGTTTATGGACCATGAATTGCATGTTTGAACTCCCTGCTTTCAAGACAGTTTAGCTGGGGCAGTTCTAAAAATAGTATAGAGGGTTGTACAGGCCATCAAAGAATGGTGGTTACCATCATGACTATAGGCAAGATTTGGGGTGAAGGGGTTAAAGACAAGAATGATTGAAAAAATAGTTTTAGCTACCATTCACAGCATTATAAAAACCTTCCATTAATTAAAGAATATTTTGAAAATTTAGACAATGACTGAGGATAATTTTATATTACTCTAAATATCAGAACAACAATGTTAATCTGAAAAATGGCAGAAGCAAATATATAGAGTGGGGTGCTCATTTTCGCCACATCTTTCCATGTTTTCTACAGTTTATGTTCAGGTCTAAATGTTTTTGAAGTATACTGATATTTCTATATGAAGATAGCTTCAAATGCAAAATATACTTAAGCTTGAAAACCGGTTTGTTTTAAGAAAATCATCTGAAAAGTTAGATTAAAGGGTGTTTGAAATTTCCGGATGTTTTGTCAATGGGGGACACATATTCGCCGTTTTTACACATCTATTTAAAACCAAATAACCGCAGCTTTTAACAATTTTTATCAAATCAATTGCATTATAGATAAATAGCAGACATTTCAAAGGTATAAAGAATTCAAAATTAGGGCATTCAGTCAAATATTTACTTAGAAATACTTCTTTGAAATCGTGTTTCTTATTCAGGAAATTGTCCGAAAATCGTTGTCCGTTTTTCGGTCATTTTCGGTAGGAGCCGCAATTTTGTCTCAGTTTAAAAAAATATTATATTTGTTATAAAAATATAATTTACGGGTACATTTCTTCCATTTCAGCCATCCTTTGAAGTTTTTACACCTCAAAATCCTTAAACGGCGAAATTGTGTCCCCGGCGAAAATGAGCACCCCACTCTATAGATATTATATAAAAAAAGGCATTTATTTGAGAATAATATAATTTTGAGAAATCTTGATATCATTTGAATCAAGCATGCATTCCATCTACATGTACATCAACATTCCTGTTAGCTTGAACCTTTAATAATCAGAGTCATTGTATTAAGAAATTATTACCTCTAAATAACAGTGTTTTAATTGTTAGTTGACTTCTAATGATATAACATATATATAGTGACAAAAAATACTAGTAATTGTCATCATAAAATTTAAACTAATGAATAAAAATGTTTAATTGTTCATAAAGGTATAAATGTGTTTTTTTCTTGACACACTGTTCTACGTGGTTCCTGTTACACATAGTAGAATTGGACAATTGATTCCATTATATACTATATGGGGTTTTTTTAAAAGCTGATGAGGTCTCATTTTTTTCTTTCTGAAAAGCCATTACACATGTATGTATTTATAAGATGAAACTTTGATTATGAATATAATGATAGAGTGTGTCTGTTAAGGTAATGATTGAATTGTGCTTTATTGTTTCTAGCATCATTCAGAGATTAATTTGACTGTTGCAAAATTTATTTTCTAGCAGATCGATTATAAAATAAATCGATTGTTTGTGACCATCTATAACTGTTTATGAATTCTTTTTACTAAATCCATTGGATGTGTACTGATTGATGTTTTAGTTAGGAAAGATGATTTATTTATTAGTTGTAAATGGTTTTGAGCTAGATTTTAGTACTGTGAGTACTTCTTATTTGGTACTTTGTGTCTTTAGCCTTCTTTTTGGAACACTTGTTGTATATATTTTCTTGTTCCAATGTAGGAGTTTGTTCACAGCTTGATAATGCTGAGTTGTAGCTAACCCATCTGCCATGCAGCCGCATCATGTTTGAAATTTGACATTATATACTAACTGTACAGTGAAATTTTTCATCAAATTTTACTTTTTTTTCTATATATATATATATATATACATATGAAAGTAAAGGATTTTATATTTGGTACGCAACTTGATAATATCATTTGTAGGCAATTTTTACATCTGTTGTACTTGTGCAGCCACTTCCTGTTTGCAGTTTGAAATTTTATGACACTCATTGCACATGGAAAATTGTTAAAGTTTTCTTGGCTTACAATGATGTAAATGTCTTATATATATATAATGGTATTTAAAAACTGTTTATGTATAATTTTACTTGTAGAAGTTATTTGGTAGATATACATACAGTTACAGATATAGTGTTATTATTTCATTCATTGAACATTTTCAGTCATTAGAATTGATATTTTATATGATACTTTCATGATGCATTGCAAATTTCACATGTATTTTATATCCCCCTCTTTTCCATTGAACATCTATACAACACTGTAAAACGAAATAGGCTGCATTCATTTAATCAAAATGAGGAAACAATTTGTTGTACTATTTAGGTTAAAGTTTATTAGACCATACAATTTAACTTGACCTCTTCCAAACATTAGTCTACATACCAGACATAAAGACGTTTACACAATCCTTTGTATCTATAAACACACAAGTCAATACCCTCGGCCTATCACAAGAGTTCACTTGGTGGTAAAAAGATGATGTTATTTTGTTTCAGAAGAAAAGAGTCACAGTGGCTGAATAAAGAATTTAATCAGGAGTGTACAATGATCCAATCTAAATTGTTTACTGTCTGAAGAACAGGATAGTTTACCCTGTGGGGTAAGTTGTTTTAGATTACGTCAATATATTGTATATTTATTCTACATTTAACTATACAACAAATATTTAAATTATCAGGAGTGTAAAGAAAAGAAATTTGTGTATTTCTTATTTTTTATTTCCTTTTTCTCTTGAAGAACTGGAATATTAACATATTTTTTAGATAATGTAAGAATGTTATAAGCTTTGTTAGTTTCATAGCTTATTATAACCAGACATGATTTGAACATTTTTATGAGTGAAATCATTTCATTTTTGCCAGTTTAAAGTTTGCATTTTGTACATTTTCTTATTGTTGTGTATTTTTGTGGAGAAAATATGGATGTAACTTAAGCATGTTAAGAAAACTGAACTTTTTATCTAAATAAACAAAAACCAATAATCAGCTGATGATGATTATAGTCTGCTACTATGCACTTTTAGTTACAAAACATAATATTTAGTATTTAGTTTGAACTTTTACATATTTATATAGCATAAAATGATTTTTTTGTAAAGATAAATTTCAACATAAACAGACCCATATTCAAAACTGATTAAGCAAACTATATTGACACAAGGCCTTCATTTGTATCAGGTACATGTATGTATAAAAGACATACACTTAGTACTGTCAACACTTGATATATTAAAATGTAATAAGTATTTACCCTCTACTATAAAGGCCAATACAGTACTCATCTTGACTTGTTAGTAATTGTAATATGTTGGTGTTGAACGGTGCCATTCACTTCTTTGTTCGTTTGGCTGACATAAATTATCACAAAATTGTACTCTAATTTTGGAATGTTGAATCTGAATTGATATTTGCACAGGTAATTTCATTTTATTTTGGAATTTTGTGAATTGGTCAGAAAGAAAAGAATTAACACTGTTTTTTAGTTATGATCATTGAGGGGGCTGGCGGGTATAAATCCAATTTTTTTTCTAATATAGGATTTCGCTATTTTTATGGCCCCACCACTAAGTGGTCGGTTTTACCCTTGTCCTTCATTCCGAAATTCTGTCATTCCGTCATTCCGCAACAAACCATTATACAGAGTTTTTTTTTCAAAACTGCTTCAGATATTGGGCTGATCTATGGAATGTAAGTCTCCATGATGAGTTATAGATGAAGTTTAAGTTTCATTCCTCTCCTCTAATTTTTGCCAAAATTAAGGGCTTTGGACTTTGATAAATTGTTGAAAATCACAGTTATACAGAGCTTTTTTTCTAAATGCTTTCAGATATTGGGCTGATTTTTGTTATGTGAGCTAACCGTGATGGGTTACAGATCTAGTTTAAGTTTCGTTCTGCTCCGCTAATTTTTGCCAACATTAAGGGTTTACAACTTTGAAAATTGTTGAAAATGACAGTTTAATAATACGGACATTTTTCTATATGCATCCAGATTTTGAGCTGATTTTTTTATATGTCAGACTACCATCATGTTTGTGTCCACATGAGTTATTGAAATTGCAGATTTTTCAATTTTTGCAGACGGGGACATTCGTGTCACTTTGACACATCTAGTTTTTTTATAAATTAACTTTATTATATACTTAATAGAAAAATGAAATAAAAAAATGGGGTCACCCTTCATTTAAGCTTACAATCTGCCTCTCAAAGAAGCATACATTTTTGTTAATGTCCTTTTTTTTCTGTTGAACTAATAGGAGAAATTGAGGTAATATCGAAAATAAAAGAACAAAATTACAGAAATCGCTTAAATTTTACAATTATTTAGTTAATGTACAGCTTATTTGAAAACAATAATAAAAATATAGGTCACAGATGAGTTTAAAAAATATATTTCAATTTTATTGCCAAAAAATGGCATTTTTGCACCAAAGGGAGATAATTTGAGGCTTTTTCAATGATATAAACATTTTAAAAGTCATATGGGGCCAAAATAAATCGATTTTTTTGGTTGATTTTTGTACCATATCATAAAGTAATGACATGATAACTAATAGTGTAATAAATAAAATTTGAAATGAAAAAACAAATGTTTGATTTTTCACTGAAATTTTTATATCCACCAGCCTCCTTAACAGGGTTTGTCCAAATTAAAAAATCTAATTAGTTTGTGTAGTACATTGCAAGTTCACTAAGCCAACCCCTCTCCATATATGATAAATGCTTAACGATTACAAGTATCACTCCAAAAATTGTCTTGATCAACTATGATTTACTTTGTGATTTACATCATTTTTTGGAAACCACTTGAGGTAGATTAATGATACATTTGTAGTTGGTATTTTGTATTTGTTGTATTAGCATTGGCAGATTTTATTTTCCTGAAAATTATTTGGCTCTTCCCTCTCAGTAATGGTCAATTGACTGTGAAAATTTTGCATAGTTTACAAATTTGTGATTATGTCAGTTTTAGTTGAACCAAAAAAGCTAAGTGAATGATATTTTGTAAGCTGTTGTATTAGCATTGGCATTTCTTATTTCAATAGAGGTTGTTTAGCCCTGCAACTTCAGTCATGCTTTATTGACTTTGAATGTTCTGCTTAGTTTACATGCCAGAGTATTTTCATTTTAATTTCAATCAGAATTACACTAAGGAGAAACATATCTATGTTTCAACAGTTTTTAACTTTTGCTGTTATGAAGTTGTGGTACTCGATGGAATGGAAAATCATGTTTTTGTATTTTCCATTAAAAATCTTGAGAACAATTAAATCAATCATTTTGAAATTTCTTATGTTGTTTCTAAATGACAAAGTGGAAGTCAAGTTTGATTTTGACAAGTATCAAATTAAATTTTACAGAGAAAACTAGGACTTTTAAATTACAGAACACTAACCTATAGTTGTTTACATCTCTGTACTATGGTCCCTGGTGGATAGTTGTCTCATTGGCAATCATACCACATCTCATTTTATATAGACATTTCATCATTAATTAGCTAAATCACAAGAGTTGTCATTTAAATTAAACAAATTAAAAGATTAAATGAGAGAGAGTTTTCCTGTACAAAATAGAGAGAAAGCATGAAAGTGTATTTATACACAAAAAAAAAGATGTTGTGTGATTGCTAATGAGACAACTCTCCACAAGAGACTAAAATAACACAGAAATTAACAACTATAGGTCACCGTACGGCCTTCAACAATGAGCGAAGCCCATACCGCATTATCAGCTGTAAAAGGCCCTGAAATTACAATGTAAAACAATTCAAACGCGAAAACTAACGGCCTAATTTATGTCTAGTTTGTTTCTGTTTGGTATAATTTTATGAGGGGCCAATACAAAGATTAATAGCTTCTATGTCAAAAATGGTCCTTTTTCAAATTACCATTTTTATTGAATTTTAAAAATATTAGCAAAGGGAAATAATTCTCATTTAGGAAAACTGTTGTGCCTGACTATAGGAAGCAAATGACATGTGCTTGGTGTATTTTGTTGGATATGATAGTTTTTGAAATTTGAAGTGCAGTGTCAATACCTACAGCCTGTTCTACTTATAAATTGTCTTCTTTGTCTAAGAGTTATAATAGGAAACAAAGTATATATTTGATCTGTTTACATTGATTTACTTTTCTTGATAACAGAGTTATAGAAGAAAAGATATTCATTTTATCAATAGTACAACTCGGATTGCATGTCTCATTCAATGTGCAGGTCTTTAAATATACAAGAGAAGTTGTATAAAAACTTTTATTCATTCAGCATGAAATTCAATAATGATTCATAAAGGATGGAAGATGTTCGTGGTGTACTTTTGTGTTTTCATTATCCCTAGTCGATGGAACAAAACATATTATTTTAGTTATTTGCCTATTTATGTTTATCCTTAGATGTTGTTTATCCCTTTGCTGGTTCTTAGAATGTACATTTAAGCGTTGCATAACACTTTCTAGACAGTGTATTTTGTATAGATAGTGTTGTGCGCGGCACAGTACATTCTATTGAAAATGTGACATCTTCTTTGTAATAGAAAGTGTTGTGCGCAGCACATTATAATACAGATTAAACATGGAATTCATTAAAAATTTTAAACACAAGAAATTAGGCAAATTCCATAATTAAAAATAATTCTAAGTTCAAATAATAGCCTGTTATTTGTTGATTTTTTAGATGTCAGTTTCCTTGTTCATTTGATGTATAATTTGTTATAATGGTGACATGAAGAAATCGGATTATCTTACATATAGATTTACTGCTTATAAAAAATGGACAAGAAGTTTTAAATGTCTCATTAAATTATGAAAGAAATGATAAGTGTTTTCCTTTTTTGTTTTTTTCTATGAAAATGAGAAGATGTGGTAGTATTTCAATTGAGACAGCCTCCACCTAATGAAGTAGAAGTTAAACAACTAAAGTTCACTGTATCCACTTCAACAATGAGCAAAACCCATTCAGCATAGCAAGCTATGGAAGGCCCCCTAAAGGACAATTAAAAAAAAAATCAATTGAGAAAACAGTCTGATTTAGGTACAAAACAATAAACAAAAACTAATATGATATGCATCAACAAATGACAACCACTGAATTTCAGGCTCCTTACTAGGGACAGGCACATACAAAAAGCCAGGGTTTAACATATTTGTGGGAATGCCAACTTTCCTCCTTTTTCTGGGACAGTTGAGTTACATCACAAGATTTGAAAAAAACTATAAAAAATCAGTTGAAAAGATAAATACAAAGCAACTAATATGAAAATCACTTATCTAAGACTTAAATATCAATCAGTGCTCATAGAACTTCTAATGGATTTAGTGTAAAGACATTATTAACAATCAATGAAAAATATAAACTTGTGCAATATCAAAATATATGTACAAAAAAATGTACATGTATCAACAGTTTGTATGATCTGGATGTACATATATGCAAAGCTATTATATTTAATTTGGTTTTAATTTATTGATAGCAAAATCAAATATTTATATCAATAAAAACAATAATCAAAGATAAAAATATTGAACTGGTAACCTTTATGAAAAAGTTTATATAAGGGATCAATAGTTTTCATAAATCGTGTCTATATTTATCAGCTTTGTGAACAACATCCCTGTAAAAATTAGGATGTGCTTTCCAGTTTGTAATAGTTTTCTACAGCAACAGCCATGATTTCCAAGTTAAATCTTTAACCAATTTGTATATAGCTAAATAATCCACTTTTGGTCCATAATAAAATTGAGAATGGAAATGGGGAATGTGTCAAAGAGACAACAACCCGACCAACTAAAAAACAACAGCAGAGGGTCACCAACAGGTCTTCAATGTAGCGAGAAATTCCCACACCCAGAGGCGTCCTTCAGCTGGCCCCTAAACAAATATATACTAGTCCAGTGATAATGAACGCCATACTAATTTCCAAATTGTACACAAGAAACTAAAATTAAAATAATACAAGACTAACAAAGGCCAGAGGCTCCTGACTTGGGACAGGCGCAAAAATGCGACGGGGTTAAACATGTTTGTGAGATCTCAACCCTCCCCCTATACCTCTAACCAATGTAGAAAAGTAAACGTAACAATACGCACATTAAAATTCAGTACAAGAGAAGTCCGAGTCTGATGTCAGAAGATGTAACCAAAGAAAATAAACAAAATGACAATAATACATAAATAACAACAGACTACTAGCAGTTAACTGACATGCCAGCTCCAGACTTCAACTGACTGAAAGATTATGATTTCATCATATGAACATCAGGCACAATCCTTCCCGTTAGGGGTTTACTAGTTAAAGTTTTTTCATAAATAAGTTCAGCTTCTTTTGATATTGATTCAGGTATTAGATTGAAAGATGTTTTATATTTATAGATACAAGTTGAAATTATCTTTTTTTACAATGATAACCTTAAAATATTTGATTCAAAGCGAAATAAATATTAATTTCAGCCCCCAGAAATGAAAATAACACAAATAAATTTTGAATGTCTTTAACCTGGGAACAGTATATTTTATAATGTTCCTGCTTTAACTAGACTAAATAGTTTCTTTTTTCTTTGGAGTGAAACAAAAATATCAGTTCAAAAGAATATTATAAAGTAGCTCTGAATTAATTAGATTAAGTTGTAAGTAAGAGGAATATATATAGAAGTATCTGACGTAACTTAAGGGAGTTTACATAATGAGGACATCCTGGCGTTATTCCTCAAAGTTCGCTGGAGTGGAGATGTAAGGTAAATAAATTAGATTTTTCATTGTCAGAAACATAGCAACTCAAATAATCACTTGGCACACCCTGTCAGTATTTCATTATATAATTTTACCAAACTTGATAGTATTGCAGAAAGGGCAAGATCATTTAGATCAGCAGCTAGAGCATTCTTCTAGAATTTTTTTATATGTTCCCAAAATATAGTTTTTACACATTTATCATCCTTTTTTCAAAAAACTATTGTCAAAAGTATTATAATTGACACTCACAGTGCTTAATTGTTATTTACACTACAAGAGGTGAACAATTCTCCAGTATATTTTACGTGGAATTTGACTAAATAAAATATTTAAATACTTTTAGAAAAGGAATTTAATTATTTAAATTTACAAAGCATTATCTATGTGTTTTAACTAGATTATTTGAGATATATATATATGTCCTATTATAAATCTGTGTTTAAATTTGTGAATATATTTATTACTTATTACTAATTTCAGATGTAAAATTTGATAAGGTCAAATGAGGTGTAAAATGGAGATAACATTGATCATCTTTATGGGAACCTCCTTGTAGCACTTGGAAATACCATTTTGTATTCACAGGGTATAACATTTTTGAGATGCTGAAAATGATAATTGCCATGACTTTTTGTTTTTCACAATTGCTCCATTAAAAGTGATACAGAAATTATTAAGGTCATTTTACCCCTATGTAAATTAAAACCACTTCAAAAGAATATGCAGGTATTTAATCAACAATAATCAAAATATCTTACACTTTATAATAGCAAATGTGTATAGAATATCATAATTTCTATCTAAGAAACACATAATAAGTTAAGGTACAATGTTACTACAATTTTGGGAATGAATGAACTCCACTTTGTTTAAAACTATTCACTGTCTACATAATCATGATAATGTTTACCTATAAATGTACTGAAGAAGTATTTTAAAAGTTGGGTTTATAGTACATATAGGTTACAATGAGGGTTATAAGTTGAGTTGAGACCACACAGATGTCATACCATTCACATCACAAATCATACATTTGACAACTGTGCATCAACTGCAATCTGTATATCTTGTCATTTATTATATTTAGATAAAATTCCCAGACAGGCCAAATATAATTGTATATTTTCACTTCATTACCATTACAAAAACAAGTTTTTACTTTTAACATCAGTCTTTGTGTTACTTGGGAATGATTAAAAAAACCAAGCAGAGATAGTGACAAAATCAGCTGGTTCATGTAAACATGAACATTCTTTGTATAACATAGATTTTAAGATTACTTTTCTTTTTTTTGATGTGTTTTGTTTTGTGCTAAGATTTTGATGAAAGTTGATACATAGATCATTGCTATTTCAAATTTATTCCCGATGTCAATTCTTGTCTGTTGGCCAATATTGTTGGAATGGCTTCCAAAATAAATTTAAAAAAAATAGTGCTAGGATTTTAACGAAATTTGATATTTACATAAACATATCCTGAATTATTTCCTGGTGTCAAAATTATGACAATTGATACCCCTTGAACATTTTTTACTCTTTGTTTAGATAATGTAAACAACTAAGAAAATCAACATTCTTAGTGGTTCATTTCTTACCAGTGTTTAGGTTTATATCATACATATATAAGGGTAGAAAATAATTAAATGTGTTTTGTTTTTACAACATTACTCAGGATAAACATCCAAAATCCACCAGAAAATCAGTAAGCTTAACAAGAAATAAGGAGATGTGGTATGATTACCAATGAGAAAACTAGCCACATATGTTCAAATGAAGTGTATGTATGTCCACCATGTTTGTTTGTATAGTTTTCTATTGCAATTGACTATGTACTTAAGATCCGGAATATCCAGAATGTTTTATAGGAATTGCAAGGAAAAAAAATCTGTGAAACTATTTTTTTCTGTTTGAAAGTTGAGTAAACAATTAAGTAATATTAAAACTAAAAAAAATAAATTATCTCAAAATATGTCATTCATGAAGGTAACTTTTCATTGAATATTTCAATAGTGCATATCAGCAATTGACTTTATGTCAAAGGTTTTTTGAAAAAAAATACTAGTTTCTGTATCGTATTCCCTTAATGATGATAAATATTTCAAAGGTTAACAACCGCAATATCTTTTATGATGTTTTGTAAGTCATTACTGATATCAAAAGCTTTTTTATGTTATGAAATGTAAATACTATTTAATGAAATTTTTATCTACAATTACATCAGCAAATTCTCATATGATTTCATAATCTGTGCTGATAGATAATTTCTGTGGTAGTTATGGCTTAGAAATGAAAATAATATGGAAAACCCATATTGGTTTGTGCACTCACATATACTTTCCTCATTGCAGATATTGAAGGTTTATATCACTAATATCTCCAATGGGTGCAGATCAAATATTTTTTGTGGGAGTAATGCCTTTGAAAGTCAATATTGTCTGTGCAATCGCACATTTATTTCTTAATTCATGATTATTGGAGGTTGTGAAATTTGTGTAAAAAGTTCACCAAATATATTATAACAATATCTTAAATGAGCTTAAAAATCTGTGTCTATCTATGACTTTTATGATAATTTTCCACTTAGAAATGTAAGGTTAGAAAAGTTCCAGTATAGCACTAGGAACTTGGTTATTCTGTAGTAATCTTGCTAGTACAACTTCTTGGTACATTTTAACTATTTTATTAAGTTTTTCACTTGTCTGTCTGTCTGTCTTTCTGTCCATACTGAATACATCCACACTTCTGAAGGTCTGTAAGTCCTGAAATAGATTTCTGTTCATTAAATTATGTTTGCCTCACCAAAACATTCTGAATCTTATAGGCAAAACACAAAACACAGATCAAGTTTGAATTTGGGTGGCGCACTTTTACAGTAGACAATAGAAGAATGATAAAGTTCATAAAACAGGACACAAAAATAAAACATTAGATGCTCTGAATAGGATGGAACAAATGTTTTGCAAATAATGTATTCATTTTTAAACAGCCTGTAAATAATGTCATTGAATTTCAGGACTGTATCAAAGCACCCAGACAAAGCTGCTGAACAAATCTAAAGATCATTTAACTTTAAATGGAATTTCTTTTGATGTGTGATTTATAAATGCAATTGCATAGACGATGATAACACAACCATGAGATAATATGAATCATTAACAGGCCAAGCAAAATTTGTACTCACCATAACCTAATGGAGATTAGTTAATTTTTTCAAAAACCTTGTATTTTCAGAACAAAAAAATGTAAATAGCAAGCAAATATATGTAGCATTATTTACTCCTAAATACAAATGTTGATAGCAGCATATATATATTACTGCTATTTCTTACTGTTTGAATGAATACTGCTATTTTGTTTGTGTGATATTACATCAAGGAATTATAAATGATTATAATGTAGTTATAATGAAGCAGCTTGTCAGTTTATATTTATGCCCAAAGTGAGATGAATATTCTATATGAAGTTTAGAACAGTTTAGAACATAATATTATTGTCTCCTCTTTTGTAGCTATAGGACTAGCATTTTGAAGTAGAGAATTGACCTTCTTAAACATTTAAAATTTGTAAATGGATACAATATGATGTAATATATTTAACCTCTTAGTACAGCTAGAACTGGTCTTGCATAAAAAACTTGGGTAAGTAGTTTTTGTCATCGATTTTTGTGAATTATTGCTTTGATAGCTTTTTGCTAAGGATGGATGGAAACCTTGTTCATTTAATATTGATATGTACTAGACCATCATACTGAGCAGGACTTTTAACAATCTTGTCAAAAAGGTTTTACAGCCTGAAAAAAAGCCATCTAACCAGTAGCCATTATTCTAACTACAATATTTGCTCTAACTCCTTAATCAAATTGTTCACCCAACACCCATACACATGAAGCACACTTTATTCTGTTTCTTAACCCTCTTGCTGCCGACCGTTTTTCAAGGTTGCATTTCATATGCCGGAAAATACGACAGAACAACGTCTGTGACGTAACATGCCAAACAACGACGTCATTCGATATATGACGCCACGACATAATGACCAATACATTTGGGACCCACTGGAGAAAACATAACTCTGTTTTATCTTTGGTATTTTAATTGAAAGAGATACAGCATTGATGAGAAGCTTGCATAAATTTATCCATGGACATATGTTTCCCTCCGGCACTGCCGGTTTGGACATATGTGTCCCTCCGGCAGCAAGAGGGTTAAATATAAACAAAAAGACAAAACATTTCAGGAAAAAATGTAATTTGGGTAAGCTATATATAAATACAAAATTGCTCTTTCTAAACTCTAATTATGTAAAGGTATGTGTTTAATTATGTTATTTTTAACAGTAATAATTCTAGTTCTGTATTTTTTTTGGTAGTTAAAAAGGACTGACAATATAAGTTACATACATCCATGTTTTGACTGATTGTATAATTATAATTGATACATTATTTTGACAGTAAGTGTCAATATTTTGACAGCTTATCAGATGTATTGCAAGTTTTATTATTAAGTAATTTAACAGATATGTGTACTGATATATTAAAGTAGAAAGTGTATTCACCTTTGTAGCACTGACTACTCACCAGGTACTTTACAATCAGTGAGAGATGACTGTCAACAAATTGCTAATCAGTTATCCTTAATCAGATTAAGCTGTTTTCAAATATTAGCTAGTTTCATTCCTACTGAAAACCAAGAAACCTTGTGATAATTATCCCAAGTTCCTTTCACTTATCCTCAATTTTACAGTACTATCTATATAAAAATATGATATTGAAGAATATATTTCACAATTCATTGCTTAGTGGTATGTTTTGGTGTTTTGGTGTGTTTTTCTAAAACTGTAAGCAATAGGACAACTATATTTGTTGTATCCAAGGATTGTAAAGTCTGGCAAGTATCATCTGACATTGACCTCATTTTCATTAGTGAAATGGTAAATGTTAAGTTTTCATGGTCAAGTGTGTTTCTTTGATACTATAAGCAATAAGTCAACTATATTTTATGCATATATTGATTGTAAGGCGAACATGCATGTATGTCTGGCATGGTTCATATGACCTTTACCTCATTTTCATGGTTCATTGGTCAATATTAAGTTCTTGGTTAAGTCAGTTTCATAGAAACTATAAACAATAGGTCAACTGTATTTGATGTTTTAAAAGATTTTAAGGTGTACATGTATTTTTCGTTTTGGTTTATCTGACCTTTACCTCATTTTCTTGGATCATGTAATGTTTATGTGATACTTGTAGTAAAGCTCTCAACATAAAATCAATTGTGGGCAAAGAAGGTGAGACATTTCACTGTGTGTACTCTTGTTATTATTTTATAAAAACTATTGATACATCACAATGACTCCAATAAAGAGGACATTATGATATGAACCACAAAGCACACAAAAACAGAATCTCAACACGAGCAACTTAACAACAGCAATCATATCAGCACCAACATATGTAATTAAAGAGATATGCTCTTAAAGATACATGTATTACTGTAACTTCATTTTTTATAAATGTGTAAAACAGACACATGTATAAATGTGTAAAACAGACACATGTATAACACCAAAGCAGAAACGTTCATGTTATTTTAAAAAATCAATGAAGAGTTATGAACAGTAGAATTACATTGTGAGAAATACCTGACCAAGTAATTAATTTGTCTATTTGAGGTATAAGATAGGGAAGATGAAAGGATTTAAGTGCTTTCTAATATATGAAATGTGCGTATTGACACTGATATGTTCATGCATTGCCCAGCGTTCTCAATACAAGGAGGATATCTATAACAGACGTTCAAACAAGAAGAAGAAAAATGATAAACCAAACATTATTGTCATTATTACTGATGATCAGGATGAACTTTTAGGTATGTATTTTATTTTCTTTATATTTAAATGAAAAAAGTATGGAATTTAAGGTAGATACTAGCTACCACACAACATAAACTAGAACTTAAAGGAATGGCAAAGAAACAGTAGCAAGTGCAAGATATGTTTAGTTTCTACTTATTTTTTAGTTGCAGTCTGATGGTTAACTCTTTAATTTATTATTTTTTTCCAAATCAGGAATAAATATTTCATGTAAAGGAGATTGCTGAAGTAAATATCAAAATTGTTGTCAATATGGATTGCCGATGTCAGTTATTTATTTTTTTCAAAGCTTTAGTCACATTTGATTGATCCTTGTTATAAGCAATCACAAACATGTCAGACTGAAAAATGGTCTCAAAGACTAAAAATTAAAAGCAAATAGGTTTTACCTTTATCTCATTAACCATTAATTATAGATAGATTATAGAAGTATTATCTTGAAAACAGCTTTACATTCAATATTTTTTCAAAACCTCTTGCTCTATGGATGATTCTGAATGGTGTTATTTTCTTTATAGGTTCTCAGTATGTAGAGTTATACCATAATGTTGATAATTTCTTTTTAGGTTCTATGCATGTAATGCCAAAGACATTAAAATGGATGAGAGATCAGGGAGTTCATTTCAACAATTCATTTGTCAGCACACCAATGTGTTGTCCTTCTCGTAGTTCTTTTTTAACTGGGATGTACACACATAATCATCATGTATATACAAACAATGACAATTGCTCTTCGCCATATTGGCAGGCCAACCATGAGTCGAGGAGTTTTGCTACATATTTAAGCAATGCAGGTTATCGTACAGGTAAGTGTTGTCTATTTGTATCGTTTTTTGAGATTACATGAACTGCATTGTGTAGATGTCATTATGTTAACTCAATTTGCAACAGTACCACTACATTTTACATTGTCCATACTAAAATACAACACATTTAAGTTTGGCTGAACCATACAATAAGTGATTTCATGTAAACAGTAAGAGTAAAACTGACAAAGGTAAAATAATCAGCAGGCCAAACTTCATAGAATTAAAAAACCCTATTTTGAGTTATTGCCCCTGAAATGTCAATGTTTAAATTAGATTTTGTTATATAAGTAAAAAGAAATATCAAAAACTGAATTTGTAAACAAGATGAAAAATGTATCCTCTTGTAAATTGAAGAAAAGTTGTCCCATTGGAATCATTCATTTATTATATCAAACTTTTTTTATTTTGTAGGTTACTTTGGTAAATATTTAAATGAATATAATGGCACATACATACCAGCTGGCTGGAGAGAATGGTTAGGACTTGTCAAAAATTCTCGCTTTTATAATTATACAGTTAATTTTAATGGACAGAAGATGAAACATGACGATAATTATTATCAGGATTACTTTACTGATTTGATTGCTAATGATAGTGTGACATTCCTCAAAAGAAGCAAACAGTATTTTCCTAAAAGGTATTTCATTATCCTTCTCTTACTTCAACACAGAAAAGATAATGCTTTGTCACAAAAACTAGTTATCATCTGATGTGTCCAATCTATCCAGAATCACATAAGTGAACAATTGATCACATGACACAAATCAGAGCAAGGTTGATCCTTCCATCAGAAAATAAGATTTTTGGTTTGTGGGAAAATTTATTCAAATTATTTTTTTATCCTTTAAATTTTCCTGATATTGAATTTAAATTGGGATATGTGTGATTTTAGGCACTAGATATCTTGAAAATACAGTATGATAAACCATAGAAAAGATATATTCTTTGTTATCGGTGTAGGCAATAGGGAGTGCACATGTTTTTACATGACGATGTCCTAGATATTTACAATAGAAATGATTCATGCAGAAGAATGTCATATCTTTGAAACCAAACAATTATTGAGAATGATGATGATTCTCTTTTCAAAATATTGGAGCTTCATCAGATAATGCAGCAAAACTTAGTGTTATTTCTATGTTTTCTGAGAAAATAAAGAGGGGTTCACTTTAAGCCTGCTTTAGTGATTTCCTATATAATCAACCAAATTTTACCTGCAAAAGGGGGGGCCGGGCCATATGACGAAACTCTGCTTGTTAGTTTCCTGTTACTACCTGTAACTGTGGCTAAATTAATTCCTAAATGCATTGACAAAGAAAAAAACGTTGATCAATCTTTCAGAATTAGCTCTGGGTTATCTC
Organism: Mytilus edulis; assembly: GCF_963676685.1. NCBI lineage: Eukaryota > Metazoa > Mollusca > Bivalvia > Mytilida > Mytilidae > Mytilus > Mytilus edulis. Next base: position 45,634,186 of record NC_092355.1, read on the forward strand.
GATAAAGCAGAACTGACTGCTGATTGGTCACCTTTTCTACAGGGCACCAATCAAAATCTAGGATTCATGAACATAACAAAAACATTGGAAAACAGTAAACGTTCAACCAATATTGCACCAGTTATGTGCTTGATATTGCTTCTTTTGGTTGCTCTTGCTTAACAGAGTACTAGGATGTCCTACCACAGATTACACTAATTGTTGAAAAATTATATAATCCATATTCAAAAGTCTGTAATTAGAAAATAGTTTATTGAAGCCAAGGGTTATCTTTCTGCCAATGAGACCTGAATTTTTGCTCATGTATCTTGCTATCGTATCTTTTATTCTTGCTTGAACTTTCATTGCTTCTTTGTCAGACTTCTTTTGTTTAGCTACACCCAAAGTAATTTTAACATGTTTAACCCCGCCACATTTTTGCGCTTGTCCCAAGTCAGGAGCCTCTGATCACCTTTAGTTAGTCTTGTATTATTTTAACTTTTAGTTTCTTGTGTACAATTTGGAGTTTAGTATGATGTTCATTATCACTGAACCAGTATATATTTGTTTAGGGGCCAGCTGAAGGACGACTACGGGTGCGAGTTCTCGTTGCATTGAAGACCTGTTGGTGACCTTCTGCTGTTGTCTGCCCTATGGTCGGGTTGTTGTTTCTTTGGCACATTCCCCATTTCCATTCTCAATTTTATTCTCTTAGAAGACGTGACACCAAAGCAAAACAAACTCATGATTTAGCAGTGTTGAAAACCACATGTGTAATAAGATGAACATGAACCTTGTCAAAAGCACCCATGAAAATTGTCATCTAAAACGATGTACTCTTAATGAACTAGGAAGCAGATCACTAAGTTATAAAATAAATTTAAGCACAGTGTCAGTGACTTATTTCCATATCAATTTACAAGTTATAACAAAGTGTTTCATAAAGAAATTCATCATATATATGTTTTCTGAAACTTGAAAATTGAAAGTCCATCGGGTGCAGCTAATAACCAAACCAGAAGTATGACAGTAAATAAATCTGATAGGTCCTGGACCTCGGACCACGCTTAATTTGAAACCCTGATTGGCTTTAGTTAACATGTATTAGTTTGTGATAAGGTCAGTTCAAGAGGAACCATTAGTGGTAGGCCAATGTTAATTGGTATTCAGTTGTATAAGCATTAGAACATCTCAATTCCATAGAGATTATTTGGCCCTGCTACCTCAGTCATGGTCTATTCATGACTGAATTTTTTGCTTAGTTTACTTGTATTAGTTTGTGATTAGATCAGTTTAAGGTACATTTTTATTTTAGTTTCCATTTTTTTTTTAATATGCTTTTGTAAATTGTTTAATATAGGGTACAAAGAAGTACTTGTGAAGAAGAAAAAATCACAAATATTGAGATATAATTATATTGTTGAGATTTCAACAAAAAAATGATATATAGATCTAATATGCATTCAAAATTGTTCCTTACTGTCAGAATTATGGTATGAACTTAGTTTTTGTTAAAAGTTATAGATCTTGAGAAACATTTTCTTTTTGAAGATATTAATAAAAAAAATTGATATGTTACGGTATGATTTGTTTTTTAAAATTGTTCTCAGAGTCAAAGATTGTTGGTTTCTCAGATAAGTTAATGTTATTGGATTTTAACATATCTTGTATTTTTTCAATAGAATTTCCTGAATTTTTTGCTGGTGTCAAAATTTAAAGATATTGACAAGCCATGAACATGAATTGCTTTGTATGCATCAGTTTGATGCTGGGCTCCTGATGATGTGTCAGTTACCTAGTTATAATGTGGTAATTAGTACCTTGAAGTAAAAATATATGTTTTGAAAGATTTTAGATTAGATTTCTTAACCATGATAAATCGATGCTCGTTTCATGGGAAAATTTAACCCTCTTAAGATATCAGAATTACAAATAATCAAAGCTATGTGATCTAATTATAATACTTAATTAAGTATTTTAAATGGAAAGCATATGTTGGAAAAGATTTTGCACCACTTTTTCTTGGCCATGGTAAACTAAACCAAACTACCTGTGTCAAAATGGTAATTTATAGCATTTACACAATATTTTATGTAATAAGTATAAGTATGCAATAAGTATCTTGAATGCAAAACAAAACATTTGAAAAGAATTCAAAACATGTTTTCCTTGCCATGGTGTTTTGACTCACCTACCTTGGAAAATAGGTCAAAATTTTGATTAATAAGCCATTGACATTTTAAACTTTGAAACAATACTGTAATACATCTATCTCAAATGGAAAACATATGTTTAAAAAGATTTTATAATTTTCTTCTTTGGCATGATATTTTGAACATGGAAAATTGAACTCTATTTCATATTGGGTCAACATTTGAATTTATAACAGTTTTAACACAATTTTTACTTTCTTTAAGAATAGAATGCTTCTTTTTGTAAATTTATTGGGGTGTAAAAGTGTTGACCTAAGTGCATTTCGTATGAAGTGCAGAAGCCTTTTGTAGAGTTATTGTCCAGACTCACCAACACACCCACACTTAAACACACGTCATGTATGTTTTTGTTGAGCCTACAACTTTTGTTGCAGAAAGCTCGACATAGGGATAGTGATCTGGCAGCGGCGGCGTTAGCTAACTTCTTAAAACCTTTATATTTTAGATGGTGGAAGACCTGGATGCTTCATACTTTGTATATAAACGCCTCATTTTACGAAGTTTCTATCAGTTACATGTCTAATGTCCTTGACCTCATTTTCATGGTTCAGTGACTACTTGAAAAAAAAGTTAAGATTTTTTGTAATGGTAAATTTTCTCTTATTATAAGTAATAGGATAACTATATTTGGTATGTGCAGACCTTACAAGGTCCGTATGTCAGTCAGACAGTTTTCACTTGACCTTGACCTCATTTCATGGATCAGTGAACAAGGTTAAGTTTTGATGGTCAAGTCCATATATCTCAGATACTATAAGCAATAGGTGTAGTATATTCAGTGTATGGAAGCACTGTAAGGTGTACATGTCCAGCTGGCAGATGTCATCTGACCTCGACCTCATTTTCATGGTTCAGTGGTCAAAGATAAGTTTTTGAGTTTTGGTCTTTTTTTCTAATACTTTATGCAATAGGTCAACTATATTTAGTGTATGGAAATATTTTATGATCTATATGTCAGTAGCGTAGTTTTATTTGACCTTGACCTCAATTTCACGGTTCATTGGTCAATGTTTAGATTTCTTGGTTAATGTTAAGTTTATGTGACATTTGTAAAAAAAAACTTTATATTTAGGACTATCAACATAATATCAATGATTAGTAAAGAAGGCGAGACATTTCAGCGTGTGCACTCTTGTTTTATTCCTGTTTCATATTATAAATCGCCTACATTTTAGTATTTTAGTATGTGCTCAACCCTGGATATGTTCTATATTTCAGACCAGTTTTAATGGTACTGAGTACTCCAGCGCCACATGGTCCTGAGGATGCAGCCCCGCAATATCAACATCTCTTTTATAATAATACATTTCATAGGTATGTGTTATACATGTAACATCTCTTTTATCATAATAGATTCTAAAGGTTATTGTTGTTTTTCTGAAATTGTTTTAGAATTTCACAGGGGGTATAAATAAAGGCAACAGTAGTATACCACTGTTCGAAATTCATAAACAGAGTGAGAAAAAACAAAATCAAGGTTACAAACTAAAACTTAGCGAAACACATCAAATATAAGAGGAGAACTATGACACAACAGAAACACAACACTAAAATGTAACACACACAGAAACAAACTATAATATAACAAGGCCATTTTCCTGACTTGGAACAGGATATTTTAAGAAAAAAAAAAGGTGGGTTGAACCTGGTTTTGTGGCTAGCCAAACCTCATGCTTTTATGGCAATGTTAAATATAACATTAACATGACAACATTGCATGACAGGACTAAGTCATGAATCTGGTTTATTTTTATAAATTGTGACTTGGATGGAGAGTTGTCTCATTGGCACTCATACCACATCTTCTTATATCTATATATTTCATAATAATACTTTAGTAAGTTTGTAATATACATGATGTAACAAATGATTTATCAATGTATTAAAATAATGCATTTCATAGGTTTATGCATTAGCATGTGTGTAATGATACCCCAGCTTCCTGTATCCCATGTTGAATTAATGTCATTCCATTATGTTTTGTATAATAGATTTGAATCTCAGTATCTACTGTTGCCTCTAATTTATGATCATACAATTTACTAAAACAAACTAAAAATTTGTAATATATCAGATAAAAACACTGATAGGTGACCTATACACACAAGTAGAAGATTTTACAACAACCAGTAACTATTGCTTTAAATGTGTCAAATTTGTATGAGGACTTTCAAATAAAAATAGGAAAAAAAGTATGGAAATGTATTGTGCAAAAAATTGTCTGTTTATCAACAAAGATCTGGTTTTCACAATCGTGATGATATTAGATAACAAGGAAAACAAATATGTTTGTCTAAATTTATGTTGTACAGCCAGTACTATAAATCAAAATAATTCAGACAATGCTAGTTAAGGAGATGTTGGACATCAATCCAACAACAACTAAACTGGAAAAATCTCCCATCTTAAAGTCAAAATTTAGTCCAACAATAGCTTTTTGTATATACTTAAAGCGCAAAATTCCATGAGTTTTTTTTCAAATTTTATTTTTCAGGACACCAAGTTGGAATGTAGCCCAGCTCAAAATTCCATGAGGTTTTTTTTCAAATTTTATTTTTCAGGACACCAAGTTGGAATGTAGCCCCAAATTATGATAAACAGTATTTATTAAAAGTAACAGGTAAAATGGAACCTATTGAACAGAGATTCACTGATGTTTTACAACAGAAAAGGCTCCAAACTTTACAGAGTGTTGACGATTTAGTAGATAAGGTATTAGTCTTCAGATACTTAATGTCTTTATTAAACAAATTTCAAAGTTGCCCAGAAAAAAAGTAAAAAAAATAATAAAAAGTGTTGTTCTTTTTAAATTGCATGTTAAGACCAACCAAGATGGATACTGTTACTATATTTAACTTTTTAATTTAAATTCTATTTGAAATCTTTGTTTCAAACCATAATTAACTAAACATCCAAGTTTGGCAAATTTACAAAATATATTTAATTTAATTTGCACTTACTTATTAGGACAAATAAGGGCTTTATTACTCCTTTTCATATTTAAAACATTTAAATACTGTAAATTCAGAAATTAATGCAAGGTTTTTATTATTGCAAAAAATGCAACAGAGTTGTAAACGCAATAATTTTAACTGGCATTTTGAAATATTTTATATGAATTACAAAGGATTTTTCTTAAAATCGTAAAAATTGAAATGGCATTTAAGTCTGAAATTACAAAATCGCAATAATAAATGCACGCAATAATTTCTGAATTTACAGTAATGTAAACGGTGCAAATGTTTGATGGTGAAATCTGCTTCTCTATTGATCATTAAATATAAGTAAAAAACTTAAATCAAAGGAAATCTACATAATAATTAGCCAGGGAAAGTATGTATGGTTTAGAAATAGACTAATGGTCTTATTACTATATTTATACAGGTATGTGGTGAGCTATGGATGTTAGGAGAACTTGACAATACTTATATTTTGTACACATCAGATCATGGATATCATTTGGGACAGTATGGGGTGATTAAAGGAAAGGCTTTACCATATGACTTTGACACTAGAGTACCATTGTACATGAGAGGTCCGGGAATATTACCAAGGTCAAAGTAAGTTTGTAATGCTTTGTAATTAACCAGAACAAACCAAAAATGTTAACTAATTTAGAGATAAGAGAGTAAAGAAGATCTTAAGATATACATGTATATATTAAAATTAGGTATTCACAACCTTGTTACATTGCCCATAAAACACACATTTGAAAAAAAAAAAAAAATTTGCATTAAGGTATAAATCAAATTCTGTCTTGTAAACCAACCAAGACCTTACAAAAGATATTTTGCTAAAAGATATCCTAAGGGAATATGAGGAAATATCTTATAGGGAAATGCCCAGACTGATATAATGCTTTTAAGCTCACCTGGCCCAAAGATCTTCTCCTCTGAAACTAATGAGCCAAATTAAACTCAACTCGGCCTAAATCTTCCTTAGGGTATTTAGTTTTAAAAATGTATCTGATGACCCCGCCAATCATCCAAGATGGCCACCATGGCTAAAAATAGAACATAGGGGTAAAATGCAGTTTTTGGGATATATCTCTGAAATTAAAGCATTTAGAGCAAATCTGATATGGATGGGGTAATTATGTTCACCAGGTGAAGTTCTTTCTGCCCTGAAATTTTCATTGTTAGGTTGATGCCTAGAATTTGGTAATTTTAAAGAAATTTTGCAGTTTTTGGTTATTATCTTGAATATTATACTAGATAGAGATAAACTGTAAACAGCAAAATTGTTCAGCAAGCTATACATGTAAGTAAGCATGATCAAAAGTGTCAACTGATCCCTTCAGGAGGTATTGCCCTTTAAAATCAATTTTTTACAATGTTTTTTTTAAATTTTTGTAATCTTTTACAAATATCTTCTCCTCTGAAACTACTGAGACAAATTAAACCAAACTTGGTCACACTCTATCAAAAATGTGTCTGATGATCCGCCTGATAACCAACATGGGTGACATTACTAAAAATAGAACACAGGGGCAAAATTCAGCTTTGGGTTTATATCTCTGAAACTAAAGCAAAAGTATAATGGTTGCATTTTTAGTTTTTGTCCTTTAAAGTCAGCTTTTTACAGTTTTTTTCGTAAATTTTTGTAATCTTTTACAAAAATCTTCTATGAAACTACTGAGCCAAATTATTATAGATAGAGATAACTATAAACAGCAAGAATGTTCAGTAAAGTTAGATCTACAAATTAGTGAGCATGACCAAAATTGCCAATTGACCCCATAAAAACACAAAAACAGAGAATTTTGTCATGAATTCTATTTTTGTCTTTGATATTGAACTGTGTCCTTTGTTTAATATGCACTGCAGCATATAGACCAAGGTGAGCGACACAGGCTCTTGAGAGCATCTAGTTCCTGAAAGCTATGAGTAAAAAACATTAAGAAGTTAAATATGTCAATTTCAACATACTTATACACCACATGTGTGAAGAATTTTTCTATGTTGTGATGTTATGCTATTGTTTCGGAAAAAGGGAGAAGGTTTGGATCCATTAAAACGTTTAATCCTGCTGCAAATGTTTGCACCTGTCCTAAGTCAGGAATCTGATGTACAGTAGTTGTCGTTTGTTTATGTAATATATACGTGTTTCTCGTTTCTCGTTTTGTTTATATAGATTAGACTGTTGGTTTTCCCGTTTGAATGGTTTTATACTAGTAATTTTGGGGCCCTTTATAGCTTGTTGTTCGGTGTGAGCCAAGGCTCCGTGTTGAAGGCCGTACTTTAACCTATAATGGTTTACTTTTTTAAATTGTTATTTGGATGGAGAGTTGTCTCATTGGCACTCACACCACATCTGCCTTTATCTATTTACAAATAGAAAAATGCTGAATTTTCCTTTTCTGTTCTCTAACTTTAGTTAACATAAACCAAACATTATGAAACTTATACACAATGCTTATTACCACAAAATACAGACCAAGTGTGAATTTTGGTGGCATCCTTTCTACTGTTCTAGAGAAATGCCCTTTACAAATGGAAAAAAAATGTTGAAATTTTGTTTCCATTCTCTAACAGTTTGCCTCAACCAAATATTATGAAACTGATACACAATACTTATTACCACAAAACTCTGATCAAGTACTTAATTCGGTAGCGTCACTTTTATTATTTTTCAGTTATGTCATTATTCAGCTTTGTTTATATAATTGCTTGTTATGCTAACTGTAACTATTTATGATTTCAGAATATCTAACATGGTTTTAAATATAGATATAGCAGCAACAATCTTAGATATAGCTGGGTTAGAAATACCAGATCATTTTGATGGAAAATCAATTCTGAGACTTATTAAAGCTTACAGGGATCCTCAGAAGTAAGTAATATTTCAGGGATAAAAGGTTCTACATGTACTTCCATTTTAACATTTGTCAGTACAATTTGATTCGTATACAATTTTTTTTAGTTAATAGTGACATCTTAAAACAAATATATTTATGCCATAAATAATGATATGAGAAGATATATGATTGCCAATGAGACAACTGTCCACCAAATAAGGAGAAAATACACAACAATATTCACCATAGTGAACAAGACACATACTGTACAGGTATTTTTAAAAGATCCACGACTACCAAAAAGTAGAGCGTATTAAAAGGTACAACTATAAGCCTCATAAAAATGGCATGTTAATCACATTGCTTGTTCTAATTATGGTCTCTAGCTTTTAATGATAAAGTGTAAAGAACACATCACTTTCATATATTTATTTGACTATATATATTTTATTAATAATTTCACACTATATACACCTTATCGCTATTTGTCCGCCATTAATGGAGATTACACAGGTTCCTGTACAATTTTGACATCATCAAATTATCTGACGCCACAATGGAAAAGTGATTGTTGTATGACGTCAATAGTTCAAGCAGTACTTTGGTCAGCCGAGAATAGCGATAAGGTGTATTGTAACATTCATACAGATTCTGTTAATAATGGAAATTGATATGACTTAATTTATTCTTATAAAAGCTCATGAATACAATGTATATGTGACGTTATATCATACATAGATAAACCAATGAAAAAAGCAATATTCTTTTTGTTAAACATATTCCTATTTTCTATTCTAGTGTTGACAGTAAAGGGTTTGTAAAGACGAGGAAGCCATGGGGTGATACAGTCCTGTTAGAAAGAGGGTAACATTTCTAGACAGTTCTCTATTGTTTGAACTTTTACAGCCGATTCCATGCAGTGTGTAGGCAAAGGTTATATCTTTGGTTAGCTTGCTTGCTAGCTGAACCCTGAAGTCATTGATAGGTAAAGTATACTACTCTCCTTTAGAAGTAGCCTAGTCCTTAAGACAGATAGATTGGTTATCTTTCGGACCAGTCATCTTTTAAAAGAAGGTAGTTTACCTGACCTAATAATGACTTCACAGTTCAGCTAGCAAGCAAGCTAACCAAAGATATTACCTTTGCCTACATACTGAAACGGCTGTAAGGTTTTGTAAATGCTAGGTGTTGTTGATGGATTGATGAAAAACTTTTCTCCAAAAAAATTTAAATATTGGATTGCCAGTACAGAAATTATCTTTTTACATGGATCATGAGTAATGAAGATAGCTATTTTTTTTAACTATTTTATGGATATACCTTGATAAAGGCTTTAAACTTAGAAAATCAGAAAATTAGTTAAATACTCTAATATTATCTCCCCTTGACCACTGACCCTTTCCTCATGCATTTGAACTATTATTTTATGTTTCTTTAATCACTCTGTAAAGTTTATGTCATGTTGTTTCAATGTTATGCTCTTAATGGGTCCTTTAATTTGGATTCCGGGAAAATAAAAATATTGTAGTACAAGAATTTACCAAAGAAAAAAAGGTTGTAGTGTGTAATATCTGAGATTTCAGCTTAAAAATACTGTGAAAAAAGTAGTTATGTTTATAGCATCATATGCTGAAAGATCTTTTAAAGTTTGAATGTATGTATAATACATACATTTATTCGTATTTTGATCTATGATAAATGTATTTCCAGCAAAATAACCGGGAAGAGATATAAAGATATGATGAGGGAACAGAAGAGAACATTTTTAGAAAATCCAGAAACCCGTTTACTATATGCCACACCTAAACAGAAACGAATATACAAAGAATGTGCTAAACCTGAAAACCAACCTCCATGTAAAGTAAATCAGGTGAAGAATATTGTGTGATCAAGTGGACAATATATGACAAGAACTCTTTAAAAATTTGGTGTGTCTAAAGCAAGGGTCCATAAACGGTCATATATGCCAGACATAACCGATTCGGAAACTCAAAAGTCCTAAATCATTATTGGGATTTAGGTCAAATTTTATTTTTCAACAGAAATAATTTCGGTCATTTCGTTGAGATTGAGTTTCAAATCGCCATTTTGAACATATTTTTGTTTTGTTATCGATTTTATGTAATTAAACTGCCACTCCAGTAAAGTGTTATAATCCTGAGGGCCCTCCTTATAACTATATTAATGCCTCGGGGAGCTATTGGCTAATGATTGCTAATCTCTTAACCTGTGTTTTTAATTCACACCTGGCTAATAATCACAAGTTCCGAACTAATATTATACAGAAATTAAAATTCCATACCAACTGTCTTCATTATTTAATTACTTTTCAGCTAAGACAATTGTCAATTATGATTTAAAATTAAATTAAAACTTCATTTAATTTACTTAGAAAAAAGATTTTTTTCACTACTAACACACGTGCTTTGCTTACTTTGTAATACGCATGCCTGAAATTCTCTTCCGCAGATTTAACACTAAATCGTAAATTTAAAATGATTTTTTGCTAAATAAAGCAAGTGCAACTATTTTCATTAATTACTATTAAAGGTAAATTATTAAAAAGCCGATGTTTTCCTGTGGATTTGATAAACAAAACTATTCCGGGAAATGAGTCCGGAATTGTTCGTTTTAGTATTGTCGCATTACATCCGGTTTGAATTTCGGCTTCAGAATCGAAAGAAAGGTAAGCGATGACTGAGAAAATAACCATTTTTAGTCATTAAAATCATTTTATTCTTAAACTGTTGCCTTCCCTTAATTGCTCTTGATCGATTTTAGGAAAATGGTAGGATAAATCATGAAGTAAACGTGATGCAACAGTTAAACAAGTTCGTTGATGCTACAAGTATGAGCATACTCATGCAGTAATGAGATTTTGACAGTCTGTTTTTGAAAAGGGGCACCAACTTTTAAGTTATATGAAAATAGTCCGAAATTAGGTGAAAAATTTCCGGATCCTTGGTCTAAAGCACTGAATACCTTCATCAGGAACCAGTGTTGTATTTAAACCATGAGTATTATTTAATTGGTTTCTACTTCAAATATTACAGGGTATTTTGCCATGTAAAATCTTCAGTTTTTAAGAGAGAAATCCTTAACCAGACTGTTTTTTTTCAAAAATTAAGATAAAACAAATGTTAATTGTCACTTTTAAAGAACATTTTTTGTGTTTGTATAAAGCAGTTTAATATTGTTATGGAGAGAAGAATAATCTAAAACTGAGCCCTAAAAAACAAAGGAGGTAGTAAAACAGTGTACACTAGGATAAATATGAAAAGAATTTTGCATGCCTACATTCTTGGAGAATGAATTCAGCACAAATCATTTATTCTTTGTGGGTGTTGTTCTCAGGACAATCATTTGTTCAAAATTAATAATAAGAATGATTTTTTTCCCAATTATATGCAGGAACTATTTTTGAAATCTCAATTTTGTATTTTAACAGTCAGGGGCATTACTTAAACAGGTAACAATTAAAATTACCTATACAAGTAATGTTGAAAACGAGGCTAATTTAAATATAACTTGTATAAGTTATTTTTCTGAATATTATTTTTATAGGTGTCCAAGAATACATATTTTACTAGCTTTAACTAATTTTCACAGTTATCTGGTTATTTTTCCCTTGATATATAAAAACTAATTCTTTAGAAACACTAATTAACTTTCCGACGCACTTATCTTTCATACCGAGGCTTCTCGGTCAAAGATTGGTCTCTTGGGACTATTAAATTATCATTTTCCTCTAAAATCTTGAAGGTAGACTGATATAAATAGATAGATACTTGTGAATTAATTAAGACCTGAAGTTATTTATAATTTGTAACCTAAATCAATTACATATGTGCCTTAAATAAGTGTAATTGCTATTTTTTTCAAAAATGTTTAAAATAACTTATTCAAGTAATATTTTTGTCATAATTTTCAAAGTGACCCTTTATCTCTATACTCCTCTCAAATCTGATAAATTCTTTATTTTAGGATATAAAATGTTGTTTAAAATCATGAAAACTATATTAAGTCTATGTTTCTTTTGAAAATTAAAATAACTCTTTTAAGTAATTTTATTATTTTTAAAATAAAAAATTACTTATATAAGTAATTAAAAAAAAATAACTTGTTTAAGTAACGCCCCTGACTGTTAAAGTCATAAGAAACCTCAAATTAAAAAAAATAATGCATATGTTTTTCTATAACTTAATGGATAGTTTTCATTATAAAACTTATGTACATATACTTTTTTCTGAAGAAAATTCTTTAATTTGTTCATATTTAGAAGAAGTTTACTTTATTTTAGATGCATAGTGACCTCAGTGTGACCCATCTCGTAAACTTTCGGTGATCACAATACGCATGGATGTCCCTAAAATAAACTATTATCTGATTGAACATGTTAAACATGTGCTCAATACCCATGCTTTTTTGTTGATGGTTGACAAACAGGTGACAATAGTTAAACTTCGGCTTCAAAACACGAACTTAAATTACCTGCCATATTTTCACAACAACCATACCAATGGGAAAAAAATTGATGATTATACGAAATTTATCCGATAAAAAAATGATAAAATCGTGCACAGAAGACTAAGTTTATGTTTGTATGCATATTATTTTTCACCAGTCACTTGTTTCATATGACTTTGATAACAATTTATTACAAAAAATTCCAAAGCATATGTGAGCCAAAATTTGTTCCTGTGAAAAAAGTTCCAGTGGAACTAATATCACAGGAAATATGTTCTGGGAGAACTTTTTTCATAGATAATTTCAATATAATTTGTTCCATCTCTATGAAATAAGTTCCACACTTTACCTGGTGAAATAAGTACCGGGTTGGTGATATTTGTTCCTTACCTAGTGAAATAGGTTCCAGGTTTATGAGATTTGTTCCTTACCTGGTGAAATAAGTTCTGGGTTTGTGGAATTTGTTCCTCACCTGGTAAAATAAGTTCCTAGTCTGTGAAATATGTTCCACTGGTTAAACAGGTTATCTTATATACTGAACATTTGTCATCAATGAGTTTAAAGTTATCATTCAAGGGCATTATAAAAATAAGTATAATATATTGATAATATAATAAATGAGAAATGTAATTCATCCAATAAGAATCTTAAGGACTATAGCAAATGTTTAATTATAAACCTAAAAAATATCAAAATGACAGTCCCACTTTAAGCAGAAAAGAGTAGGATAAGAAAAATCTTTTAGAAAAAATTAAAGTCAAAGAACATGAACATATGAACTAATTTGGAAAGGACGAAATAACTGATTAATGATTGTAAAAGACATGAAGAAACAAAAGACACACTCTTTTGAAACTGTTCCATGACAAGTACATGTATGACTAGAAACAGGGCCATGACATACAGTTAACAAGAACCAAGACGGAATACCACATAAAACATAGATACAAATTATGATAAATTACCACCACTTTATCCTGTAGAACTTTACAGTCATGCCTAAAATTGCACATGTATCCCATGCCAGCACACTCAGTACAGCATTTAGCTTGCTAAGTGTAACAAGAAAATGTTTGGCTGTGCAATATGTTGCAAAGGTACATGTTCTTATTTCAGTGAAAATAGGTTTGAGAAGAATTTATTCATTGGTTTCTTTGAAATATGTACATATTGGTCTTAAACTAATATCACAGGAACTTATATTTAAAACTTTTAATATTAACTGGAACAAAATTCATGGAGCTATGATATTTGTTCCGGAACTTATTTCATATTTGGTCAAAAAATTAGTTCCGGAACAAATTTTACAGTGCTGGAACATATTTTCTGTGATATAAGTTCCGGCGGTACATATTTCCTATGAAATTTGTTCCAGCGGAACAAATGTCACGCCGGAACATATTTTTTGTTACATATACCCCCCAAAAGATCATGATGAATGCCTTTATGAAAGATATCATTAGTGAAACATTATTGTATGTTTAAAGACTTACAAAATATAACATATACATACATGTTTGTGTTTGTTTCAATAACCAATTAAAGAATAGAAAATAAAGTTTCGCTCATATATACAGATTATAGAAATAGGATTGAGAAAAAGGTGACAACTCCACATCCCCCAACAAAAACACCCATCCTTTTCATTTCTTGATCATATTCCAGAACAATTAAAAAAATTATTATAAGGTGCCTTCTCAGTCATGAGGTCCTGGATCAGCTTCTGGGCTCTTACTTTTTGAGTAAGGTAGAACCATTGTTGATATCTCTCATTGTTTTGGACAGGTTATAGGTCATTTAAATAAGTACTACCTAGATGTGCCTGAATTTTCTGACTCTTTACTTTGTTTGTCCTTTGTATTTCTTCAGTATGGGAAAATTCTATTTAAAATATATAAGTTAAGGAGGCTCGAGGGTATGAAAATTTCAGAAAAAAATTAAACATTTGTTTTTCACTACAAATTTTATTTATTACCTTTTGTAGTTGTTACTTTATCATATGGTACAAAAATCATTCAAAACAATCAATTCGTGTTGGCCCCAGATAACATTGAAAATGTGTACATCATTGAAAAAGTTCCAAATTATCTCCCTTTGGTGGAAAAATGACCTTTTTTGGCTTTAAAATTGAAATATCTTTTTTAACTCATCGGTGACATATATTTTTTAATATAATTTCCATATAAGCTGTACTTAAACTAAATTATTGTAAAATTTGAGCGATTTCTGTAATAAATTTCTTTTTTTATTTCGATATTACCTATATTTCTCCTATTACTTCAACCACCTTTACAAAAATGTATGCTTCTTTCGAAGGCAGATTGTGAGCGCAAATGAACGGTGACCCCACTTTTTTATTTTAATTTTCTATTAACTATAAGATAAAGTTCATTTATAGAAAAATATAGAGAAATCCTATATAAATGATTTAGACCCGCGAACCCCCTTAAAGCTAGAAAAGCTTTGTTTGATAATATTGTAGTACCCTGATGTGTCCAAGTTTGAATTGCAAGTTAGTATGGACAACAAACTGATGGAAGGGAAAGAAATTAATTAAATTCATAAATACTAGATATTTAAATCTGATGTTTCTATTGTCATCTGAAATGAATTTCCTTAATCAATGAGAGGTTAATAAATTTGTTTGTATAAAATATAAGATGGCATGTAAAATTTATTGTTTGTTAACATCTAATATTAATGCAGATAGATAAATAAAACAAGTCTTCTGCTTTTACATACCAGGTTGACGAAACAAGATGCTTTTTTGAAATTGGAAAACATGTTGTTCAGCGACCAGCTAGTGACTTGGATGGCTCTAATCTTAAATGAGTTGAACAGTTTTGTTGGTTCCAACTACTTCAACTTATTGAGGTTTGACTGTACTTTGAATATTAATGACAAATATACCTAAAAATTTTTGTCACATCTTTCTCCAGTACTATATAACAGGATGACTTTCTATTTAGTCAGCAAGTTGGCAGTGTTAAGCACTTTTCCGATCTATCCGATACCTACCTCCTATTTCCCATAATTTGAATTACAAGTGGGGGTATGCTAAACACAACAAATCCAAACTTATTCCTCCACACTATCTTTAAAAAGAATCATATTGTATGAACATTTTAAGCAGTGATTAGGTCCTAGCATGGAAGTTATATTGAAAGGAATAACATCGTCGTCACTTCAAAGGTTTCATCTGCGTTACCGCCCATCTTTCGATAACTCGTTAATTGGTTCAATATCTGGCATGGAAGTTGATTCTCCGCATGTGATCGATCAAATCACTGACACTTATCGGTCATTTTCGTGTTCACGGAGAATTACGAACAGACAAGTATTTGTCATATATATGTGCGAAGTAACCCGAATAGTCCATTCGTTACATTCCGTTGATGTACCCTGCCGAATAGAGTCATTCGTTCAATTTTTATTTTAGTCCATTTTTTTCCTATTTTTGGTTAGTTTGATCTTAATAGTTTAAACCGACAGCTATCACATACGAAATTGGAGAATAAGGCTGGGTCATTTTCAATATTTACAAACAGTTAAAAAACCATTTCCGTAAGTTAAGAAGATGATTGTTAAAAATATACGTTTAGACCCCCTTTATTAAATACGAAAAATCTAAGTCTTTCGTGTATTAGTCAATTTAAATATTCACAATTCTAAACGGTTCTATCCTTCAATTTAAGTTCTTGATACATAAACTAATTTGTGTAAAAGTGAATTTGCCGTAAGACAGAGCCCATTTCGTTGGTTTGTTATAATTTTGCTGTAGCTTGTTATATTAATACAAGCATTCCACAATAAACCTTTTTAAAAAAAATATATATATTTACGAACATATTATCCACATTTTAGTTGTCCAGTTTCAAAAATGTAATGACATTTATGACATATACATAAATTTAATACTTGAAAGTAACTATCCTTTTTTCAATCTCGATAAACTTTGCACATTTCAACAGTAAAAAAAGTTATGTCTAGATTTGCCTACATTATTTTGTTAAACATCATGTGAAACCTGATCGATTCATCGGTATTTAACTGTTGAACTCGGGATCCGCTTTTAACTGGAAAATACTTTTAAAACCGTTTAAAACAAACGGTAAAAAGCAAAAATATGCTAAATTAAATACAATTTTCCATGCTAAACTGCTGTAGTTTGAACAATTCTCGGCAGTTTTTCGAGTTTTTTACATCATTCGACTTCTTTCTGAAGGTACAGGTTTTATATGATACAGCGCCACCTTCTTATTAATAAACCTCGGATTTCATACAGGTATTTTATAATTACCGGACTCAATAAAATCATGTGACTGATAAGAAATTCCAGATGCCATTTTACAACCGCGGTATCACAGATAGTAACCAAAGGGGTCTTACCGCTGAGACTATAATTGGATAAAATCATATGACTTTAGTACAGGGCTCTGCAGGCAGTTAATACATGCTAATTAGTCGATGTTATTCCTTTTAAATATTACTTCCATGGTCCTAGTAATAGTCTCATATGTTTTATGTGTGACTTGACTGTAAGTGTTGCTCTCCACCTGTTGCAATTTGTTTTACCAAATAAAACCATTCAACTGGTGAGAAATGTACCAAATTGCTGTTAAAACAAGTCAAGTCCTGAAAGTGCAAGGCTTTAAATAAAGCATACTAACAATCCTAAAAGACTTAAACTCAACTTTAATGGCATTATAAATATGAATATCAGAATGTCTTTGCATAGGATGGTTGTAATTGTCATTCAAAAGGTAAGAAGTAGTTATTTTTTAATTGGTAAAAAAATGTCTAAATTTAAGTTTTGTAATTATTTCTTTAGAATGGGATTTTCTATTCATGCTACATAGCTCACTTTAGATTAATTTCTTAAATACATAGTGAAATATAATCATAGTTTAAATATGTTCTCTTGTAGTTTTAAAGGGAGATAAGATCAATATTTCAAAAGATAATTAAAACTTATTGAAACTTATAGGCGATGTATGTTATTTCACATATATTTTTTACTCAATTTATAACCTGTTTAAGTTCAAACTGATGTCTAATTGTAATGAATGTAAAGATTTGAAAAAAATAAAAATTGTATGAAAGCTTAGTTGATATTTGCAATTAAAAAATACCTACCTATCAGCTTTCAATTGAAAATCACAATAAAACTGTGTATACAAATTCTGTAAATCATTTCATGTTTAAGGATAATGCAAGATCCTCATGGGGGTCAATGTTGTTAAAAACCAGCCTCACCATTTTCATTTAATCAATACAGAAGTGTTAAAGTCTAATAGTGCTATGTATAACTTCTATAAGTATGGTTTTTGATATCACCTTGCACTTTCACCACTCGACAGTTTAAATTTCTAACAGTTTGGTTTGATAGTCAAATTACAATGATGAGAATTTTGATAAACTACAAAAGGTGAAGAGCATCACTTACTGTTAAGTCACAGTATTATGTATTAAAACAAAATATCTGAATTAATTATAAAATATTATTTTTGCTCTTCAGAAGTATCAGTGTATAAAAGACCCAAAGAGAAAGCTTCCTCGTCTGATGAAGTGTCGTCCAGGGGATGAAACGAAAGATCTCATGCTGAACGACAATGGACCACCTTGTCATTGTAAAAAAAGGAGGAAAAGAAGGAGGATAGCTCGTCTGCAAAGAAAATACCTACAAACACAGATGAAAACCAGTAAGTAAAATAGTGGCTGGAACAGGTCATATGTCTACATGTTGTCTTATGATCTGACAGGGATTTTTTTTTTTGTAGATTTTCATTGATTTATATAGATAAGGAATCCTTCACCCATACTATGTATGGTCCCTCGAAAAGTTAGTATTATTTATATGCCCCAGCCATAGCAGAGGGGGCATTAAGTTTTAACCTTGTTCATCTGTCTTTCCGTATGTACATCCCAAAATTGGTTTTGGTTCTCTTACTTTAGTTTGTCTTACGAAATGTTTTGAAAGTTTGAATTTGGGTGGCATCACTTTTACTGTTCTAGAGTTATGCCTCTTTCCAATTAGAACAATTACTGAATTTTTTATTTCTGTTTTCTTATTCTCTAACATTAGTTAGCCTCAACTAAACATTTTGAATCCTATACACAATGCTTATTACCATCATACACAGATCAATTTTTGTCTTGCCTTGACGGAGTCAAAAAGCCCTTATGAATTGAAAGCCAGTGTAAATAATTTCTCTGTATTTTGTATATTTCAGGTAATTTAAGGTCGAGTATTAAGAGAAAGAAAAGATCATACATTAACTCTGTAGATGAAAATAGTGTTCCACCAGGTACAGTATTTATTATGTTGTCACATCGTAGGTGTCATCATCATGCTATGTCAACTTTCAAACTTTTTCACAGTTTATATGTTAAAGTTTATTATTAGTTCAGTTTAATGGGAATCACATATGATTACTTAGTGATATTTGATATGCAGTTGTTAAAGCTTTGGCACATATCATTTCCATGGACATTTTTTTGGCACAGTTGTAGTCTTTTGAGTTTGTAACTTTTGCATAGTATACATTTTAAAGTTTGTGATTAGATAGGTCTATTGGGAACTCATTGATAACTCAATGATATTTGGTATGCAGTTGTATAAGCTTTGGCATATTTCTTTTCTATGGACTGGACTTTATTTGGCCTTGTCCCCTTAGTCATGATAGTCTATTAAATTTGGAACTCTTTATACATGTAATAGTTTGTGACTAGGTCAGTATAAAGGGAACATCTTATGATTAGTCAATGTTGCTTTCTGTGTCATTTGGTATCTTGTGAATAGTTGACTCATTGGCAATCATATCACATCTTCTTATTTTTAGTTTTATACCTTTTCCTTAATAATTTGTTTTTGATGCCCAAGCCATAGCTGAGGGGGGCGTTAAGTTTTATCCTTGTCCATCTGTACGAAGGTAAGTACGCCCAAAAGTTTGTTTCCGTTCTCTAACTTTAGTTTGCTGCAACAGAATGTTATGGAACTTATACAAAATGCTTATTACCACAAATCACAGATCAAATTTGAATTTTACAAATGAAAAATTAGTGAATTATTTGTTTCATATCTCTAACTTTAGTTTGCCTCAACCAAATGTTGTTAAACTTATACACAATGTCTATTACCACAAAATACAGACTAAATTTGAATTTTGGTGGTGTCACTTCAACTGGTCCGAGACCACAATTATATTGTAGTGCATTTCTTTTAGAACATAAATGAAAATTAAAAAAATCCAGCCTGCGCTTTCTCAATGAAGTTTTACAGTATGTTGTACTACTTTTGGGACAAATTATATCAAAATTATAGAAAACTTCATCGGCTCTAACTTAAAATATGGACAATTTTATGTTTAGGGCGTCATGAAATCTTTTGACAACTTCCGAAGTGCTAATTTTTAACCTTTTTCAGCTGGACCAAATCACTACTTTCCTTTAAAATTCTGGACCCAAATTTTTTACAGTGTAATTTCACTCCCCTACTTGCAATTTGAGGCATTAAACATGGAGAAATAAATTTAGAAGGGGTATAAAAATGGCAAGTAACCCACTGTCATCACTAGGGACTATATTCATGGACAACAAAAATCAAGGGAGAACAATTGTGGTCTCTGACCTAATAGGATAGAAAGAGTTGACAAATCTTTAAAAAAAATGGTATTACCAAAGCTTAATAAATTATAACACTGCTTACAAAATTTCATAACAATAGGATATATATCATAGACAATATGTTAAATTCTATACTCATCTTAGTGAGTTAAATTTTGATGTTAAAATTGAAATTTTTTAACTATCAACATTTTGGGCTTTAAAAATTAAAATATTTCAAAAAATACTTTTTTAATGCCTTAATATATAATTTATTATGTATTTAAAGCAATAGAGTGCTCATTTGATTTATCAGACTTAGCATAATTATTCAAAAGTCAAATTTATATGAGCCTGCGCCTACAAATTAAGGTTTTTCAATGAAGGGGGGCCTTACATGAAGATGTAATATTTTCCAGCAATTTTAAATTTGTGAAGCTTTTTGGTTATAAAAATCCTTACATATGTATTGAATGTACTTTAAATGGAAAGAAAAGTTACAAATAACATATCATATTAGTTTAAAAGGGTCTTAGGCCAAGTAAGACTGGAAAAAATTTAGTGTCAATTTAGGCCGTAACACATATTTACATTAAAAAATGCATATTTAGGCTATAAGAAATAAAAAATTATGTCTTTTTCATCATTTCTATACACGATACAACAAATCTGAGCAGAAAAAGACTCTTGCAGTTAACTTTTCTTGCAGACAGTATGGTCTGATACAAAGATTTTTGCCTTTTTAGTGAAAAACTTGCATGCAATTTTAGTCTCAACAGGCTTATATTTAAACCACTTGCTATCCTACAGAAGAAAAGAAAGATATTATGTGAAATGGAACAGGTACAATAGACATTGTAAAGTGCTTTTGATACAAATTTAGTGAGGTCTTTATTATGGACTTCAAATTTTATGTACCAAGCTCCCCACTTTTGACTTCATCCAAACAGGGCGTTAGAGGAGGGTCATTTATACAACACATTTTGCACATATTGTCTGAGATAATCTTCTTTTCTGTAGATTCAGAGTTCATAAATAAGTAAAATAACTACATAAAGGCATAGAAACACAAATATTGACACATCAAAACCTGTCAGATAGAAAGTCATTTATGCATCAATATTGAAAAAGCTATAAAATGCCCATTTTGATCATAAAATGCCAAAATTTGTCATTTTTGCAGAAATTCTATACAATAAAAATTTGAAACCTTTAGTTTCATGCTATTTGACAAATTGACACCATCAGATCATTTAGGGAAGTTGCAAAGTACAGATTCTATATTTACAGATTTCACCTCTTAGGTCTGAGACCACAATTATTTCGTAGTGCATTTCTTTTAGAACATAAATGAAAATTTAAAAAATCCCACCTGCGCTTTCTCAATGAAATTTTTACAGTGTGTTGTACTACTTTTGGAACAAATTATATCAAAATTATAGAAAACTTCATCGGCTCTAACTCAAAATATGGACAATTTTATGTTAAGGGCATCTTGAAATCTTTTGACAGCTTCCGAAGTGCTAATTTTTAACCTTTTTCAGCTGGATCAAATCACTACTTTCCTTTAAAACTCTGGACCCAATTTTTTTTACAGTGTAATTTCACCCCCTTACTTGCAATTTGAGGCATTAAAGATGGAGAAATAAATTTGGAAGGGGTATAAAAATTAATGGCAAGTAACCCACTGTCAACACTAGGGACTATATTCGTGGACAACGAACCTCAAGGGATGATAATTGTGGTATCGGACCAACTGTTCTAGTTTGAGTCTATGATACTACAATGCAAGAAAGAGTAGGGCAATCAATTTCAATAGTGAAATTTATTTTTAGGCTGTATTTTTTTTTTTTTTTTTTAGATATATCAAAAATTAAATAAATAGTCATTGTTGTCATAAATATTTTGTTACTTGTAGTTTCACCAATAGACAGAAGATGTCGTGTCTTACAAAACAACACGGTTTCATGTGATCAGATTTTGTATCAGGATGCTGATGCCTGGAAAAACCACAAAGACCAACTTGATGATATGATCCAAGAATATCGAAAAATGTTAGAGGATTTGAGGGTAAAGTATTCATTATTTGAAAACTTTTCTAAGGTGGGCAATAAGCTTATATGTCATCACTTGTTGTCCATAAACTTTTGCCATCACTTGGTTGTTCATAAACTTTTGCCATCACTTGGTGCCATCACTTGGTTGTCCATAAACTTTTGCCATCACTTGGTTGTCCATAAACTTTTGCCATCACTTGGTTGTCCATAAGCTTTTGCTATCACTTGGTTGTCCATAAACTTTGCCATCACTTGTTGTCCATAAACTTTTGCCATCACTTGGTTGTCCATAAACTTTTTCCATCACTTGTTGTCCATAAACTTTGCCATCACTTGTTGTCCATAAACTTTTGCCATCACTTGGTTGTCCATAGACTTTGCCATCACTTGTTGTCCATAAACTTTTTCCATCACTTGTTGTGCATAAACTTTTGTCATCACTTGGTTGTCCATAAACTTTTGCCATCACTTGGTTGTGCATAAACTTTGCCATCACTTGTTGTCCATAAGCTTTTGCCATCACTTGTTTTGCGGAAGCTTTTGCCATTGCTTGTTGTCTGTTAGCTTTTTCCATCGCTTGTTGTCCATAAGCTTTTGACATCACTTGTTTTCCGTAATCTTTTGCCATCACTTGTTGTTCGTAAGCTTTTTTTCCATCACTTGTTGTCCATAAGCTTTTCCAAAGATCTTTTTCTTCAAAACTACTGAACCAATTTGATTTAAACTTCACTTTAGGATTTTAAGGTATCAAACTTTGTATATCAGGTGAAAAGTCTGGTCCCAGATAATTTATCGTCAACTTGAAACTTAGAACACATATTATTGTGACGTGAAATTCTATAAATATATGCCAAATTAGAGTTTTTGTCGAGCTTGGAACTTTTGTTGCAGAAAACTCGACATAGGGATAGTGATCAGGCGGCAGCGGCGGCTTTAGCTCACTTCTTAAAAGCTTTATATTTTAAGAAGGTGGAAGACCTGGATGCTTCATACTTTGTATATAGATGCTTCATGTTACGAATTTTCCGTCAGTCACATGTCCAAAGTCCTTGACCTCATTTTCATTGTTCAGTGACCACTTGAAAAAAAAGTTCAGATTTTTTGTAATGTTAAATTCTCTCTTACTATAAGTAATAGGATAACTATATTTAGTATGTGCGTACCTTGAAGGTCCTCATGCCTGTCAGACAGTTTTCACTTGACCTCGACCTCATTTCATGGATCAGTGAACAAGGTTAAGTTTTGGTGGTCAAGTCCATATCTCAGATACTTTAAGCAATAGGTCTAGTATATTCGGTGTATGGAAGGACTGTAAGGTGTACATGTCCAACTGGCAGGTGTCATCTGACCTTGACCTCATGTTCATGGTTCAGTGGTTATAGTTAAATTTTTGTGTTTTGGTCTGTTTTTCTCATACTTTATGCAATAGGTTTACTATTATATTTGTTGTATGGAATGATTGTAAGGTGTACATGTCTAGCGGGCAGGTGTCATCTGACCTTGACCTCATGTTCATGGTTCAGTGGTTATAGTTAAATTTTTGTGTTTTGGTCTGATTTTCTCATACTTTATGCAATAGGTTTACTATATTTGGTGTATGGAAATATTTTATGATCTATATGTCAGTCGTGCAGGTTTTATTTGACCTTGACTTGGTTTTCACGGTTTATTGCTCAGTGTTAAGTTTTTGTGTTTTGGTCTATTTTCTTAAACTATAAGCAATGGGTCAACTATATTTGTTCTATGGAAGCATTGTTAGCTGTACATGTCTGCCTGGCATGGTTCATCTGACCTTGACCTCATTTTCATGGTTCATTGATCAATGTTAAGTTTATGTTAAGTTTATTTGACAGTTGTAATAAAGCTTTATATTTAGGAGTATCAACATAATATCAATGATTAATAAAGAAGGCGAGACATTTAAGTGTGTGCACTCTTGTTATATTTTGGTCTATTTTTCTTAAACTATAAGTAATGGGCCAACTATATATGTTGTATAGAAGCATTGTTAGCTGTACATGTCTGCCTGGCATGGTTCATCTGACTTTGACCTCATTTTCAAGGTTCATTGGTCTTTGTTTAGTTATCTTGGTTAATGTTAAGTTTATGTGACAGTTGTAATAAAGCTTCTTGAGCTTTATACTTTGGACTATCAACATAATATCACTGATTAGTATAGAAGGCGAGACATTTCAATGTGTGCACTCTTGTGATCCATATGTTGCAGTTGAATAAAGATGTAAATGTGATTGTGGATGCTGACATAGTTTCCTATATTGGCATTTACTTGTTTCTTTATCTTTCAGAAATACAGAAGGCATCTTAAAAAGGAAAAACCAAGAGAGACATTTTTATCCCAGTTTGATAAAAGTGATGAGTTTTTAGAAAGTGTTGGTTTGCCTGGCACATCACCAGCTTGTAAATGTGATACCAATCAGACAAATTTGTGAGTTTAATTGTTGCAACTTCATATATTTAATTATACCCCCGCTTTAAAAAAGGGGGGGTATACTGTTTTACCTCTGTCTGTCAGTCCCTCCGTCCGTCCGTCCATCAGTCCGTCCGTCCATCCGTCAGTCAGTCCGTCCCATGAAACTTTCGTCACATTTTTCTCAGGAACTACACACCCACCCTTTCTGTAATTTGGTATCAACATTTATATATGTCAGCCATACCGTGTGATGCGTTTTCAGATTCATCACTTGACAACTTCCTGTTTACCGAACACTTGTC
Source organism: Mytilus edulis (assembly GCF_963676685.1). NCBI lineage: Eukaryota > Metazoa > Mollusca > Bivalvia > Mytilida > Mytilidae > Mytilus > Mytilus edulis. Next base: position 45,659,037 of record NC_092355.1, read on the forward strand.
TGATTTTACACATGATAGCCAAGTTGAAAATTTTCGTCACATTTTTCTCAGGAACTACAATACAAAATGTACAAGGATTTCTGAAATTTGGTTTCAGGATTTATATAAGTCAGCTATACCGTGTGATGTGTTTTCAGATTCATCACTCGACAACTTCCTGTTTACCGAACACTTGTATGATTTTACACATGATAACCAAGTTAAAAATTTTCGTCACATTTTTCTCAGGAACTACAATACAAGGATTTCTGAAATTTGGTTTCAGGATTTTTATAAGTCAGCTATACCGTGTGATGCGTTTTCAGATTCATCACTCGACAACTTCCTGTTTACCGAACACTTGCATATTTTTACACTATTAATATTATCCACTTGCGGCGGGGGTATCATCAGTGAGCAGTAGCTCGCAGTTTCACTTGTTTGACTTAGTATACAATATGCGTTCATCTGTATGTCAGCAACATGCAGGACAACAACTCAAAAACTTTTAAACCAATATTCTTGAAGCTGTAATGAAATGTTTTTATCTATTGAAATAAGCTCCCTTTTGATTTTGATAAATTTTATATTTTATGTTTGTGTGATATTGGATTTTATTCAAGAAAAACAGAGGATTTACCAGTTTTCTGCTTATAACTCACAAATACTTTGAAGAATGTTCATATTTTGTTGAATTGTTTATATATATTGACATAAGTTCCCTTTCATTTTCTAAAATTTCTGATTTTACATTTTGGAGTGTTAGGACTTCATTCATAAAAAAAGGGTGATGTTCCTGTTTTTGGACAAGAACCCAAATATGCTTTCAGCAGTTATCATGAAACTTTAGGTGTCTGGTTTATATTGATTGATAAGCTCCCTTTATTTTTTTTATTTTTTTTATAAATTTCTGAAATGACATAGAGGAATTATTTAACATTATTGTTGAACAGAGCACAAATGGCACAGTTCTTTATTTTTTAAATTTTGAAAAATCACTAAAGTCACCTTTGATAAATTTCATAAATGAAATGGATAAGCATCTGAAAAAATGCACCAATGATATCACTTTACTACATTCAATTTTTAGTGGAAAACAAATTGTGAAATCTTCTTCACAGCAGGCAAGGCATTTCAGGATGTGCACATTCATCAAAGTTTCATCAAATACATGCATGTGTAAACCATCACATTCAACAAAATTTCATCCAATACCTGCAAGTGTAAACCATAACATTCACCAAATACATTTGTACCTGCAAGTGTGAACCATAACATTCATCAAATACCTGCAAGTGTGAACCATAACATTCACCAAATACATTTGTACCTGCAAGTGTGAACCATAACATTCATCAAATACCTGCAAGTGTGAACCATAACATTCACCAAATACATTTGTACCTGCAAGTGTGAACCATAACATTCATCAAATACCTGCAAGTGTGAACCATAACATTCATCAAATACCTGCAAGTGTGAACCATAACCTTCATCAAAGTTTCATCAAATTCCTTACAAGTGTGAACCATAAAATTCATCAAAGTTTCAAAAGCAAATATACTATGCAAAGTCAAGAAAATTAAAACTTTTTATATATTTCATCAGTAGCTCTCAAAAATGTATTTTAATTTTATAGTAATGCCCGAAAGGAAGCCATAAAAGAAGCAAGAAAAGAAAGAAGGAAAAGAAAAAGGAAAAACAAGAATAAGAAGAGAAAAAGAGATTGTAACCAAAATGACTTGAAATGTACAATACATAATAATGATCAGTGGAAAACCCCTCCTCTCTGGAATTGTAAGTTAACTTGTACAATACATAATAATGAACATTGGAAAACCCCTCCTCTCTGGAATTGTAAGTTAACTTGTTCAATACATAATAATGATCAGTGGAAAACCCCTCCTCTCTGGAATTGTAAGTTAACATGTACAATACATAATTATGATCAGTGGAAAACCCCTCCTCTCTGGAATTGTAAGTTAACATGTACAATACATAATAATGATCAGTGGAAAACCCCTCCTCTCTGGAATTGTAAGTTAACATGTACAATACATAATAATGATCAGTGGAAAAACCCTCCTCTCTGGAATTGTAAGTTAACATGTACAATACATAATAATGATCAGTGGAAAAACCCTCCTCTCTGGAATTGTAAGTTAACATGTACAATACATAATAATGATCAGTGGAAAAACCCTCCTCTCTGGAATTGTAAGTTAACATGTACAATACATAATAATGATCAGTGGAAAAACCCTCCTCTCTGGAATTGTAAGTTAACATGTACAATACATAATAATGATCAGTGGAAAAACCCTCCTCTCTGGAATTGTAAGTTAACTTGTACAATACATAATAATGATCAGTGGAAAACCCCTCCTCTCTGGAATAGTAAGTTAACATGTACAATACATAATAATGATCAGTGGAAAACCCCTCCTCTCTGGAATTGTAAGTTAACATGTACAATACATAATAATGATCAGTGGAAAAACCCTCCTCTCTGGAATTGTAAGTTAACATGTACAATACATAATAATGATCAGTGGAAAAACCCTCATCTCTGGAATTGTAAGTTAACATGTACAATACATAATAATGATCAGTGGAAAAACCCTCCTCTCTGGAATTGTAAGTTAACATGTACAATACATAATAATGATCAGTGGAAAAACCCTCCTCTCTGGAATTGTAAGTTAACATGTACAATACATAATAATGATCAGTGGAAAAACCCTCCTCTCTGGAATTGTAAGTTAACTTGTACAATACATAATAATGATCAGTGGAAAACCCCTCCTCTCTGGAATAGTAAGTTAACATGTACAATACATAATAATGATCAGTGGAAAACCCCTCCTCTCTGGAATAGTAAGTTAACATGTACAATACATAATAATGATCAGTGGAAAACCCCTCCTCTCTGGAATTGTAAGTTAACATGTACAATACATAATAATGATCAGTGGAAAAACCCTCCTCTCTGGAATTGTAAGTTAACTTGTACAATACATAATAATGATCAGTGGAAAAACCCTCCTCTCTGGAATTGTAAGTTAACTTGTTCAATACATAATAATGATCAGTGGAAAACCCCTCCTCTCTGGAATTGTAAGTTAACTTGTACAATACATAATAATGATCAGTGGAAAAACCCTCATCTCTGGAATTGTAAGTTAACTTGTACAATACATAATTATGATCAGTGGAAAACCCCTCCTCTCTGGAATTGTAAGTTAACATGTACAATACATAATAATGATCAGTGGAAAAACCCTCATCTCTGGAATTGTAAGTTAACTTGTACAATACATAATTATGATCAGTGGAAAACCCCTCCTCTCTGGAATTGTAAGTTAACTTGTACAATACATAATAATGATCAGTGGAAAACTGGAAGTGTAAGTTAACTTGTACAATACATAATAATGATCAGTGGAAAACCCCTCCTCTTTGGAATTGTAAGTTAACTTCCTGATGCAGATTGGTGGTTTTATTTGGGCACTCTAATATCTAAATTTTCATAATTTGTAGAAGGTTCGAGGTATAAATATAGTTTGTTAAAGACATATTTGAAATAATATAGGATTTGCCTATGCCAGAATGACAGGCAATGATTTACTACTGTGAAAGTTTGCCCAATTTGATAAAAAAAAAAGAAGAAGAAGCAAAGTGAATTTTAAAGGTTGAATTACATTTGAAAAATTCCAAAACAAAAATCTTAGATATATAAGATGTCTGCTGGTGTTATAATCCACTCATGGTTAAGTATAAAGAAATGAAAAAAAATACAAATATAAGCAGCCAGCTAATGTCAGAAAAAATAACTTTTATGAATGGTATTTATTTTTTGTGAATTATTGTGATATTGAGTGTAACATTACAATTGCATGGTGATGTGGTCTCGTCCCAAATATATAAATAGAAGGATATATGAAGTCAATGAGACATCAAATCAATGATACAAAACACCCAAACTCATCTACAGGAGTATTATCTAAGCATTATTTCAAATATTTTTTTTGGGGAAAAGGTAAACTCTACCAGAGTTCACAAAGTGTCAACTTTCATTATAAGATGCACTTGGAAATAACAAAAAAACTCATGAGACCTTTGATTTTATTGCTATTTTCATTTTAAGTGTGTATGGAAAATATTAAGCAATGATCTTATAAACCTGGGCCTACAAAGAAATGATGATGGTCCTTAGCATTGACTAAGCACTACTCTTTTATATATTCAAAATGTAGTATTCAACTTTTTTTAAAGCAGAAATGCTGGAGTTATCAATATACCACTTATTATTAAATTGTTAAGGTTTCTAATCAATATTGCCCATCCTTGCCCAATAACAGCAATTTATTATTATGTTTTTAATGGAAGGAATACCATTTGTAAAAGTTTAAAAAAGATATTGACCAATAAATTCAGTTTTGTGAAATTTAATGGCATTGCATGGTTAAACATCATTTGCAGTCTTTGAGAGTGTTGCACAAAAGCATAGCTGCTAGCTTCATATTACTGCTGTTAATTTGATGTTTAGTAGTGACTAATGGAGTAATATTTAATATGTTGAGTGTATGCCTAGAACAGTTCTCATGAGCAAAGAAAAGATAAGATTAAGATAAGTTGTGTGCTAAGATCAAAATCTGAATCCATGCAAATTTAGAGTCTGGAGAAGTACATGACTGTAAAAGGCAATTATTGATTCAAATGAGATCATTTCGTTTCTTCTGAAATCCTTCTTTAATTTCCATATACTAATGAGTAATTGGAGACCCTGTATAAAGATTTTGCACTGATTGAATAACATGCATGCCAGCATGCCAACACACTGATTTGGTATTTGAGGAGCTTAAGATATGTTAGAAATAGTACATTCTCATAATATGGGATTCCTCATCTTTTGAAGCATTTTCAAACCTGTTTGCTTATGAAATTTATTTTGCTTTAAGCATTTTTTTTCATGACAGTATAATGCATGCATAGATTTGTTTTTAATTAAGAATTTGTTTTCTCTTAGAAAATTGTGTTCTAAATACAAGTCCACTGCTTTGCAGATTTAGTATATTGCAGCATGTGTTGTCACTACTATTTTATTTTTTATGATAGCAAGTTATTGGAATCTCCAATCTGGAGAAAAATTGAGACGTAGGGATCATCCTGCCTGCAAGAGAGATAATATGGATTGTTCTATAATGGACAACTCTCATTGGAAAACACAACCTTACTGGACTAGTAAGTCAAGATTTAGAATAATAAAGGAAACATATGAATAAAGTTGTCAAGGGAGAATTGCATGCACTCACTAGCTTTCCCATATTAAATAAATGAAATGCCAAAAATTAGTCAAATCCTGTGCTTGCTTTTAAATACCATAAGCTATTTTCATTGTGGCAATGTCCATGTGATGTACATCTTATATATGCTTTTATTGCTTGTTTTCAATTTGGATATGTCACATCTAGTCATATATTGTCACAATCGTTTTCAAAATATTTAATCTGTCACCTTTACAACAAACTGGATTCCTCCTATTCATCTCCAACTCCTCTTTGTTGCCATGCTATTACCACTGTTAATTCAGAAATTATTGCGAGGTTTTTATTATTGCCAAAAATGCGTTGTAAACGCAATAACTTAAACTCGCATTTTGATACATATTATATGAATTAAACAGGGTTTTCTCAAAATCATAAAAATGAAAATCGCATTTAAGTCTAAAATTACAAAATGGAAATAATGAACGTAATAATTTCTGAATTTACAGTATACTAAACGGTCTAGAAATCTTTATATTTCAGACGGACCTTTCTGTTTTTGCTCAAACTCAAACAACAATACATACTGGTGTTTACGGACAATTAATAGTACGCATGACTTGTTGTACTGTGAATTCATCAATAATTTTATAAGTTATTATGACCTCACAGAAGATCCCTTTCAGGTAAGGTCTAAAAATGATTAAACAAAGATTGTTTTAGTAAAAAAAATGATACCAATTAAAGATATTAATTTCAAATTTATATCTATTGATGGAAAAAACAGAAAACCAGATCTAACATTGGAATACCAGGATAAATGTGTATGTTTTGATATTGTAGTTTACAACTGAAGCTCAAAATTATAGTAAAATGATTAGATTTAATACTAAATTCTACATAAAGGACAAACTCCTTTAAATTTTTTTATTTTTTCTATACTGAGAAAAGTTTTGTCTATGCTGAGACTAATATTATAGAATTTTAAACAAATGTAAGCTAATCTGGCAGCACAAAATATTTGAAATTTGCTAAATATCAGAAAGAAGTAAAGCTGGATACACAATAACAACAACAATATTTTACGTTAAGAGGGTAAAACAGTTAGTTAAATAACATATCTACCCTGAGACTCTTTGACATCATAGAGCTAGCTAGTAGCATATACAAAATGGGTAGAAAAACAAAACATCAAAAAATACAATACATGTATGTATCATTATACTGCATTATTTTAATTGGCTAACAGCAATCTTGCATCATTCTGGGATTAACCAACATCCATGATAACATGAGCTTCCACAAATAAGTGCACAGGTAAAAGAAAAATTAATGAATCTAGAAAAAAAAATGTTATTAAAAGAACTGAATGCATCTTTTAGTAATTTTATAGGGTTGTAAAAGCTTTGACCCTGCATACAATTTTAGAATAAATTAGTGATTCATACAAAATGTACTTCAGTCAACACTTTTACACCCCAATGAATTTACAATAACACCTATAGTGGTTAATCAATAAGAACTGTTTCTCTTTTTAAAATTCTAGTTAAAAAATGCAATACATGATGTTAATTATGGAGTGTTACAACAACTACATGAACAACTGAATGAAATTAGAAAATGTGATGGATACAAAGAGTGCTCGAAAGCTTCACAATCAAGTGAGTAGCAATTGTAAAGACCATCTACTTTTTTTCTTGAAAATCTTATTTGTCAAAATAGAGTTCAAGATGCATAACTTTTAAAATTCCTCTATGGTAGAAATTTTTGTGTTTTTCGTGTAATTCAAGATAATCTCATTATTTTTTTATATATATATAAATTAAACTTCAAAGTTTTTTTTTTATAAAGGCATAAAATTTAAAAACCGAATGCAGACTTGTTTTAATCTTTTTGGCAAACAAAAATATGATATATACTACAAATTGTGGCCAATAAATGCATTTAAACTAAATTCTTCAGTTTTAACATTATATTGTTTCCCAAAATGGGTGTTTTCAAGGACACATATGAATCTGTGAAACTCTTATATCACTTAAAATCAATACTGATATGGTAAAAATAATCAGCAGGTCAAGGTTCCATCAATGAAATTTTCTGAAATATCAAACTATTTAGTATGGAGTTATTGCCTCTGACATGACAATTTTTAGCAATTTCACAGTTTTGGCTTAGATCTCGATTAAACTAACTAAACTGACAATTAAAAAATTATCAACAAGATAAATTCCATATGCATATCTTATGCAATTTTCTGCTAATCCCTTTTGAAGTTATTGCTCCTAAAAATGTCATATTTTGCTGATTCAAAGTTTTTTTTATAAAAAAGAAGATGTGGTATGATTGCCAATGAGACAACTCTCCACAAGAGATCAAAATGACACAGAAATTAACAACTATAGGTCACTGTACAGCCTTCAAAAATGAGCAAAGCCCATACTGCATAGTCAGCTATAAAAGGCCCTGAAATGACAATGTAAAACAATTCAAATGAGAAAAAACTAATGGTCTTATTTATTTTAAAAAAGGATGTAAAACAAATATGTAACACATAAACAAACGACAACCACTGAATTACAGGCTCCAGACTTGGGACAGACACAAACATACATAATGTGGCGGGGTTAAACATGTTAGCGGGATCCCAACCCTTCCCCTAACCTGGTACAGTGGTATAACAGTACAACATAAGAACAAACTACTGTACTTGTACTTTTTTTCGCGGGTACTTATTTTCGCAAATTGGGTTTTTCAACATGTTTGCGGGTATTTATTTTCACGATTTTATAATTATTGCCTTTCAGTTGAAAGGTTTGATTTAGATTCGCGTGTATTTATTTTCGCGATGATAAACCAACTGCGAAATTCGTGAAAATAAATACACTGCGAAAATAAGTACAATTCATCAGATGTTAATAATTAATTGTCTATTAGTGTTGAAAGTGATCAATCACTATAATATTTATTGTTCTAACAATGTAATAATTGTCTAAAGTCTATGATTTTGCTATTTATATTCAAAAATTTTAATAGATAAGTTTAGACTGTTAACTGTAAAATGAATTATCAATACAAGATCACAAAATCATCTTTCAAATAAGCAAACATGATTTCAATGAAAATGAAATAAATGTGCATATTTTATATCTTGTTAGCAATCTCTTTTGTACAATATTTGATTGGTTTGTTTTTTTATTTCAGCCAAAGAACCTAAAAATACCAGACTATTGAGAAATGATTATGACTACAGTTACCTAGATAATACTTGATAGTGGATTTATTTATATATATGGAATAATCATGAACAAACTTTGAGTGTCTCATAATGTTGTAGACTATCCAACTTATTTCTTCTCAAGGTTAAAAAAACAAAACTGTTCAGGTTTTACAAAACATGCAGACTGGGCCCTGATTCAAATATGATTACAGACATAGTTTATGTATAAAATAAGAGTTTTGATTTCTGTACCTCTAATGTCTAACTTGTTGTTGTATTACACAGTACAGATTAACAATTTAAAATTTTGTCATCTGTTGATTTTTTCGAAAATTTTCTCTGAAACTACTTGACAAATTGTGATGACCCTTCCTGCCAACCATCTATTCCAACATGGTTAGAAATAGAATGCAAGTTTTGTCTATTATCTTGAAACTAGAGATAGAAGATATTTAAAGGGGTATGTTCAGAATGTTGAAAAATATATGTCTGCTAGGTCAGCACATCCATTTCCTACAAAATGTATATCAAGCATGGACAATTGTAAAAATTTAAAAAAGAAAGTGAAGAAATAAGAAGAAAAAAAATAAGTTTACGGATGTGTGCAATTTATGTACTACTCATTACAGCATCTTGTTTGGAAGCAGGTTCAAAACCATTTTTTCAATTATTCAGTATGGATTCAAAACTATATTTGTGGACACAATAAAGCAATCCAGAAAACATCTACAAAATAAACACAAAATGGAAACTTTTACTGTTTCTGAATAAATGCAAGTGCAAAAACTGTCAAAATAGGTGCAATTTGATCTAACTTATAGATTTTTAATCATATTTTGAACATATTGTTCAAATAAATAATGGCCTTGTTAATAAAATTCAAATTTATTTTAGTAATTTGATTTTGGAAATACCTTAGTATATCGACAGCATCTTCCCTTACAGGTTGTCATAAAGTATAAGTTCCCATGCACAGTGGAAGAAATATTCTGTATATTATTTACAATGGAACAAATATTACAGAATGTGTTCCTCGTGGAATAAATTGTATAGAATATTTATACCAACAAAACAGAAAGTATGGCATTGTTTATAACAAAACTTCCATGGAAACTTCTTTAGGGGGAACAAATATATGTTGATACTGTAGGTAACCTCTGTCTAATATAAGTTGTAGATTTATTCTTAAATGGAGTTATGTCATTTTCCACTAATTTGTTTTTTATTCATAAACATTATAGTAATGTGGGATAGGAATTAACAAGCTTGCCAAGTATTTACCTAATAAATCAATAAACTGTGATACTAGTAAAGTAATTTTGTACACATTGTCATTTTATTGTCAAAATTTGTAATCATGTTAAAAATATGTCATCATTTAAAGGGGCATTAGCTATGATCAAGACATCAATTCACAAATGATATTTTTTTTGTTGCTCTACACATTTCTGAAAAAGCAGGAATTTTTTTTCACTTTGTCAAAATAGTCTCCTTAAATAAGGCCAAAATAAAAAAGTTTTGTTTTCCCGCCCCCACCTAGGTCAGAAATAAGCCCCTGGCAAAACTTATTTTCCACAAAAAAATTGCAAAGATTGAAATTATTTTTATTCCAAATAATTTGTTTCCATTTTTGATAAGTGCTTGAAACCAAAAGGATTGATAATCTAGATAAATACTCATGTGACCATGCTATGACATACAGTTTAAAAAAAAAAAAATCTGCCTTCCTGGTCTGTTTTCAAAGGAGAGGGGAAACAGACATTCTTTTAAATGTGGCCTAATTGCAGTTGTATTATTGTAAGTCAATAAATCAACCTCATTTGAATCCATATTCATGGAATCTTTAATTTGAGTAAATGACACAAAAATTGAAATGAGCATTTTCAGTTATTAAAAAGAAATGAATATCAACATTGAAAAGTGAAGCTGATCCACCTAGAATTAGTAAATAGTAAATACACATGCTTGTTTTGTATTAAAATTTATCTTTACATTGGGTCATAGACCACTGCCTTTCTTTCGAGGTCCTCTAGATGGTTTCTGGTCTAAAATACACACAAAATTATACATTACAGGCAGTCTTTATATTGTTTATTGTGTTTTTTTTTTAAATTTTTTGTATTTCTGATATGTATTTTAGCATATAAGAATTTGAGTTGTATATGTGTTTATAGCATGTGAGAATTTGAGTTGAATCCTGGAACGAGAATTTGACAGCTAATGCCTCTTTAACATCTTTCTTAACTTGTTTTTATTGTGTAAATGTTTTTGTAGAAGTTTTAGCAAAATTAAATTTTTATATTGTTAAAATACATATTAGTTTTCTTTGCAATAAAAATACTTTGTGATTTAGCTCATACAATGATAAACCCTACATTGTGCTACCCTAAACCCCTTTCTAGATACCTAATTTCATCTATTTCTGGTGGGGTTCATGTTTCTCAATCTTCAGTCTTCTCTTTATTATAGTTTTTGTTGAGCTTCTGCAGCATCATTGAAGCTTGACATAGGGATATTGATCAGGCGGCGTCGGCATTTGCTAACTTCGTAAAAGTTTTTTTAGAAGGTAAAAGACCTGGATGCTTCATACTTTGTATATAGTTATTGTGTCCTTTACCTCATTTTCATGGTTCATTGATACTTAAACAAAGATTTATTAATGTTATTTTTTTTTCTTATTATATGTAATATATGATAATTATTACATTGGTTGCAATGAATTACATTGATTTCCCAGTTAGATAAAAACCGATAATTTCAAATGTGAAATAAACGGGGCTATTTCACTCTCTGACGTCATACAACAATAGGCGTTGTCAAGACGTCGATAACGTCGGATCAAAACAAATTGTCAATGCGTAGGAAAAAGATATAGTTCCTTACATTTTCCACATTAATTTCATAAAAAAAAAAGCCATTTGCCAATGCGCACTCGTTTAATCCATGCGTCGTTCGGTCACGCGTTGTCTTATTTTTGATATTCAAATACGGCAATTAGTTATACTATAACTATTTTTAATGTGTCTTCATGTTTGTCAGCCATTTTTCATCTGACCTTGACCCCATTTTATGAATCAGTGAACAATGTTAAGTTTTCATGGTCAAGTCCATATCTCAGCTACTATAAGAAAAGGTCAACCATATTTGGTGTATGGAATGATTATAAGGTGTGCATGTCCAATTTGCAGGTCACATCTGACCTTTACCTAATTTTCAGGGTTCAGTGGTCTTAAGTTAAGTTTTAATGTTTGTTTTTTTTAAATTATTTTACACAAGTTATGCAAATATTCAAACTCGATGAACCATGACTGAGTTATATGGCTAAACAATCTCCATGTAAATGAAATGTGCCGATGCTAATACAACTGTATACCAAAAAAAGTCGATGAACCATAAAGAGGGGGTGGGGCTATATAATCTCCATGGAAACCATACTTGCAAATGCCAATAAATTTGCATACTAAATATTATTGACTTTATAATTTATATAAGCATGCAGTTCATCTTAAACTCATCTAATGGCCAACTAATACATTTAAACTAAAATAAGTTTCAAAGTCAATAGAACATGACTTAGGGGGCGGAGCCAAATTATCTCCATGGAAATGAAATATGCCAATGCTTGTACAACTGCATACCAAATATCACTAACCTACCACTTGTGGTTCCCCATAAACTGACTGTATCACAAACTAATACGTACAACTGCATACCAAGTATCACTAACCTACCACTTGTGGTTCCCCATAAACTGACTGTATCACAAACTAATACATATAAATAAGCAAAAGTTTTGAAGTCAATAGACCATGACTGAGGGGGCAGGGCCAAATAATCTCCATGGAAATGAGATGTGTCAATGCTTATACAACTGCATACCAAATATGTTTGACCTACCACTTGCTGTTCGATATAAACTAGACCTAATCACAAACTAATACATTGTTGCTGCTGCTGCTGACGGCGGAAACAGCATACATATGTCTCACTTTTTGACTCCGTCAAGGCGAGTTAAAAACTGCATTGTTGGAGAGTGTGCTAAATGTTTGATATGCCCATAGACCAAGGTGAGCAATATCGGCTTTTTAGAGCCTCTTGTTATGTTTATAAAAAGGCATTAATCAGGAACAGTAAAAGAGACTTGACGCATTGTGTAAAAGTTTTATAACATTTGGTTAAGGCAATATAAAAAGTAAGAAACAGAAAACAAAAAACTGTTATTAAAGATATGTCTCACTTTTCTGTATTTTCGATAATGCAAATGTTGAAATTATAATAGCAATACTTTAACATGCAAGTTTTGCAAATATACAAATGTCAAGGAACCATTATTGAAGATACATGGCTAAGCAATCTCTATGGAAATGATATGTGCCAATGCTAAGTACAACTGTATACCAAATAACATTGACTTAGCATAGGTAGTTCCCATTAAACAAACCTAAACACAAACTTATACATGTAAACTAAGCAAAATTTCAAAGTCATTAAACCATAACAGAAGCGTTAGTAATGAGATAGTAATGAGATGTGCCAATGATAATAAAAATGCATACCAAATATCATTGACCAACTACTAGTGGTTTTCCATAAACTGACCTAATCAGAAACTAATACTTGAAAACTAATCAAAAATTTCAAATTCAAAAGCCATGAATGAGGGGGCGGGGCCAATTAATCTCAACAGAAATGATATATGCTCATGCTTATACAATTGCATACCAATCATCATTTACTCATCACTAGTGGTTCCCTATTAACTGACCTAATCACAAACTAATACATGAAAACTAGGCAAAAATTTCAAAGTTAATAGACCATGATTGAGGGGCAGGCAAGGCCAAAATATCTCTATGGTAATATGATATGCCAATGCTAATACAACTGCATATCAAAATCAAATATCTTTGACTTACCACAAGTGGTTTACCATAAACAAGACCTAATCACAAACTAATACATTGTTGATGCTGACCACTGATGCTGGAAACAGCATACCTTTGTCTCGCTTTTTGACTCCCTAAAGTGAGACATAAAAACTGTTTATTATGTTTATTAAGTGTCATAACTCAAAAACAGTTAAAGTGATGTCAAACAATTTCATTGATTGATTGATTGATTGTTGGTTGCTTTACGCTGCATTAGCACAACAAGTCTATATAGCGCCGAGAAATAATTCGAATATATTTTTACAATTTAAAGCATATTCTTAATTCAGACAAAAAGTCCTTCAATAAACTAAAATTCCAGATCAACCAATTTCAAATTGGATCTGTGTTTTGAGATAATAAGCATTGTGCATTAGTTTCATAGCATTTAGTGAAGGCAAACTAAATTCAGAGAACAGAAAGGAAAATATCAGCAATTTTCATGTTTATAAACAGGCATATCTTATGAACTGTAAAAGTGGCTCCTCACAATTTTGAACTTGATCTGTGTTTTGTGGTAATAAAACTTTGTTTATAAGTTTTATAACATTTGGTTGGTTGCAAAATCTGTTCTTACATATTTTATTCATATCAATACTTGATAATGCATTAAAACTAAATAACAGTTTGAATAGCTATTTTATGAAGTAATGTAATAGTGTGAAGCCAACTCCTCTGAGAACATTTTCGAAGATAGCTTTCATACTAGGTAGGATTGCTTGCCATCATGTGACCAAGTTATTATACAGTCATTTTGACTTGACCTATTTTTATAATGACAATTAAGTTCCTAAATTAAATATAGTGGATATTTCTCTACAGCATAGCAATCGTCTTCATTTTAATATACAAAGATATACAGCTATATTTATATACCTCAAGAAATTAAATACTTTGTCAGACACAACCTTGTATATTTGAATATGGGGATGTAAATTAAAATAAAATCAAACTTAGTGAACCTGACCTGCAGAGTTATTCCAACGTTATTTGTGACATAGCCTATTTTGTAGAGGTATAATTAATTAAAAAGTTGAAAACTTGATATAAACCATGTGCTCTGCAGGGTGCAGCTTTATACAAACGCAGAGGTCAAACCCTGAACAGTTTGGGCAAGTATTGATACAGCTCTGAATTTGGATTGTGATTAAAAAGTTGACACAACATAGGTTTCTGACACAGAATGAATGTGGTCTAAGAACTTTAAATTAATAACTTAAAAATTTTAAATTGGACATTTACCCATTATGGTTCAATATTCAAAATCTAAATACATGGTTAGATTCAGCATATCAAGAACCCCAAGAATTCAATTTTTGATGAAATCAAATAAAGTTCAATTTTAGAGCCTTTAGACCTCAATGTGGACCAATTTGATAACCGGGCCCAAATATCAAAAATCTAAATACATGGTTTGATTCAGCATATATCAAAGAACCCCAAATATTCAATTTTTGTTGAAATCAAACAAACTTTAATTTTGGACCCTGATTTGGACCAACTTGAAAACGGGCTATAATCAAAAATCTAAATAAAGAACCCCAAGGATTCAATTTTTGTTGATATCAAACAAAGTTAAATGTTGGACCACGATTTGGACCAACTTAAAAGCTGGCCCCATAAGCAAAAATCTTAATACATATTCAGATTCAGCATATCAAAGAACCCCAAGGATTCAATTTTTGTTGAAATCAAACAAAGTTTAATTTTGGACCCTTTTGGCCCCTAATTCCTAAACTGTTAGGACCAAAACTCCCAAAATCAACCCCAACCTTCCTTTTGTGTTCATAAACCTTGTGTTTAAATTTCATAGATTTCTATTTACTTATACTTAAGTTATGGTGTGAAAACCAAGAAAAATGCTTATTTGGGCCCCTTTTTGCCCCCCCCCCCCCCTCAATTCCTAAACTGCTGGGACCAAAACTCCCAAAATCAAGCACAACCTTCCTTTTTTGTTCATAAACCTTTTGTTTAAATTTCATAGATTTCTATTTACTTAAACTAAGTTATGGTGTGAAAACCAATGTGTCTTCGGATGAAGACGACGCCAACATCATACCAATATAGGGTCACAATTTTTTTTTTGTGGTCGTATAAAAATTCAAGCTTGATACAGCTCTGAATTTTAATTGTGGTCAAATTTTTTTTACATTATATGGGTTTCTGACACAAAACAAATGTCAAGATCTTACAAATCTATTGTACAATATTGTGCAATTAAAGATTTCTTCTTCAAACTTTTCAAAAATTTGAAAAAAAAATGAAAATTACTACCACCCCCTTTTTTACAATTAGTCCAAAACCTGACATTTCTTTATATATATTTACAAGTAGTCTAAGGGAGATAAATCTGAACATATCCAACATTGTATGTTAAATTTTTTTGAATTACCTCCCTTAAACTGCTTTTAAATCGTCTTAATTTTTCATTGACCAGAAAAACCTAGTTTTTCCCCTTTTTTGCCCCTAATTCCAAAACATTTAGAGTCACAACCCCCAAAAGTCAATACTAACTATCCCTTCAAGGTATGGAAACTTGTGGTGAAATTTCAGAGAGATTCATACACTTAAACACAAGTTATTGTTTGAAAACTACAAAAATGCTAATTTTGGGTCCCCCTTTTGACGCCTAATTCCAATTAATTTTGGACCCCGATTTGGACCAACTTAAAAACTGGGCCAATAATCAAAAATCTAAGTACATGTTTAGATTCAGCATATCAAAGAACCCCAAGAATTCATTTTTTGTTAACTAAGTTTAATTTTGGCCCCTTTTGACCTTAATGTAGACTAATTTGAAAATGAGACCAAAAATTAAGAATCTACTTACACAGTTAGATACAGCATATCAAAGAACTCCAATTATTCAATCAAAGTTTAATTTTGGACCCTTTGGGCCCCTAATTCCTAAACTGTTGGGACCAAAACTCCCAAAATCAACCCAAACCTTTCTTTTATGGTCATAAACCTTGTGTTTAAATTTCATACATTTCTTTTTACTTATACTAAAGTTACGGTGTGAAAACAAAGAAAAATGCTCATTTTGGGCCCCCTTTTTGACCCCTAATTCCAATTTCTAAATTATTGGAACCATAACCCCCAAAATCAATACTAACTATATCTTCATGGTATGGAAATATGTGGTATAATTTCAGAGAAATTCATACACTTAAACACAAGTTATTGTTTGAAAACTACAAAAATGCTTATTTTGGGCCCCCTTTTCGACCCCTAATTCCAATTCCTAAACTATTGGGACCATAACCCCCAAAATCAATACTAACTATATCTTCATGGTATATATATATATATGGAAATATTCGATATAATTTCAGAGAAATTCATACACTTAAACACAAGTTATTGTTTGAAAACTACAAAAATGCTCATTTTGGGCCCCCTTTTTGACCCCCTAATTCCAAAACTATTGGGACCGTAACACCCAAAATCAATCTCAACCTTCCTTTAGTGGTATTGAACGTTCTAGTAAAAATTTATTAAGATCTATTTACTAAAACTAAAGTTATTGTCCGGAAACTAAATCTGTCTTCGGACGACAACGCAGACGACGACGACATGATAGCATAATATGACGCAAACATTTTTTTGTGGTTGTATAAAAACCCTTAGTATTTGGCAAAGACATATTGGGTTGACTAAATTATATAATTTTGATTGACTTCTTGTATTAATGGCTATACTGTATCCAATAAAGAAACAGCAAGGTATAACACTCTTACATGTAACAGGCAATAAAAACAAGTATAATACAAAATATTTATTAGTTCTCAGCTGACAACCAGATTTTCCCTCCTTTTTGAAAGCAGGCACCATAATGTAAATCTGAATCATAAATAGGATGATAAAGACAATGCTGAAGTATCCATCAAGTACTGAAATCTAACTATTTACACAATTTGTAGAAAATGGCATTTTCAAGTTTTCCTCATAATCATCATTGTATTAATTTCCCATATAACTGTTCTCATTTGGTCAATAATATCTTTCAGCTGCTTATTCTTCATCTTCAATTGCTGGAATACAAATCAAGATACAAATTAGTCATCACAAATTGTAAAAATAATAAAATCTTCAAAATATTTCAAGACTCATAACTCTTCCAAAAGTCAATTGATAACAATTTCTTGTTGATATTATGTCCTTATTATATACAAAGATTCAGGTTATACTGTTGTGTGGTTTCAGAGGAGTTGCAATGACCAACAGTATATTTAAGCTGAAATTTTAAGCTCAAAGGGGCATAACTCATAGAAACTTCATCTGATAATAATTTGTTGTGGATATGCACATCTACATATCATGTCCTTATTTTCTAAAAAGTTTCAGGAAATTCTGTGGTGTGGTTTCGGGAGCTGGATGACAAATTTTTGTATTAGTACATGTATATAAAGGCCCTAACTCCAGGATCAAATTGGCATAACTCCTAGAAAAAATTGAATCATAATTTTCTGTTGATACGCACTTCAACATTGTATGTCATTTCATCATCATGTCTTTATTATCTACAAAGATTCAGGAAATTATGTTGTGTGGTTTCAGAGTAGTTGCTATAACAAACTGTTGAATCAGCATATCTATAAAATAAACTGTTATCACGGAGAAATGTCTCGTCTTTTTGCAATTTTGATTCTGCAAATGTTGAAATCAAAATAGCAATACTTTAACATCTTACACAAGTTATGCAAATATTCAAAGTCAATGAACCATGACTGAGTTACATGGCTAAACAATCTCCATGTGAATGAGATGTGCCAATGCTAATACAACTGCATACCAAATACCATTGACTTATTATAAGTTGTTCCCAAACCTAAACACAAACATTAACTTATAAACTATGTAAAAGTTTCAGTTAATGAACCATGAAGAAGGGTGGGGCTATATAATCTCCATGGAGATGATACTTGCAAATGCCAATAAATTTGCATACCAAATATCATTGACTTAACATTAGCAGTTCATCTTAAACTCATCTAATCATAAACTAATACATGTAAACTAAGATAAGTTTCAAAGTCAATAGACCAAATATTCTCCATGGAAATGAGATCTGCCAATGCTTATACAACTAAATACCAATTACAATGGACTATCACTAATGGTTCCCCTTGAACTGACCTAATCACAAACTAATATATGATAACTTAGCAAAATTTTCAAAGTCAATAGACCATGACTCAGGGGTGGAGCCAAATTATCTCCATGGAAATGAGATATGCCAATGCTTATACAACTGCATACTTTAATATCATTGACCTACCACTTGTGGTTCCCTATAAACTGACCTAATCACAAACTAGTACATGTAAAATAAGCAAAAGTTTCAAAGTCAACAGACCATGACTGAGGGGACAGGGCCAAATAATCTCCATGGAAATGAAATTTGCCAATGCTTATACAACTCCATACCAAATATCATTGACCTTCCACTTGTGGTTCACCATAAACTAGACCTTATCACAAACTTATTTATTGTTGACGCCGCCGCCGCCGCAATATGTCCAACAACAGCATACCTATGTCTCGCTTTTTGACTCTGTCAAGGCGAGACAAAAATAAGGAGATCTTGTATGATTGTCAATGAGACAATTATCCAACAAAGTTTAAGTGAAGAGGATGTCAGCAATTATGGGCAACCTTACAGCCTTTAACAATTAGAGAAAACCCATATCATACGGACATTTACTCTTAAAAATCAATCTAAATACCTTACATTATTAACCTTTAACCTTTTTCTTATTGTAGAATTATAAGAAATCTGAGAAACTGACCTTACTTACAAAAATTCAATGTTGACCAAGAACTATGTTCAAAGTCAAGGTCAGATAAACCCTGCCAGATAACATGAGCACCTTACAATCTGACATTCCACACAACAATTTATTAAACAAAATAGCCCCACTGCTTATAGTATCTAAATAACAGACATAAATGATGTTGATTAAAGAAAATGAGATTAAGGCAAGAGTAACCCTGCTAGACAGACCTGAAAAGTCTACAACCATTTGATCCACCAAATTTTGTTGAGCTAATGCTTATAATATCTGAGATACAGTCTCTACTACAAAAACTAAACCTCAATCACTATGCCATAAAATTACTGGGGATTCATTTTTATTTGTGGAATACCAATTTTTGTTGATTTCATGGTTACGGGTGTACCAGAAATTTAGTACCAATTATCTATAGACTTGTATATATGTATACCCAAGTTAAACCGCAAAGTCAAATATCCACAAAAATACAAAGTTTCCTCAAAAAAGGAAAATTGGTACCCACAAAATTATTGAACCACACAGTAGGTCCTGTTCAGGTAATCCCTGTCCAACTTACATGTAGAACTTGCATAGGACTCATATATCAAATATTTATCTTATTGCCAATCAAATGTCCCCAGATATAAGCCGAGATCAAAGTAGAACACAATGGATCCTATTATTTGAATTCTTTCACCACATGCAAGACAAACCTGATAAATCTATGTGTGTGTGCTTTTGACAAACAGAAGTATTTTAACTTCATTTAATCCTGATTTAACCTATCTGACTGTTTCCTAGGCTTGAACAACAAGAACAGAATGTTGTGAATTGGTTTTTAAAAAGAGTAATGGAATGTTAAATATATGGACAATACATATTGATACAGATCTATGCACTACAATACTGTTCTTTTAATGATATTTATTACCTCCACTTGGTCTCTATTCTCTTCTGAATAGAATCTTGATCTGTAGAATGCTTGTTCTGAATTGGGTGACAGTCTGTCTTCAAATGGTTCACCAATTATTGGCACTAATGACTGAAGTATAAATGTACAAAGAAATATAGTTATACTATAGTTTACATCACCCTGATGGTTGACTAGGATACAGAAATATGCTTATCCCGGGATTTTCCAGTTCACCTAAAATGGGTGTATATTTGGCTGAGCATGATGTATAAATATGCAGCCATGTATGTTTAAAAATGGAGACACTTAAATATAAATATGATGTTACATGGTGGAGGCTTAATGCTTTCAAACACTAGCAAATAAGTGCCAGGCAAAATGTCTTCCCCTATCAAACATATCCTTATTTTTCAGTGGCTGTTTAAATTTTCTGCCTTCCATTCCTGGCAATTTTCCTTGAACCTTTCTCATAAGCAACAATCATCAATGTTAATGTTAATTAATTCTGGAAATTGTGCATTCTGCAAACAACAAGAAGCTGAGGGTTCAATAGATAATGTTGAAAAAAAGCTTATATATGTTCACATTTTATATTCTTGCTAATAACAGAATTATTATTTAAACAGAAATAGTCTATACAAGACCAATGAGTTAATAGTCTTGCCTACATGTATATAGGATTCAATTTCTGCAGAAAATTGCTTTTTTGAACATAACAAGATAAGTTATATAAACCAGAAATGTTTACCTCTCTTCCCAAAGGAATCTTTTTTTTTATTAAGAAAATAGCCCTTAAATTATGAATTGTGGTTATGCCACTGTTCCATTGAGGTTGACATTGAATATAATTTAATTCATATTCAACTAAGGCCACGTTTTTTTTATTTGTTGGTTTACGGATCCGCCGACCCAATTTTGCCGATTTTCAGAATAAAAATAAAATTGACTTTTCATGCTTTTTTATTCCCGCCGACCCTTATAAATGCATTATCCCTGAAAAATAATAAAAAATTTCTTTTATTATGAAATGAAATGCATTAATCATTAACAAAGTTGATAACACATTCTGTTGTGAAAAATAAAACTTCCAATTTACGTTTCTAAAAATAGACAAATCAATTATAACTGACCTTGAAATGTCTTTTGCGCAAATAATTTTGCGAAACGAAACCTGTTTTAAAACCAATTACAAAATAAGTTCGTTTCCCTTATTTGTCATCAGTCCGTAAGATGCATCATCTAAGAGAAATAGACTTGTCCAAATGTGGACAGGTGGAATACATCAATTAAAGTATACTGAATATTAACAAATCATTTGAAATTTTCTTGTTTCATAGATAACAAAAAATATCGATCATTGGGATAAAAACCGGATTGCATAACAACTGATTAACCCAATATTGTCGTTTTTTCAGTGGACGAGTCAATTCGTTTTTCGACACGTGTGTTGAAACTTGCTTATTTTTGTACGACGTTCTTATATTTTTTTTCTTTATCAGTTTTTGTGCTTGAAGATCATTATTCACCAAGTTTTCTGGGATTGATTGAGAGCTACGCGAATCAGTTTTTCTTGTTTGTGAAATGACGATTTAATTTCGTCTTTGTCCGTGCAACCCCCCTTTTTTACAGGAAATTATTAAACGATGTCATGCGATGTTCATGATCACTGATCAATAATATTTCATCGAACTTAATGTTAAGAAATGATGACAAAACAGCATATAAGACAAACATTTTGTTAGTAAGGTAAAATATATATTTATTTTGCTTATTTTTTCTGTTTTGAAAGATATTTTTTTTCTTTTTTTTCCCGACCGACCGACCCGACCTTTTTATGCGAAAAATCCGTAAACCAACAAATTAAAAAACCGTGGCCTAACAAGTTTTAAAAATACACAATGTGTATAAATATTTGCATATCGAATATTGAGAAATGTGTTTTACCCAGCCATAGTACATGAAGTAAGTGTGACTAATTTCAACTTGTACTGAATGTTATACTACACAACTTATTTTTTTCAGGACTTAAAGACTAAGTTCTTTACACAATAATGGAGATATACCTCTTCAGGTGGTTCATCAGGACCTGTTATTTCATTGGCCTTATCATACATTAACCGAAGCTTCATAAAGTTTTGCTGCAGCTGTTGAATTCCTTCCTCAAGTTTGCCTCTCTTCTCCTGGTGCATCTGTGCATTCATAGTGACGCCATTGGGAAGCTATCAAATAAAGTAATAACAGTTATATTTACACTTTGATAGTAACTCCACTGGGAAGCTATCAAATAAACTAATAACAGTAATATTTACACTTTGATAGTAACTATTGGGAAGCTATCAAATAAAGTAATAACAATAATATTTACACTTTGATAGTAACTCTATTAGGAAGCTATGAAATAAAGTAATAACAAATATTTATACATTAATAGTTATTCCATTGGGAAGCTATCAAATAAAGTAATAACAGTAATATTTACACTTTGATAGTAACTCTATTGGGAAGCTATCAAACAAAGTAATAACAGTAATATTTACACTTTGATAGTAACTATTGGGAAGCTATCAAATAAAGTAATAACAAAATATTAACACATTAATAGTTGTTCCATTGGGAAGCTATCAAATAAAGTAATAACAGTAATATTTACACTTTGATAGTAATGCCATTGGGAAGCTACCAAATAAAGTAATAACAGTAATATTTACACTCTGATAGTAACTCTATTGGGAAGCTATCAAATAAAGTAATAACAGTAATATTTACACTTTGATAGTAACTCCATTGGGAAGCTATCAAATAAAGTAATAACAGTAATTTTTACACTTTGATAGTAACTTCATTGGGAAGCTATCAAATAAAGTAATAACAGTAATATTTACACTTTGATAGTAACTCTATTGGGAAGCTATCAAATAAAGTAATAACAGTAATATTTACACTTTGATAGTAACTCTATTGGGAAGCTATCAAATAAAGTAATAACAGTTATATGTACACTTTGATAGTAACTCCATTTGGAAGCTACAATGTATCAAATAAAGTAATAACAGAAATATGTTGTTCCAATGGGAAGCTATACTACTGCAGTAACACTCATTTTAAATACAAGGGGTGTTTTTTCCCCAACTTATCCAGAGAGGGAAATCCCTATTTATCTACATAATTGGTCAAAAATTATCGTGTTTTGGGATTTGATAGTAAAAATTATTCAGTTAGCTTTCAATTAAAACAGGTTTAATGATCAAAATAATTAGAGAGTGATTGTACTTATTCCTTGGACAGACAGTATGTTGTAAATGATTTACTATTTTAACTCATACAAAGCATTAAACACATAATTATTGGACATTTTAACTAAAACAAGTATTAAATTTCATATGAAATTTAGATGATTAGATGAAGAAGTGGACAGAACAGACACCTCTACTTTCATGGGGCAAACATATCCAAGGTTTTTTTTTACAAAAAATCTAAATACTAAAATTGATCTCAAGTAAGACTAAAATATTCATGACTAACGAATGGTATTACTCGTAATTTTTTACTGATTAGATGCAAGACCCTAGTCTTGAGTTGAAGACTATTGACCTCAGAGTAATGAGGTGTTTTGATGTATAGGGAGTTAAAACTTACTGGTAAAGACTTTAATTGAAGAAGTTTAAATATTTCTCCAGCTTTCTGTACAACATCTTGAACACATTCTTGACCTTTCTTACAGAGATTGATTGCATTAATTTCTCTGGTAGGGGAGACAATCTGTTGTGGTGGCTGATGAGTTGGTGTCTGCTGTGTCATTCCAGATGAACTAAATGGTGGTACTGATGTTTGAGATATCATAGAAGGGTATTGACCACTAGGTGGAGCTGCCATCTACAAAATTAAAATAATCTTTACATACCCCTTTGAAGTTTCATACATGTAAAATAAAACAAAACAAAAAACATTATTATCAATCGTATGAAATTAAAATAATCTTTACATACCCATTTCATGTACAAAAATAAAGAAGACATTATTATCTGATAATATCAATCATATGAAGAAGACAACTATGTTTGTGGAAAACTTTGATTAGAATTGATTATTTCAACTTGAAAAGTGGAAAAAATTTTTCTTGTAAAAAATATTTGTCACAGTGGGCACGGCATAGAAGTTTCCATTACAATGCATATAAGATCTAACTTAAGATACACTAAATAATCATAATTACTCTTTTTTAATTACATATATATAAGAAGATGTGGTATGAGTGCCAATGAGACAACTCTCCATCCAAGTGACAACGTGTAAGAAGCAACAATCATGTCAAAGTACAGCCTTCAACACAGAGCCTTGGCTTACAACTGACAGAAAGCTATAAAGGGCCTCAAGATTACTAGTTTACCACTGAACAACAGGCTCCTGACTTAGGAAAGGTGCATAGAAATGCAGCCAGTTTAAAAGTTTTAATTGTCTAATCTTCACCCAAATATGAAACAGTAGTCATGGTAGTGCTGCAACATAAAAAACTCACTATAAAATATAAATTGAAATTGCTTAATAACTCAATAAAAAAAAAAAACATATTAACAATGAATAGTTTTTTTTATATATATATATCCTGAGTGTCAAAAGAAACACAACTGTGAACATAATATATCCTAAGCCCTTTAATTTCCTTTTTGAATAACAACACAGCATTTATATCTACATGTTATTATAACAGTTAAGTCTTACACAAGATTTTTTTCAGTTCAAATTATTGTTTAAATCACATTGGGTCAAATAGAAACCTCAAAACCTTTCATCAAAATATTTTCACACTAGACCAAATACAAAGAAAAATTGATTCAATCTACATACTATTTCTTAACTTTTCCTATACGGGTTAATTATGATGGAAATTTCTCCTTTTTTGTTTATTTTTTGTTAGTCAAACTTGTGTGGAAGTTGTAATGTTAAAATGAAAATTTGAAAAAGCTGTGATAAATCTACTTACAGCTTTGTTGTTGTGTGTGTGTGTGTCCGTCTTAATATTTGTTTTAAAAAAATATTTTGTTACAAATTAAGCTGTTTCAAATTGTTTCACATTGATATCACATGAATATGGGGAAGAAATTTTCATTGTACTAATGAACTCAAAATTGTTCAAACTTTTTTTTGTCGCTTTTTTTAATTCCCACATTTGCAAAGAACGCATAAATGTACTTCCTTCTTCCGGTCTCGTTGTCGTGAGACTTTGAGTAGTCTAGTAAAATATAGGAACTCAAGGAACACAATACTAATATTTCATTTTTAATAATTCTTCATCTTTGATATATGAATTGATGTTACCTGATGCATTGCGTTTCTTTGTTTACATTGAACATGATGTCATAACTTTGAAAATAACATCACAAGTAAAATCCTTATCCAAAATTGGAAACGTTATTAAGGTTTTTTCGTTTCTTTTTTTTAACAAATATTTAAGTTACAAAAAAATAATTAATACAGACTTCGTCATCCACATTCACAGGTAATGCCTGCCTCATATTATTTTTTAAGGTTTTCATGGCTGGCTAAAGTTTTTCTCATTGTTGTGAAGGCTATACAATGTTTTTTTGAGTAACAGGGTTGGCAGAGATTTTTGTCTTTTTGTGATTCAAATTAATTTCCTGTATCATTTATTTATTTATTTTACAAAAACATTTATTTTACAAAAAAAAAGGAAGGAATTTGATCATGGGAACTCATGAGAATAAACGCTATTTTAACTATTTCTGCTTGGAATGTGCGTGGCCTTGGGGACAAAATTCAAGATGATTTTTTTATAGATAAAATTCAAAGTGACATAAATATATTACTTGAAACCTGGAAAGGGGAGTGTAAAGATTATAAAATATCAAATTATAATACTTTCTCAAAAATACGCAAAAAGAAAAAAAAAGCACATCGACATAGTGGAGGAATTATTGTCTATTACAAAAAAGAAATAGCAAAAGGTATAACCAATATTAATGGTACAAAATCACAAAATAGATTATGGCTAAAACTTGAAAAGGAATTCTTTGGTTTCAAAGAAGACTTATATTTATGTGCATTATACATTCCCCCTATAAATTCAAACTATTTTGAAAATGATTATAGCTTTTTAGAAAATGAGATCAGTACTTTTGCAAGACAAGGAAAAATACTTTTAATGGGGGACATGAATGCAAGGACTGGCAAATGTCCTGATTTTATTACAGGAGATTCTTGTCAAATAAATAATTTTGATGCTAAAAATCTAATACCAAATTATTATGAAGTTGACACTGAAGTTTCTAGAAACAATCAAGATAATGTAACAAATGTACAAGGTAAATCCTTATTAGAACTATGTATTTCCTCAAGGTTACGCATATTAAATGGCAGATTTATAGGGGACAGCCTAGGCTACTATACTTATATGTCAATAAATGGATACAGTGCTGTAGATTATGCATTAATAAGTGAAAGTCTCTGTCCTCAGTGAAATACTTTAAAACTGATGATTTTACTTACTTGTTAGATCATGTACAGATTCAGTTAACATTAAATTGTAATATAAAACAAACTTTTGACCTTAAAAGTCATATAGAAAAAAAATGGAAATATTTGAAAAGATATAAATGGACTGAAAATTCACATAACTTGCTACTTAAAGCTCTTATGTCAGAGCATATAAAAAATGATATAATGAAGTTTGAATTAAATGAGTATCAGAAAAATCAAAAAGGGGTTGATGGTGCAACTGAAAATTTAACTAACATTTTTGAAAATATCTCTGATATTACTTGTAAAATTACAAAAAGAATTAAAAGTAAGAGAAAAAAATATAGAAAGGTATGGTCAGACAATTGTGTATATGGGACAAAAAAAGAAATAAACAGGGTTGGAAATAAACTTAAAGAATGTCCAAATAATCAACTTAAACAGAAATATTTTGAATTGTTAAAAAGTTTTAAAAAAATGGTAAAATTTAAAAAAGCACAATACAGAGAGAAAATATTTAACTCATTAACATATAGTTTTGATAAGAAACCTAAAGATTATTGGGAAATACTTAAAGGAATGAAAAACAAAAAAAATACTGGTAATGAAGTGCCAGAAATTTTAAAAGATGAAGAAATAATTACGAAGCATATTCAGGACCAAGGAAAACCCACATTTGTAAATATAAAATGGAAAGAGGAAATAGAAAAACAACTTGTTAATATTGAAATGAACATAATATCTAATAGAGAAACAGATGCTCCAATAAAATACTCTGAAATAAAAAATGTTATTAGTAAGCTAAAAAAAGAAAAACCTCTGATAGTATATTTGTGCTTAAGTCTTTAATAAACAAATACTTACACAAAAATAAAAATAAAATATATGCCTGCTTTGTAAATTTAAAAAAGGCTTTTGATTCTGTCTGGAGAAAAGCTTTACTTTATAAACTGTATAAGGCAGGAGCAGGGAAAAAAATATTTAATATTATTAAAGAACAGTATGAGGAAACAAAATCTGCCTTCAAGCATCTAGAGTGGCATTCAGAATATTTTGAAATCACACAAGGGGTTAAACAAGGGGATTCATTGAGTCCTACTTTATTTAATTTATTTATTAATGATCTAGATGCAGAGTTTTCAAATGAAAATAGCTGTCCATTAGAACTAATTGATACTAAAGTAGGATCTTTACAATTTGCTGATGACATTTTAATATTATCTGAAAGTAAAGGCCTACAAAATAGTCTGAACAACTTAGAAAAGTATTGTGAAAAATGGCAATTAACTTTAAATATTAATAAAACTAAAACAATGATTCTGCAGCAAAATAATAAAAAAGTGGAAACATCTTTATCAAAATATAAAAATGAAAATTTGTCAAATGTCTCTGAGTATTCATTTCTTGGAATTCTTGTGAAATCAAATGGAAACTTATTGCATAGCTCTGAAGAGCTTGTAAATAAAGCAAGGAAAGTGATATTTGCCAGTAAAACTTATACTGCTTCCTTAAATAATCTGCCAGTTAAAGTAGCTTGCAGTCTTTTTGATTCTATAGTTAAACCAATAGCCACTTATAATTCAGAAATTACTTATATGGATACTTATGTTTCAAAATTTAGAGCAGAAAACGTGCAAATATTTCCAAAACAAATATAGACCCCCTTAATTTTACTGATAAATCAAGTTTAGAAAAATTACATTTGTCTTTCTGTAAATATATCCTCGGAACAAGAAAATCTTCATCAAACATAGCTGCGAGACAGAGCTAGGGAGATATCCACTAGAGATGCATATAAAAACTCAAAGTATACTTTACTTATCAAGATGAATAAATTCTTAAATTAATCCATTATTATACAAATCCTTTTTACTTTCTAAAAGTTTAGATAATTCAGGTTGCTATACCTGGTTTACATATGTTAAAAATATTTTGAAAGAGGTAAACATGGACGCATCCATTCTTGAGGGAAACAAAAGAAAAATTTACTCAAAGTTGTTAAAAAAAACCTTAAAACATCAATTCTTAAATTTCTACACAAATATATTTGAACAAAAATTTGAAAAAATAGATAAAAAAAGTAAATTGTATTTATATAAAAGTTTAAAGCAAAATTTAGAAATGGAAAACTACTTAAACTGTAAATCTTTTGAAAAGAGAAGTAACATAACAAAAATGAGAATTAGCAATCATAATCAGTGCTTGCAAAATCAAAATGAAAACATACAGGAGTCTTCTAAGCTCAGTTTCTTTCGTCAAGTCTACAAAATGGGTCAAAGAGCATCATATGTTGATTCACTAAACAATTTAAAAGATAGAGCAGCAATATGCAAAATACGCATACGTGCACATCCTTTAATGATTGAAAGGGGAAGACATCTTAATATTCCTAGAGAGGAAAGATACTGTTGATTATCAAGTATAGAAAAATTTGGAATTTTTTGGCAAACAAAGTCAAAGAGGGCATCTCCATCTCATGATCTGATTTAAAATTTTCACAGGAATATATATTTGTATTCGACTAAATGAGGGTGATGGCATTAATTTTAGTTTTAAAATTCGGTGAATCTTCATCCTACTTGATTATGGAAGAGGCTGGAAAATCATTTCCTCCAGGGTGTACCATGATAAGTAAATGCTTTGTATTGTAAAGTTTGAGATCTGTATGGGTAACTTACTACTTAGCTAGGACCTTTGTCAAAATGAAACCGAAAGAAAGTCCTAACTTTTGAATGACGGGTCCCGTGTTCCTTTTTGTGATAAACTTTCAGTGCTTCAATAAATATTCACCAGAATCATTATTTCTTTATGTTGGAACAATTTAGTTGCAAATTATTTAGTGGATACTGTAGATTTTTTTCTGTATATATATCTATTTGACGATATCCAATCATAATTACAAAGATGTCTGGATCGGAAATGAAAGTGTTATTTTAGATCAACCGACAACATGCGCAAAGCCAAAATGGTGAACTATGTAAGTTCAAATCCTGTAGTGCCCTGCAGTTTTGTAATGGTTATCTAAAGAAACATTCAAACATATTTTTGTACAATTTTTCCCTTAACAATCGGATTTATTGAACAAATTTTTATGTCAAAAAATAAAAATACTTCGTAAATTGTGTAAAGAGACAACATATTTTCACAAGCACTTGGGGCATTTCACCATTTGAAAATTTGTTTGTATTTCTTGTTCTTCGGGGTGTAACATATTTTTGTAAGTATATCTTTCTTTTATTGTAACATTTTATTTCTAATACCCCAGAAAAATGACTTCTGTACTAGCAGCTTGCATATTAAATGTATTGAACTTCAATAATTTATTTTAAGATGCTGATCCAGTTTCATCATGCATGTCATTAGAACCTCTGCTTAAACAGTTTGATGGATAACAGAATATCATACATTGTCATACCTTAAATATAATTTGATGATTACATTTTAATGCCTTAAGAATAAAACCCCTGTATACATGGTATATTTAACTGAAAAATTGAGAGAAAAAAAATGCAGAAAAAAACCCCAATATTGTTTGAGGAATTCATCTTACAAAAAATTACAAGTTCCAAAAGCCAAATCAGATCTGTATGAGAAATATTTTATATAACAAGGATAGTACTTTTATGGAATACACCTAATCGCTATTTATTCCATTCCGGATAAGTTCTAAAATTACACAACTTTTTCATCCAGTTGAAGGTGGTACGGTAGTATTTCATGGCCCATAGGGATAATGATAGCCTTTTTAGAATTTTCACCACTTTCTAACACTGCAAAAAAATCTACATTCACACTTAACTGAAGTACTTTCATTTTACTATTCAGAAATGAATTTGAATATGTATCATGACCGTTTACTTTTTTTGCTATTTTTAGAAACCTAAGGCCACTAGTAATTTTAGGTTTTTATGGTGCAGAGAATACAAAATTTAAAAAAATTCTCAAAAATTCATTTTCATCTGTATGTAAAATTATTTCATATTTTTCTACACCTGATTCATCCCTCAGTTTGGGAAAGTATGTTCAGTTGATACTGTATTTTTTGTCCAATCACACTGTTTAGATACATTTACCTAAGTAGGGTACACAAAAGAGCAACCTAAATTCTGGAATGCAAATACTACCGTGCCACCTTAACCAAGACATAACAAACTTGAAACCAGTCATGACACCTATGATGCATAGACTTCTTACTTTGGAACATATTACAATAAAGAATACTAGTCTGCACTCATTTCTTATAAAAAAAAAATGAAACATTACATCCCTACCCCATCTGGCAGATTTTCACTTTTTTTCATCTTACCATTTTTACTTAAGAAGTGAACAAAACCCAAATATATGATGTTTCAAATCAACACAGAAGTCAAACATGGTGATTTAGGAGGAATTATTGGATTTCCAACTCTGTTTATGGTTAATCTGAGTAAAAGAAACAGTTTAATCACCAAATCATGAAAACTGATATTAAAGTCCATTCCACATTTTACAGCATGCCTTACATTACTTTAAACATTTTCAGATTATGAGGGCAATACAACAAGAGTCTTTAGATTGCAGTTAACTATTATTCCGTAACCTGTTTGACAATACATGTACTAAAATACATCTCTAAGTTGACTGTTTGTCTATTTCTCATGTATGCATTAAGTTAAATTATGTCCCCTTACATAATCAATTTGCATTTATTGTGCTTTTCACTGTCAGAAAATCTTAACAACTAATGGTATTTGCATGGAAAATGAATAAACCATTTAATCTTGCTGATATAGCATCATAAATACATTCTTTGTCAAAAATAATGTCTATTCAATGTACAGAAACCCCTATTTCTACCTCTATTTCATACCAATATGAGAGCTAAATGAATAAGTAAGGACCCCTTATCCACTTACTGGTTCCCCAAAAGCTCCTACTGGTGTCATGTAACATCAGAACTACTAATTAAACCTTAAGAAAGCTAGTATAGCTGTACTTATGTTGAAAAAAATAAGAAATTATGCAATTTATTTATTTCGGTGAAAATAATAGGATGAACATGCAACCGTAGAATGTCGCGTCTCAAATTTCAGTGGTTGCACATGTGTCAGACACTGCGAAAAGTTAAAGCGAGCATTTATAATTAAAAATGTATTGCAAGTTACATAAAAATAATGAAGTTCTACTTTCTATGAAAATTTTTACATTATTACCTACAGATCAGGCAAAATTTGCTGAATCAGCAACTTTTACTCTCAGGGGTGGAATTTAAGGCTTGTTTTATCATAGTTGCCCTTAATCAACTTTTTATTGATAAACTTACAAATTGCATAGGTAAAAAAAGTTCCTTCATTGATTTAGTGTAAAAATATATATCCCCCTTAAGGTGGTACGGTAGTATTTCATGGCCCATAGGGATAATGATAGCCTTTTTAGAATTTTCACCACTTTCTAACACTGCAAAAAAATCTACATTCACACTTAACTGAAGTACTTTCATTTTACTATTCAGAAATGAATTTGAATATGTATCATGACCGTTTACTTTTTTTGCTATTTTTAGAAACCTAAGGCCACTAGTAATTTTAGGTTTTTATGGTGCAGAGAATACAAAATTTAAAAAAATTCTCAAAAATTCATTTTCATCTGTATGTAAAATTATTTCATATTTTTCTACACCTGATTCATCCCTCAGTTTGGGAAAGTATGTTCAGTTGATACTGTATTTTTTGTCCAATCACACTGTTTAGATACATTTACCTAAGTAGGGTACACAAAAGAGCAACCTAAATTCTGGAATGCAAATACTACCGTGCCACCTTAACCAAGACATAACAAACTTGAAACCAGTCATGACACCTATGATGCATAGACTTCTTACTTTGGAACATATTACAATAAAGAATACTAGTCTGCACTCATTTCTTATAAAAAAAAAATGAAACATTACATCCCTACCCCATCTGGCAGATTTTCACTTTTTTTCATCTTACCATTTTTACTTAAGAAGTGAACAAAACCCAAATATATGATGTTTCAAATCAACACAGAAGTCAAACATGGTGATTTAGGAGGAATTATTGGATTTCCAACTCTGTTTATGGTTAATCTGAGTAAAAGAAACAGTTTAATCACCAAATCATGAAAACTGATATTAAAGTCCATTCCACATTTTACAGCATGCCTTACATTACTTTAAACATTTTCAGATTATGAGGGCAATACAACAAGAGTCTTTAGATTGCAGTTAACTATTATTCCGTAACCTGTTTGACAATACATGTACTAAAATACATCTCTAAGTTGACTGTTTGTCTATTTCTCATGTATGCATTAAGTTAAATTATGTCCCCTTACATAATCAATTTGCATTTATTGTGCTTTTCACTGTCAGAAAATCTTAACAACTAATGGTATTTGCATGGAAAATGAATAAACCATTTAATCTTGCTGATATAGCATCATAAATACATTCTTTGTCAAAAATAATGTCTATTCAATGTACAGAAACCCCTATTTCTACCTCTATTTCATACCAATATGAGAGCTAAATGAATAAGTAAGGACCCCTTATCCACTTACTGGTTCCCCAAAAGCTCCTACTGGTGTCATGTAACATCAGAACTACTAATTAAACCTTAAGAAAGCTAGTATAGCTGTACTTATGTTGAAAAAAATAAGAAATTATGCAATTTATTTATTTCGGTGAAAATAATAGGATGAACATGCAACCGTAGAATGTCGCGTCTCAAATTTCAGTGGTTGCACATGTGTCAGACACTGCGAAAAGTTAAAGCGAGCATTTATAATTAAAAATGTATTGCAAGTTACATAAAAATAATGAAGTTCTACTTTCTATGAAAATTTTTACATTATTACCTACAGATCAGGCAAAATTTGCTGAATCAGCAACTTTTACTCTCAGGGGTGGAATTTAAGGCTTGTTTTATCATAGTTGCCCTTAATCAACTTTTTATTGATAAACTTACAAATTGCATAGGTAAAAAAAGTTCCTTCATTGATTTAGTGTAAAAATATATATCCCCCTTAAGGTGGTACGGTAGTATTTCATGGCCCATAGGGATAATGATAGCCTTTTTAGAATTTTCACCACTTTCTAACACTGCAAAAAAATCTACATTCACACTTAACTGAAGTACTTTCATTTTACTATTCAGAAATGAATTTGAATATGTATCATGACCGTTTACTTTTTTTGCTATTTTTAGAAACCTAAGGCCACTAGTAATTTTAGGTTTTTATGGTGCAGAGAATACAAAATTTAAAAAAATTCTCAAAAATTCATTTTCATCTGTATGTAAAATTATTTCATATTTTTCTACACCTGATTCATCCCTCAGTTTGGGAAAGTATGTTCAGTTGATACTGTATTTTTTGTCCAATCACACTGTTTAGATACATTTACCTAAGTAGGGTACACAAAAGAGCAACCTAAATTCTGGAATGCAAATACTACCGTGCCACCTGAAGCTATCTGGGACACTGTTTAAACAATTCACCATGCATGATACTTTTTGATGAGACCTGTTTAAACTACCGTAAATACTTCAAACAAAATATTTTATTACTTCAATTTTTTATTTTGAAAAAAGTGGATCATACTATATCAAATTTTCTTGATGATCACTTTCTTAAGTTTTTTCTCCCTCAGCTCACTACTGATGACCTCCATTTTTCGGCCGGTGACCTAAAACAGGAAGTTGTATAAATGACTGTTTTTCCCTGAATGGACTAAATAGCGATAAGGTGTATTATGCCAATACTATAATTCTATATGAATTTATCATTTAATTTTACCTCTTGAAAATTGTTTATTTCATATCAATTCTCATTTGATTTTTCAGATGTGTGGGTTTGTGTGATTATTTTGTGTTTTTTGTATAAATTTGTTATATTCAATTAATTTCTTGATGGCCTCGGGAAAGATATCAGTTTTAAAGCTAACTGTCATGACTGTCAGTCTGTGTAACGTTAACCCTCTCTAAATAAAAAAAATAATTTTAATATTATTGATCATTATTACTAGCCATAGAGTAAACTGTTACTTCATACATATGTAGTCATAAAACAAGTGTCTAATAAAAGAAAATCTTTTACAGTATCAAAATCTTTAAAAAAGTACTACTATGGCTATCAGTATCATATTGAGTATAGCCCAGGGGTTAAAAAATCCACCTCATTTATACCTGGGGCAATTAAATTGTCTAATCCAATATGCCCGACGGACTAGTAACAAAAAATTCTCGACGTCGGCCAAAATAGAAAGTGAAAAATCCCTTCATCACTATTCTATGTTAGCCATTTCGACTCAATTAAGTCATCCGGGATTCCAAGAATTTGAACTGGTTTGTACAGGTCCTGTTGTACATATTTAAAAATACAACAAATAACTCTGGCATGTCTGGGTGGCCTGGTATCATGTGTTGATTGCAATTATCGTACTTTAAATATCGATTTCTCATACCATGGCTTGGGATCTTGTACATTGCTTATCGTGCCGAGATTTTCAATTAACGGTATTTGGGGGTATGATGTATTGATTGGTATTGACCTGTCTTGTTGCACAGCTCTTGAGCACGAAACCATGCAACAAAATATTTCTTAATATTTTAGTACGGGAACCGCAGGAACTTTGTCAGTTTCAAAACGAAAAACAGTAGATGAAGGAAGTAACGAGGCTGACAATTCATCCCCCAAAAATGCTAAGTACGACAGGGAAAAGCCGCGGAAAAAAAATAATAGTGTCCAGGACAGCAGGGCTGTCAAGTCTTTAGTGCGAGACTCACACATGTTCATGCTTATTTGGCGGCATTTTCCTTTGATCTATTATTTTTTCTCTTTGATCTCCAAATCACGCATTCACTTCCTGAAAAGTTGGCAGAACTTGGACACAATGATTCCCCTGGCAAGGTTGGCTGTTGCTGATGAAAAAAACAGACAATGCTCTGTGAATCTTGCCGTTAGTTGCCCCAAGCACGCCAATAAAAAGTCTGCTTTGAATGTGGGAACAACTAAGTTGGGTTAAGCACCAAAAGAATAAATAACAGATCAACAAAAATTATTAAATACAGTGTATAATGTCTCCTTCAAAACAAAGGACACCCACTTTGTATTGTGCATCAAACTCTTGATTTTTAAGGCATAGCAGGTCAGTTTTGATGGACTAGCAGTTCTTCCAACAGGGCTAGTAAAATCCTGCTGCCAATAAGTCCTGGGCTAGTTAGCTGTAATGTAACAACATTTTTTAACCCCTGTAGCCTTCTTATACACTAATCTGCTGACATTTTTATCTATGCAGTGACCATAACTATAAGAGTTAAAGACCTTTCATTAGAAAATTTCACAGCGCAAATGCAAGGGGGGGGGGGGACTGAAAGAATGTAAAAAAATGTGCAAGACATAAAAGTTATAATTGATTCTTACAGAATGAATTAAATACAACATAACAAATGTGAATGCATGGTGAACAAGGTTGGCAAAAAAGTGGTCAATATTAGTATTGACCATGCCATTGGTAAATACCGGGAAATACTGGTGGATTGAAATTTTAAGTGGTCATTACTATAAAAAAAAACACTCTCTACCTGGTCAATTTCTATTAATAATGGAATAAAGAAAGAGTTTAAATCATTTTTTATGCATTCATTTCTATTTCTATTGTAAATTCTTCCAAGTGATGAGAAATGCTCACTTGACGTTTCAGGTCAGGTGAGCTAAAAAGATGAAAAAAAGCTGTTTTGTCCCTGCTTCAACACTGTTCAAACTTTCCATTTCCAGCATAAAGACGGTTTTTGTCACACAGTTAAATAGACAGGAGGTATTTTATTGTTTATAAGGGAGTCTTCAAATATCTGTTTTATTACTTTCAACCAATGTACTGTCAACATTTATTGGGGGCTGTTTTTTTAGTAATTAAATTTTCACACCAGTCAGGTAATAGGTAAAAAGATATACATGTGTAACTTCATTTACCTGAAGTTTTATTACTTCTATTCTAATTTCATGTAAAATCATAAATTTTGAATAAAAAATATATTGATTTATAAATTTTGAAGTAACATGTCAATTTTTATATATCTAAAGTATGAAATATCACAATTCATAGTACATGTTACTAAATTTTAAATCAGTAGGAATAAGTGTTATAAATGAATAAAACATGCATAAAGATTAAAGTTTAAATATATTTGACTTTTTATCTATTACTTCAATTAATAATAAAAACAACCATGAAAATTTCAATTGACCAGTATTTGCCAGTATTGACCACTTCTGGAGTATTGTCCAGGGCGGTAAATACCGGGGGCGGTAAATGATGCCCAACCTTGATGGTGAATATTTAAACAAAAGGCTTGGCTCTATCAGTTCACTTTTGTATATAATAGTTTGCTTCACATGGTCTGTGTTGATTGATTATCAATGTAACTTTGCTGTAATTTGTCAGTAATACCAAGAAGGTTATATGAAAAGGAGAGAGGACGAAAGACGATAATTACACATAAAATGTTACTGACTTTTCTGTAAGTGGGTGTTAATTAGTTAAGATCGACTCTGTCACAGAGGGAGATTTTGTCCTATACCTGAGTAATACTGGCGCCACACTTCAGCGTATAGCTCCATATATGTCAAAATGGGGTTGGCATCTATGACGCTAGACACACGTTTAAGCTGGATAAAAAAAGAATTATGCTGCATAAAAATTTCCATGAGTCGTAGCGTTCACCAAGCGTATACGTTTGTAGGGAGAGCTCAGACATAATTAAGTCTAAATCTGCTTTTGACTCATAGAGGTCTAGATTTGTAAGTTTTAGGATCTGTCTCCCTTTAATGCAAGACAAAATACGACTTTAATAAGTCAAATATTGTTAAGCAAGAAATAATTCACCAGAATCAAAAAGTTGCAAATTCCGACTCCGACGAGTCGATAAGTTATCAAAATTGGTTAACTTCAAGACCCACGCATATTTTTAAAAAGGTCATGCATCTAAATCAAATAATGACCACATTGAAGGACAATGCTTTGTCTTCTTAACAAAAATATGAATGAGAGTCTAAAAAATCGGAGATAATGTTAATAAACTTTACAATGCAACCACCTGGAATCACACTTAATGAGGTAAAACATCTGTGTTTAGTAAGGATGTTCAATTAGATAATTAAATATAGATAGCTCAAGTTCTTGTGAACTCTCAGACAGGTTTTTGCTGTCATAGGTGGTGTACTTAGGCCACCAAGTAAAATTAATTTTTTTCATCAACATAAATAGACCTAAACAAATCTGTCATTTTCTGACTTAGATAAGTCTAAAATTGAAAACGCATTTATATAATGAATACATGTTTTGACTTCTTACAGTCAAAAACAGAAATCGACTTGTTTAAGTCTGAGCTCTGACTGGATATACAATTATTGACATGTTAAAAAGATTTTTTGTGATATTTTTTATTTAGTAATTAAAAATTAAAATTTTATGTTAAAAGAAAACTTATTACCAATAGAAATGAAATGAATATCAGTCTCGTTGCCGTCAATGTTAATATCAACAGAAAGTCACTTTTACGTTGTTCCCGATAAATTTCTCTATGTTTCAATTGCAAATTTTCCTTCTGGATGTTATCCGTCACCATAACTAAAGTACTTTGCAGATTCGTATATTTTTCTATGATTATTACCTGCCAATTCTCATAAACAGAAATTGAAAGGTGAAGCAAAAATCTTTGTTTAATGCAATGTAGTGTTGAATAAAAATCGCACAATAACTTTCCTTTAAACCCTCATAACTTTGTCATTTCTTTATCTGTTTTCACCGAAGACAGACAATTGATTTTGAAATTGCGCGTCAAATCTTTTTCCATATCATCATGTTGATCATAAACACCTATAAACTGCATTGTTACCAAAAATACACCTGAACTTTAATGACCCAGTCACTGATAACAATCAGGTGACATATGCGATTTATCTAATAGCCCGAACTGCTCGCGGTAACATCAGAAGGCCGTATCAAGTGGATGATAAACATGTCGGTTTCTTTATAATTTTATCATTTTTCTCTGATCGAACTGCTATCCTGTTGGACGCTAATTTTGTATCAAGCAGAGTGTTCACTCTCCTTCTTATATAACCTCCTTGGTAATACATATTAAATTACTAATAAATATAAAAAAAAGCATACAGGACTTATTTTAGTATATATAAGAAGATATTGTATTTCCAATATATATGTACATGTATATATATACCATGCATTGCCATGTAGACTGAGCCAAAAAAGTTTTGCAACAACATGTAATTTTAATAATACCAAAATGGAATTATGACATGGCAGAAGCAACATGCATGTTTATCACTCATTCACTAGGAATTTCTTTGTATGGAGCGCAGTAGGGTCAAAATGCGGAAATGAGTATAGTGTTATTCAAAATTGATTTCTCATCCATGCTCCTTGTGCATCAATAACGGATTGGCAAGCTCCAGTTCCAGCTCTTAGTCTATGCACTTCTTGTGTGGCCCGAATAAACTTGTCACATGATGATGTTAAGTGAAGGTAGCACTCCTCCCTTGATGTTAGTTTTTTGGGTCTACCAAATCTTGGCCTGTCCTGTGCAGTTGCAATTTGTCGATATCTGTTTGTTAAGTCTCTAAACTGTTAACTGATGCACATTAAATTGAGCTGCAATGTGGGCAACACTCATTCCAGCATCAACTATTCCAAGAGCTTTCTGATGGTCATTTTCTTTGAGAGCTGGTTGATGCCCCATCCAATTTTTCCCAATTTTTATGTGTTTTTATTACCAATGAGGGGGGTCGGAGGGGTCCTGATCCCGAAATCCCTGGCTAAAAAACATGAAAGTCTAATGTCCCGAAATTAAAAAAAAATTAAATCCTGACATCACGTAATTCCAAAAAAAGAAATCCTGGATCCCGAAAGGGTCAATCCCCAATCCCAAGCTTAAAAACACCTGATGCCGACATCCTGAAAAAGGCCCTGCCCCCCTCACCAATGTTGTGTCTCTGAACGTTAGTGAAAAATAATTTTCAAATTTCGTTTTAAAATTACATGTACAGAGGTATAAAACATCAATTACATGTACATGTGCAAAGCTTAAATGGTGCGAAATCAATCACCTGAAGAAAAAAAATACGACTGTTTAAAATTAAAGGTAGACCTAAGGATTATATCAATGACGTTTAAAAAAAAAATTCAGAAACAACAAAAAACAAAAACTTGAAAAAAAAGTGTTGCTAAACTTTTTTGGCTCAGTATGTCATGTATGTATATACTTTCATTAGTTGATAAGATTCAAATTACAGGACACTTGTTTCATATGACTTAAAGATTAAAGTCTTCACCATGCTCACTGTAATGGTGAATTATATTCTAATAAAAATTACACAAGATGAAGTACATGTAGTGCCTTCTGCATGTTCTGAACCATGTGATATAATTTCTGCCTTTCAACCTCCCGAGTCCTCAGATTTTACTAGAATGAGTGTATACATACATTTTTTAGAATTAATAATAAATAAAGAGAGTGTTTGAGAAATATATATTTATATTTTGTAGATAATGAGTACATTGTATAAGGTTAGACTGCATTAAAAGATATGGAGAAGAAAAAGACTAAATTGAGTAAAAGTTTTAAAACATCAACTCCACAAAATAAAAAGGTTCCAGCATTGAGTTGCAGTCCCAGCAGTAATGTTGATAAAACTTCGTTTATTAAATCATTACACCTGATAACAAGTGATGGATCTACAGATGATGACAAGATAAATTCCAGTAACATTTCCTGTGATAGTGATAATGATTTGACATCTCCAAACTCTGAAAGTAATATAGCAATAGAAGAATATTATTGGAAGAATCCATGGAATAATACACCAGTTCATGCACATGGATTGACAGATGGAAACAGTTCTAAATCCAGAATAAGCAGTAAAACCTTAAACATCAAGTTGAAAGAAAAAAAACTAACCAAAATGTCATCTGAAATTGTATATAGTCACGATAAAAGATCAGCTAATTCTGTTTCTAAGAAAAGAAAAATGAATAAATCTGAATCAGAGCAAAATACAGTATTAGAAAACAAAAAGCATTCAAAGCAAAAGCTTGATGAGCATAATTTACATTCAAAACTGCAAAGAAGGTCAGATATAGTAAGTCAGGATAAGAAGTCGTTGCCAAAGAGAGAGAAAAAGATTCCCCAAAAACTAAAAGATTTTTTTGATGAACCTAAAAGTGAATTTACCTCAGATTCTGCCTCAGATGTTGATATTGTAACAGTTTCTAAAGAAGGTGTAAAGTTTTCTAGTGAAAAGAAAAAGGGAAAAAAGAATTGTTTGAGGAAGGAAGGGAATACTCCTTCACCTT
This sequence comes from Mytilus edulis, assembly GCF_963676685.1. Classification (NCBI taxonomy): domain Eukaryota; kingdom Metazoa; phylum Mollusca; class Bivalvia; order Mytilida; family Mytilidae; genus Mytilus; species Mytilus edulis. Next base: position 45,699,966 of record NC_092355.1, read on the forward strand.
CGGAAAAGAATTCTTTGAGAAACAAAGGGATTACTCCTTCATCGTCAGAAAAGAAACGTAAAACATTATATTCTTTTAAAGAAAAATTTTCTGAGGAAGTAGATCCAAACAAAATGTCTAGCAGTGTTAGTAATACATTAGATGAAATTGGAGATGCTTTGTTAAACATCGCAGAAAGTATTGAAAAAAAAATAACACCCGGTAAAAGAGCAAAGAGTATTAAGAATTTAAATTCAAAAAACACATCTATCGCTAAATCTTTTCTTGAATCTGAAGAACAAAACTTAGAATATGTAACATGTAATAAACAAATGTGTGATAATCTTAATGATAAACTGAACGAACATTCTCCAGAATCAAAAAAAGATGTTTGTCTGATAGGAAAAGGTAGTAACTCTGGTAGTAAATCAAAGAAGAAACGACTGTCAGAAATTTTACCTGTGCCTCGTAGAGGTAAAGCCAAAAGAAAGATATTAGATGAAAGTGAAAAAGAGATTACGGATTTTGAAAATGAAAGTGACACAACCTCTGAAGTTTCTTTTAAAATGGCTAGAGTTGAAGCTGATGAAAGGGAGGTAATTACACCTACTTTAGAAAACTTTCCAAAGGAGACAAATATAAGCCATGCATATAAAGACAGAGATTCAGAACTACTTAAAATTGGCAAAGCAACTGGAAATAAAAAGAGCAAACACAGCACTGATTTGATAGAAATGAGGTCACAAATGATGAGTAATATGGAGTCTTCTCCGAAACCTAACATTGAAACTGAAGGTAACAGTACCTCAGTACAAGGGAGATCACTGCGAAATAGAAGAAGCAATGTTGTTTTGAATGACTTTGTCCAACCTAAAAGGAGAATTTATAATAAAAAAACTGCCAAGAAGTCTGTGATTTCTGAAGATAAAATTAAGGTATGTTGAAGATTTCAGATTATACATGTAATGTTATGATTATAGTGAATTCAGATTGATTGTTGTTTGCTTTAAGATGGTTTGTATTTATACATAATTCAAAGACATTACAAACAAACCAATGTTTTATTTGCCAATTACAGTGTCCAAATAAAATGAGCAGAATAATTACAATATAATTTTTAAACATAATATAAAAGTAAATTATAAATAGCATGAATAGGCTAAACAAATTACATACCCATGATTACCTTTGATTTAATTGATTAACATAGATATCAAAGTAATTGAATAAGAAATTTGACAGAGTGTTTGAAGAATAAATTTCATGATCTCAGCAATTAAAGGTCAATATATGAACTTCCCATTATATACATGATTGAAGACAAGTAAAAGTAAAACGCAGATTTAATGTGTCGCTAGGTAAACTCAATTTGCAACAGTAAAATCTACCTTTTACGAAGGCTAAGCTAAATATACAATACAGTTATCTTGTAAGTTTCTTGTACAGTTGTTAAAACATGCTTTAATACTGGATTATTGGTAAACAGAATGTATCATGTGTATAGGACAAAATTGAGAATCAATAAAAGTATTAATATGGTAGCAAGCAAACATTAAATTGCTGTAAGCAAACAAACAAAAACTTACTTCTTCCAATGATGCTGAATAAGTGTGAGCACTGTATGCTTTATGCATGGTAAGAATCTTGTTTTTGATCATGATATGAGGTTGCACTTACATGTACAAATGGATATTTTTAAACATGCAAAAAGGTTGCGTTAATTTATTTTCAGCATGATGCATGTTATTTTCACTTATATGTTTTTATAGGATACAGAAATTCATACTTGTCTGAGGTGTCAACTTATATGCAGTAGTATTGGTCATTTGAAACATCATCTGATGTCCTTCCATAACGCTTTAGTAAGTATATTTAAATCCCTAACAGTAACAGTTGAAATTCTCTCATCAAACATTGATGATACATCATGTACATATAAACATGATAACTTAATGTTTTTATTTGATCTTACTAACTGATAATTACCTTTCTCGGCACAGTAGAGTGATATGAACAAATATTGTTGGAAACTAAGGGCCCATGGGCCTGTTGTCAATGAAATTAACAACATCGTCATAGGTAAAAAAAACAAACTATCATTGGTCATCTCAACTCTTGCCTTTCTCAATTTCACATTACTAGCTCAAAGAAAAAATCAATCTTGTTGAGATATCCAAAGATCATCTATATGTACCTATTTGTATGTTAGCCTCAATATATTGAGATCATCAGCAAAAAGAGATAAAACATGAACAAGGAAGATCTTTGGTGATTCCTTTCATTAAAAATGTTCAGAATTACAACCTAATGTCTGTTTTAAAATACTGTATCCTACACAATAAAATCATTCAACTTTAGTTGTCCACATGTTGTTATACATGTATCATTTAGTTCTTTATTTTGGTTAACTGTGGATTCTTTTATTTTCGTGAGTACCAATTTTTATGGATTGAGTAAAACTGGCACCTTCATGGATTTTTGATTTCGTCGTTCTATCAATCTCTGCATACAAAGCCTAGAGAAAATTTTCAATTCGTTTAACATTTGAATTCGTAGTTCACCTCCGCACACAAAACCTACAAAAATTGGTATCCAAAGATTAATAATGAATCTACAGTAATTTTGTTTAAATTTATATTTTTTCAGTGGGATAAATCTTGTCCTAAAGGACTAACAGATGAAAAGTCATTATCCATCATTATAAAGAAAATTGGTAAACTCTGTTGTCCAAAGTGTGGAAAAGAATTGAAACATATGCATTATTACAGAAAACATGTGCAGTGGTGTGGAAGAGAGGTAGATATGACTAATGTTTCTATATATCATTTATACTCTATAATGAGGTTTCAATAGTACAATTAGAAGAGAAGAAGGTTGATGCAAGAGACATTAGTGAGTAAAAGGTTGGATTATTAAGGCACATTTGCAATTTGAATAAAGGATAGAGGCAGTATAAGTTTATATACAAAAGACTATGTCTACAGGTATTCTCAGTAAGTGAAGTTGACTTTATAAGGAACCCGGTAATGTCTGTTTTCTCACAGTTAAGGGGGCTCGCGGGTCTAAATAAATTTTTTTATTTAATATAGGATTTCCCTATATTTTTCTATAAATGAACTTTATCTTATACCTAATAGAAAAATAAAATAAAATAATGGGGTCACCGTTCATTTACGCTCACAATCTGTCTTCGAAAGAAGCATACATTTTTGTAAATGTCCGTTTTTTCTGTTGAACTAATAGTAGAAAAAGCGGTAATATCGAAATAAAAAAATAACTAAATTACAGAAATCGCTTAGATTTTACAATTATTTAGTTTATGTACAGCTTCTTTGAAAACAAGAATAAAAAATACAGGTCACCGATGAGTTAAAAAAGATATTTCAATTTTAATGCCAAAAAATGGCATTTTTGCACCAAAGGGAGATAATTTGGAGCATTTTCAATGATATCTACATTTTAAAAGTCACCTGGGGCCAACATGAATTGATTTTTTTGGAATGATTTTTGTACCATATGATAAAGTCACAACTACTAAAGGTAATAAATAAAAATTGTAATGAAAAATAAATGTTTAATTTTTTTCTGAACATCTTATACCCGCGAGCCTCCTTAAGCCTACATTGTCCATCTCAATGCAAGGAGGTAACAGTTTAGAACTCATACATTTGAATAACTTATCTCTGCAGACATTATCATGATTATATCCATTACAATTATCTTTCTTAAAATAAGTTTTAGATCTACACTAATTACAGGTAGATCCCACATGTGACAGGTCTCATCAGGAGAATATGGTGTGGATGGCAGATTTTAGAAAATTTCTATTTACAGTCTAAACATTGGGAAATTAATAGAAACTTGTCCATTTTGTTTTTTTACTTCTTAGGATTCTGTCTCCTTGATATTTGTTTTTGTTTATATACAGAAGATGCCTTGCTGTTGAATCTATTACTCAAATATTATGTAGGGTTTTTTACTTTTTTCTTTGATTAGTTTTATGAATGTCTATAATTGTAGCAGGCATTTTGTTTTCTGATCATTTGCTCTGTGTCTATTCATATCTTCTGTATTTGGTTAAAGTTTGGATTGAAAATATTTGTAATTGAATTATTTTATGTTCTGAGCTTGAGCTTAGTTGCAATGTCATTTTCTTTTGAAAAAGGCAGTAAAGAAATGTTATTTTGTCAATTCTTTGTATGGTCATCATACCAATGTAGATGGATTTCCTATACTAATCTATTCACAACATTAACATAGCAATAAAATTATAATATGATAAGTCGATTATGTTTTGTAAACTGTCATATAAATTAGTGAAACTTTTTTTGCTTTTTAAAAATGCCAGATATTTATATGAAATGCATGTTATGTTTTGTAGCATGAGAAGTACTTCTGTGATCTCTGTGAAAAGTTTATCATGATTATGTGGCAACATGAGCATGAGTTGATGCATGTAAGGAAAGACAAGATGGAGGAAATAGATAAGGAGAATGCATCAATTCTGGCAGAAAAGGAAGTTGTTACCGATTCCAATGATAGGAAAAGATTGGCTGCTAAAAAGTAAGACTTAAACAGCAGATATCTTAGTTGTGTATTGCTTTGATAAAGTGTGACTAAGGCATGCTGTTTCAAGCAAGAATTTACTGGTTTTAGTTTTTAGGGAACCATTAGTGGTACTGTGGTAGGTCTATGATATTTGGAATGCAGTTGAATTAGCATTTGAAATCTCATTCATATGGGGATCTACCCCCTCAGTCATGGTATATTGCGTAGGACAATTTTGCCTAGTTAACGTGTATTTGTTTTTGAATAGTTAATTGGGAACCCCTGGCGGTATGTTGATGGTAGAATTAACATTGGCACATCTCATTCATTTGGAGATATCTACCCCCTTCCCTCAGTCATGGTCTATTGACTTTATGCTAAGTAAGTCATGTGCTACATTATATATATACTCGAAAATTGTAGTTTATTATCAAATGTTCACTGCTAGAATGAAAACTTTCAATACAAGACTATACTTTTGGACACAAATAGTAAAACCTTGTTCTTCAGCCATTCAAAAACTCCTATCAAATATCCACTGCTAGCTAGGTAGAATAAAAGCTTTTAATACAAGACTTAACTTTTGGCCACAAATAATAAAACCTTGTTCTTCAGCCATTCAAAAACTTACTGTGTAGTATGGATAAATTGAGCAATACAATATTTTTCTTCTATAAAATGCATGAAATGATGAAATGCAGAAAAAGATTCTTTAGTTAATAATACCTTTTAACAGTAATCAGTTAAAATAAACTCAAAAGCAGTTTTCAGAATTGATTTAAGTGTTTATTATGAAGAATAGTAGTATAAATAATTGTTTAAAATTGCAAGGAATTTATGAAACAGTTCTCTTGTTAGCTCACATGGCCCAAAGGGCCAAGTGAGCTTATGCCATCACTTGGCGTCCGTCGTCGTCCATCGTCTGTCGTCGCACACTATTTCAAGAATCTTCTCCTCTGAAACTACTAGGTCAAATACTTTCAAACTTTAACTGAATGTTCCTTAGGGTATCTAGTTTATAAATTGTATCCAAAGTTTTGATCTATCAACAAACATGGTCGTCATTGCTAAAAATAGAACATAGGGGTCAAATGCAGTTTTTGGCTTATAACTCAAAAACCGAAGCATTTAGAGCACAGACATGGGGTAAAATTGATTATCAGGTCAAGATCTATCTGCCCTGAAATTTTCAGATGAATCGGACTACGCGTTGTTGGGTTGCTGCCCCTGAATTGGAAATTTTAAGAAAATTTTGCTGTTTTTGGTTATTATCATGAATATTATTATAGGTAGAGATAAACTGTAAACAGCAAAAATGTTCAGCAAAGTAAGACCTAAAAATAAGTGAACATGACTGAAATGGTCAGTTGACCCCTTTAGGAGTTATTGCCCTTTATAGTCAATTTTTAACCATTTTTCATAAATCTTAGTAATCTTTTACAAAAATCTTCTCCTCTGAAACTACTGGGCCACAACCATCATTGGGGTATCTTGTTTGAAAATTGTGTCCGGTGACCTGACCAACCAATCAAAATGGCCACCGTTACTTAAAATAGAACATAGGGGTCAAATGCAGTTTTTGGCTTATATCTCAAAAACTAAAGCATTTAAAGCAAATCTGACATAGGGTAAAAACGTTCATTAGGTCAAGATCTATCAGCCCTGACATTTTCAGATGAACCAAACAACCCATTGTTGGGTTGCTGCCACTTAATTGGTAATTTTAAGGAAATTTTGCAGGTTTTGGTCATTATCTTGAATATTATTATAGATAAAGATAAACTGTAAACAGCAAAAATGATCAGCAAAGTAAGATCTACAAATAAGTTAATATGACCAAAATTGTCAATTGACCCCTTAAGGGGTTATTGTCCTTTAATGACAATTTTTCACAATTTGTTTATCATATTTGCTAACTTTAAAAAATGTTCTCCTCTAAAACTACTCAACCAAATTCAACCAAACTTCATTTGAATGATCAGTAGGGTGTATAAAATAAAGTTTGTGTTTTATTTTCTATTTCGTCAAAAAACATGGCCGAAGGCATTGTTTACCAAGTGAGCGATTCCGGCTTTTGAGAGCCTCTTGTTTAAAATTGTTGTTTATTGTACAGAGCTGAGAAGTTATTGATAGCTATCAATAAAAGTTATGAAGGAGCTGTGGATTTAACATCAGACGACAAAGATCCAGATGCTGAAGTTTTATCTGAATCATCAGATGAAGATGTTATAATTAGTGGAAGTTATATTGATGAAGAGGAACTGGAAGAAATTAAAGTAGCAAATGACTGTATGTAAAATATTATACATGTTATAAGACTTGTGGTAAATGTTCCTTATAGTGTCTTAGTATAAATATTTTGTTCTTTATTCCAGTCTGGTAACAAACATGGCTCTCATGCCAAAAATAGAACATCAGGGTAAAATGCAGTAATTGTTTTATATCTGGAAAACCCTTAAGAATAAAAAAAAGTCTGACAAGGCCAAAAATATTCATTTAAGTTGATTAATAGTTCCTAATGAATTCAGATTTACAATACAGGGTTGCCTTACTTTTAAAACAGACATTTGAAATTCTTTTAATATTATAGTATTAATGAATGGGTGTTTTTATAATGGTCCTCTTATTTGTCCAAGGTCTGTAATAATGGTCGAGGAAGTCTGTCATGGCCCGATGCAATGCCGAGGGCTATTACAGACATCTGAGGCCAGTATTACTGACCAAGGACATATAACATGGCCATTATAAAAACACCCATTTCTTAAAACATTTATTAACCAACTGAACAAAGGTAAAATTGAGAATGGAAATGGGGAATCTGCCAAAGAGACAACAACCCGACCATAGAAAAAAACAACAGAAGAAGGTCACCAACAGGTCTTCAATGTAGCGAGAAATTCCAGCACCTGGAGGCATCCTTCAGCTGGCCCCTAAACAAATATATATTAGTTCAGTGATAATGAACGCCATACTAATTTCCAAATTGTACACAAGAAACTAAAATTAAAATAATACAAGACTAACAAAGGCCAGAGGATCCTGACTTGGGACAGGCCCAAAAATGCGGCGGGGTTAAACATGTTTGTGAGATCTCAACCCTCCCCTATACCTCTAGCCAATGTAGAAAAGTAAACGCATAACAATACGCACATTAAAATTCAGTTCAAGAGAAGTCCAAGTCTGATGTCAGAATATGTAACCAAAGAAAATGACAATAATACATAAATAACAACAGACTACTAGCAGTTAACTGACATGCCAGCTCCAGACTTCAATTAAACTGACTGAAAGATTATGATTTCATAATATGAACATCAGCCATAATCCTTCCCGTTAGGGGTATAGTATCATACCATCATAACATATATGAGAAGAACATAACCCGTGTCATGCCAACAACTGGTTTTAGAATAAATGTGTTTAGTTCCGATGCAAAGATGTATGTGTTGCTGCAAACTTGATGTACTCTCTACTCTTTTAATGACAGTTTAGTTTGAAAAAAATAATTTGTACTTCACCATCATAAAGCTTTTAATATACCAAATATCAAAGATATTAAGTTGACAGAAGTTATGTGTTAAAAACAGGATGAACAGTGATCCCTATATTTGAAAATCAGCGGCAATGTTAAAAGTTGCCTCGGGCCATTACAGACTTCCTCGACCATTATTACAGACCTTGGACATATAACAGGACCATTATAAAAACACCCATTTCTTAATACATTTATTAACCAACTGAACAAAAGTGTACGGGTATGTGTTGCTGCCTCTTTACTTTTTTAATGACAGTTTAGTTTGAAAAAAATAATTTGTACTTCACCATCATAAAGCTTTTAATATACCACAGATCCAAAATATTAAGTTGACAGAAGTTACATGAGTTATGTGTTGAAAAACAGGATGAACAGTGATCCCTAAATCAGTGGCCATGTTAAATTTTCTATATTTGATATTAACACTGTTTTTCTGTAATGGCCCTGTATTAATGCCCAGTTTGTCTGTATTAAGCCCAGTTAGAGTTTATAATAAACAGTCATTTTTTGGCAATAATGTACTTAGTTGGTTAATAATACTGATTTATTGTCTTACTGATGTAAGTTAGCATGAATAATTGTGATTTGCCTTTTGTAGGTGTCTAAACATTGACATGCTTGGAGATTAGAAATAAAATGTAAACAAATGAAAAGTTTTAGTTATTACATCTAAACTCAAGCTAGCCTTTGTTGATAAAAATATTTGACAATGAAGTAAATTGTCTGAACTTGGTCAATATATTCAGTCAGTTGTCAAAACTAATACAGTGATAAGCAATCTTTAGCCAAGTGTTTTAAAATGTAAGTTGTTGTCTTAAAAAATGTATGACATGAAAAAAAAATAACTGAAATCTCTACAAATTCTGCTAATTCTCAGAATATTTAAATTTACATGTATCTATAAAATAAACAAAAAAACTTATATACTGAAATCTAGTAACTTAAGAATATTTTTAGCCCTTTTCCTTGTATGAAAACTGTAGTAATTAAAATGTATATACTGATAGTAGTTATTGACTTTGTGAAAAGTACATTTGTAATACCAGGTTTTAATCAACAGCTGATTGATTTGTCAATCTTATTTATTTATAGCCAAACATATGTATACTGGCAGTCATTTTGCTAACACGTTTAACAAGAATTTAGAACATTGTAAAGAAATGGATGATTGCAACAATGTACAGTTTCCACAGTTTTGCCCCAGGGTACCAGAATGGAATCCATTAGCAGAAGAGTGAGTTATAATAATAAGTAACATATGTCTGTATGTCTCTGCTTCTAAAAGGGGTTGTGTATTGAAATGGAGTCCGTCATGTCATGTTCCCTTCATCCTACCTTTCATTTTTATACAACCTCAAAAATTGAAAAATTTTTGGTCATATATTGGTATCACGTTGGCGTCGTCGTCTGCGTCGTCGTCGTCCGAATACTTTTATTTTTCGCACTCTAACTTTAGTAAAAGTGAATAGAAATCTATGAAATTTTAACACAAGGTTTATGACCACAAAAGGAAATTTAGCATTGATTTTGGGAGTTGAGGTCCCAACAGTTTAGGAATTAGGGGCCAAAAAGGGGTCCAAATAAGCATTATTCTTGGTTTTAGCACTATAACTTTAGTATAAGTTAATAGAAATCTATGAAATTTAAACACAAGTTTTATGACCATTAAAGGAAGGTTGGGTTTGATTTTGGGAGTTTTGGTCTCAACAGTTTAGGAATAAGGGGTCCAAAGGGTCCAAAATTGAACTTTGTTTGAGTTCATCAAAAATTGAATAAGTGGGTTTTTTTGATATGCCGAATCTAACTGTGTGTGTAGATTTTTAATGTTTGGTCCTGTTTTCAAATTGGTCTACATTTAGGTCCAAAGGGTCCAAAATTAAACTTAGTTAGATTTTAACAAAAATTGAATCCTTTGGGTTCTTTGATATGCTGAATCAAAAAATATACTGAGATTTTTTATTATTGGCCCAGTTTTCAAGTTGGTCCAAATCGGGGTCCAAAATTAAACTTTGTTTGATTTCATCAAAAATTGAATAATTGGGGTTCTTTGATATGCCAAATCTAACTGTGTATGTAGATTCTTAATTTTTGTTCCCGTTTTCAAATTGGTCTACATTAAAGTCCAAAGGGTACGAAATTAAACTAAGTTTGATTTTAACAAAAATTGAATTCTTTGGCTTTTTTGATATGCTGAATCTAAACATGTACTTAGATTTTTGATTATGGGCCCAGTTTTCAAGTTAGTTCAAATCAGGATCCAAAATTATTATATTAAGTATTGTGCAATAGCAAGAAATTTTCAATTGCACAATATTCAGCAATAGCAAAAAATCTTCAATTGCACAGTATTGTGCAATAGCAAGAAATTTTCAATTGCACAGAAATAGCAAGAAATCTTCAATTGCACAGTATTGTGCAATAGCAAATATTTTCAATTGCACAGTATTGTGCAATAGCAAGAAATATCTAATTGCATAATATTGTGCAATAGCAAGAAATTTTCAATAATTTGGAGTTATCTTTCTTTGTCCAGAATAGTAGTTGAATCAACTTAAATCATTGTTTTATACAATAAACAATGTATATTCACTTTAACTACCAACTGATAAATTAAAACAATCTTTACCATTCAGTGATAACAAGCACTTTATTTTACATTTTAATATTTTATGATGTATTTAAATGAGTAGTTATTGTTGCAAACTCCATTAGAAATTTGAATTGAGATCAGTTTTGAAAAAAGGGAAAGGGGGATGTGAAAAAAAATGGGGGGGGGGAATTTTTCTCATTTCAGATTTCAAAAATAAAAAGAAAATTTCTTCAAACATTTTTTTGAGAGGATTAATATTCAACAGCATAGTGAATTGCTCAAAGGCAAAAAAATTATTTTAAGTTCATTAGACCACATTCATTCTGTGTCAGAAACCTATGCTGTGTCAACTATTTAATCACAATCCAAATTTAGAGCTGAATCCAGCTTGAATGTTGTGTCCATACTTGCCCCAACCGTTCAGGGTTCAACCTCTGCGGTCGTATAAAACTGCGCCTTGCGGAGCATCTGGTTCCATTTGTTTGTTCTTCTTTTGGTTCTGCATTATTAGTGCCTCGATGGTATTATAGATATGCCCTTGGGTGAAGGTGTTAGTGTAGATGAACACACATGGGGAAAAATTATCACCCTAGACGAAGACCAGTGGTCTAGTTTATATAAATAATGAAAAACCCTTGTGAACCACATAAAAAAACGGCAACTACTGAACATTAGATTCCTAAAATATGATAAAGAAGTTTTACTAGTTTTAATCTACAGTGTTATTCCTTGTGCTTTTTATTGATTTCACACATCTTTTTTAATATTAATGATGAAAATTTAATAGTTGCATATATTTTAACCTTACTTTTGATGCATTATTGCATTTCTTTTTGTTGATCAGATATCTTGTTTAGTTTTTCCCTCAATATCATTGCCTTGCATTTTTTTATTTTGAAAATTGTTCAAATGAATGAAATTTTACATCAGTTGCAAAAGCTGGACAGAATATTGAATAGAAAAGTTGACAAAAATAGATTTGACTGATGTTGTCTTAAATTATTTTTCAGTGATATTAAACCTTATCTTCCATCAGCCAATGTAAGTCCAGAGTTTCTAATAAAAAGTAGTAAAAAGACCAACGTGAGACAAGATCTACAACAGATAAAGGTGTTTGAAGCTTTAAATCTAAAAGGTAGGAATACAACTACTGGGTATTATCCTGTAGTTGTTGCTTTCTTATAACATCCTTTCACCAATGACCAGCCACTCAATAAGGACATAAAGGTCAATCGTAAGGCTTAGATCATTACTATCAGATTGGTTGTTAACCAGATTTCCAAAGGAAAATATTGGTTATTAGTTTGTTGATGTACGGCAGTCAGGCGGTAGGGTAGCTGCCAATCAGTGTCCTATCAATAACTTGAAAACACTTCCACAAAATATTTTCAAATGGTCAAAATGTTGTTTTCTGTGACTAAATGTAGGTCAAGTTGGATTTTCATGATTTTATTCCCCATCATTGTTGAGTTGTAGACCTTTAAGTAGGGAAAAATGATACTTAGATTGATTTAACCTTTCCATTTCTGAACCCAACAAAATTAATTCAGTTATTTTTATGCCCCTTCTGGTCTGTGTGTCCGTTCGTCTGCCCGTTTGTCCGTCTGTTCGTTCGTTCATGTGTCCTGCTTCAGGGAAAAGTTTTTGATCAAGGTAGTTTTTGATGAAGTTGAAGTCCAATCAACTTGAAACTTAGTAAACATGTTCACTATGATACATTTTCATATGCCTGCTTACAGGACGTATTACACAGGCAACTTTATTTACATCAATTTCCAGTGAATTTAAATTCATGTGAATCTCACCTCAAACAAGCTTATACATGTACATGAAACTCATGTAAAATCAATACTATATGCAATAGGTCTACTAAAATTGGTGTATAGAATGATTGTAAGGTGTACATGTCTAGCAGACAGGTGTCATCTAACCTTGACCTCATTTTCATAATTCAGTGGTCAAAGTTAACTTTTTTAGTTTTGGTCTATTTTTTTAATACTTTATGCATTAGGTCAACTATATTTGGTGTATGAAAATATTTTATGATCTATATGTCGGTTACGCAGGTTTTATTTGAACTTGACCTCATTTTCACAGTCCATTGCTAAGTTTTAAGTGTTTGTGTTTTGGTCTCATTTTCTTTATTTATATACAGTAAGTCATATATATTTGTAATATTGAAGAATTGTTAGCTGTACATGTTTGCCTGGCATGGTTCAATATGTTCAATAAGGCATTGTTTACCAGGTGAGCGATTCAGGCTCTTGAGAGCCTCTTGTTTTGGAAAAGTTCACGTGAAATTCATGTGAACTATTTCACATGAGAATCGGGTGAATCTCAATTTTCACGTGAGTTTCATGTAAAAGCTCATTTGAGGTGAATCTCACGTGAGGTTTTTCATGTGAATTTCATGTGAGATTTATGTGAAATTCATGTGGGAACATTTTGCCTGTGTAAGGTTTTAAGTCTGTTGAACTGCATAGTATGAACCTTTCAGTACTGTCCATGTAAGTATATATATAGAAAAAAGAAGTTTTAGTATGATTGCAATTAAGAAGAATATCCACCAGGTCAAAATTATGTGGATGTAAGTGAAAATAGTTCATTGTATATATAACCTTCAACAATGAACAAAACTTATACCATATAGTCATCAAGAAAGTAGCCTCTACATGATAGAATGTGAAACAATTCAAACCAGAAAAACAAATAGTTAAATGACCATAACTGAAAAACACATTTTATTCTTCTTATGATATTTGTATGGATAACCTAAGTATAGTATGTATTAGAAACACATCATTGCTTTAAACCTCTCTTGTCACTTGGTTAGAATTTTTGCTTAACCTGTTAGCAAAATCCAATAAACTGAACTGAATAATATGGAAATACCTTTTGATATTGTTGTCTCTTTCTAAAACCATTTTTGTTGGCTTATTCTCAGCAAAATGTATAAAAGTCAGTTTTGAATTAATTAAATACAACTACTCCAGTAGACTTTATGTAATTAAATGATTTTGTGTAATTCTAGTGAAGTGAAAAACATCGTGAACATGGAAGTTTGAATACTTATTTTGTTCCATTGTAGATTATGGGTTAATATTTACTGGAGGGCCTGTCTGGGGATTAGCCTGGTGCCCATATCCACATAATGTTAGACAGCAGTACCAGTACCTGGCAGTCTCCTGTCACCCTGACATGGATACAATACACCAGGTAACAGATACCAATGAAGGACCTGGACTGATTCAGATCTGGAATACAGGCAAACTGAATCATGCAGTGTAAGTACAAATATAATTGTCCTTCATAATACATGTCTAATATATGGAACTATAGGGTTATTGCATGAATATTGGGGAATATTATCCCGAGTAGAATTTTATATTGCGAGTGCAATATATGATCTAGGAGGGACAATATTCCCCAATATTCATGCAATAACCCTTTTATTGTATAGCAATATAATATTTGAAAGTAAAAATTGGTTTAAACTAAGATTTTGTCATTGATGACTTCATGAATTTTGAAGATTTATTGCACTAGTGCAATATTGGAATTTATTGCACACTAACTTTTGATTACTTTCTGTGGGAAATATCATATTGCTATGCAATAAATTATATATTCTACACTTTTCAAACTGGAAAATGAAATATTCAACTCGTGACCGAACAACACTGATAATTAACTCATGCACTGCGCACATTCGTGAATTAATGTGTTGTTCGGTCACTCGTTGATTATTTTTCTCTATTTGAATTCTTGGATTAGTTATTCTATAAATATTAATTCAGATTTAATTAAAATCATCTGAACATAATTTATCTGATTACAATATATGTTTAGTGCTAAATGTTGATGGAAACTGTAACATTTCAAAGCAAAATTTGAATTGATGTACGGGTTCATAATACATGTATGTTTGTCAAAGTTTAAGTTTGTTTTTTGTTTATTTTTCATAGGGAATGTATGCCCACACCTAAGTTAGAGTTCTGTATTGCTCATGACTATGGTGTTGTGAGAAAAATGTCTTGGTGTCCACATAGATGTTGGCAGAAGAAAGATACCATTCTAGTAAGACTATGAATATCATTTGAGTTTACAAATGCTTCCACAAATTTCAAACATTATTACTATATCATAAGTTTTTTTTTTGCATAATGAGAATGCTTTTTTAGATGACATAATATTGCTCAAGTAAAGTTTATTGTCTTCTAGAATGAAATAATTAGTGTGTCCTTGTCTTGTCCATACACAATTGTTGTGTATTTATTTTATTTCGGGATGCTGCTTTAGATGTAAAATTTACAAATACCTTACTATCATATCCTTTCCTTGACTTTAATCTACCAAATTGTGTTTTATTATGAAATGACAACCACTAACGATATGTTCCTTGCTTTTGGTAAGGGACAGAAAGATGTGGCAGGATAACACAAGTTTTTATGAGAACTTAACCTTGTTATTTCAATTTTGCTGAAGAAATATAGCTCTTGTACCTAAACACTTTTTAAAAAAGAAACGTTTTCAATGCATTTTTTGTAAGAGAAGTGGTAAGAGTTTGTCATAAAGATTGAGTTTAATTCTGGTTATTCAATGTATCAATTAATTATCACAGAATTATGTCCCTTTTATCTTAATAATGTTATAATGCATGACCATCTTCAGATATTGTTAGGTTTAGTAGGTAACATTATATCCATTTTTTATATATTTCCTTCTGACAAAAATATCAGTGGCTCTTTATCTTATGCAGATATTCAAGTGTGTTTAAAGGAGTAAAATTCCAAAATCTTTTTTTTAATTAAAGTCTTCATTTTGATATCAGAATCCAAAGTACAAAGATGTGGCAAAACTTTTCCTACTTTTATATTTTCAGGAAGAGAACAGATTACGACAGATAGGATTGTTAGCAATAGCTTGTGGGGATGGATCCATCAGAATTTTCAGGTAAATACAGAAAAAGGTTATTGTAAACATATTTTATTAATGAATATGTAATGTATAACGGAAAAAAATAATAAATAGGTATAAACAAGTATTTCAAAAATGGGATATACAGGGCTCACACTACTTCAGAATTATAGGGAGAAGTGACTTCTCTTTTTGAAACTGATAAGGAGAAGTGGTGAGATTTGAAAGAGAAGTGCTCACTTTCGCGCGGTGCACTTAAATGTTTGGATTTTACTACAGTATAAAGGGTCATATGTAAATAATGTCCTTTTAAACCGGATTTTTGTGACAAAAATGTCGGTAATTGATTTGGGGATGGACGGCGGGCAGGCGGGCGGGCGGGCGGTCAGCGGGTGCTCGGTCGGGCGGGCGGGCTGCAATCAAATGTTGTCCATGCATTAACTCATGAACCGTTCAACCAAAGCTTTTAAAATTTTAATATGTTATTACTGACAACTATACAAAGGTCAAGTTCAATAATGGCGATTTTGACTTTTACCGTTCAGGAGTTATGGTTCTTGAAAGATTGAAAAATGGAGTTTCCAGTCGTGTTTGTGCATTTACGCATGAACTGTTCTACCAAAGCTTCCCAAATTTTAATATGTTGTTACTGATGACAGAATGGAGGTCAAGTTCAATAATGACGATTTTGACTTTTACCGTTCAGGAGTTGTGGTTCTTGAAAGATTGAAAAATGGAGTTTGCAGTGGTGTCCGTGCATTTATGCATGAACTGTTCTACCAAAGCTTCCGAAATTTTAATATGCTGTTACTGATGACAAAATGGAGGTCAAGTTCAATAATGACGATTTTGACTTTTACCGTTCAGGAGTTATGGTTCTTGAAAGATCGTAAAATGGCGTTTCCATTCACGTTGTTGCATTTACTCATGAACCTTTCAATCTAAGCTTTTCAAATTTTAATATGTTGATACTGATGACAAAATGGAGATCAAAATTGATATTGACGATTTTCACTTTCACCATTCATCAGTAATGGTTCTTGTGATATTGCCAGGACACAAATAAATGTTAATAAATCCGGTTTGCTGTCGTTGTGACAGCCTCTTGTTATATTATTCAATTCATATCTGAGTATACAATTAAAGTAACATTTCAAATTGAAAGTTGTTTAAGTTTTACTAAGGTTCTTGTGAGAAACAACCAACTAAATATTTAATATAAAAATGTAAAGAAATTATAATATATCAATTACAATTTAATTCAAATCTATATTGTGTAAGAAATTCAGTGTTTCTCATCAAAAAATATAAAAGTTATTAAGCTGGGCCATAATATAATTAATAGTCTCAGAGTTAAGCAACTTTGAATCAATCCATAAAAAATATAGGAAATTATATACACCAATCAATTAGATGTAACCAAAAGTCTCTTAATGCGTGTGGAATACGTAATTTTTATACGACCGCAAAATTTGAAAACATTTTCGTCGTATATTGCTATCACGTTGGCGTCGTCGTCTGCGTCGTCGTCGTCGTCGTTGTCCGAATACTTTTAGTTTTCGCACTCTAACTTTAGGAAAAGTGAATAGAAATATATGAAATTTTAACACAAGGTTTATGACCTCAAAAGGAAGGTTGGGATTGATTTTGGGAGTTTTGGTCCCAACATTTTAGGAATTAGGGGCCAAAAAGGGCCCAAATAAGCATTTTCTTGGTTTTCGCACTATAACTTTAGTTGAAGTTAATAGAAATCTATGAAATTTTGACACAAGGTTTATGACCACAAAAGAAAGGTTGGGATTGATTTTGGGAGTTTTGGTTCCAACAGTTTAGGAATTAGGGGCCAAAAAAGGGCCCAAATAAGCATTATTCTTGGTTTTTGCACAATAACTTTAGTTTAAGTAAATAGAAATCAATGAAATTTAAACACAATGTTTATGACCAAAAAAGGAAGGTTGGTATTGATTTTGAGAGTTTTGGTCCCAACAGTTTAGGAATAAAGGTCCCAAAGGGTCCAAAATTGAACTTTGTTTGATTTCATCCAAAATTGAATAATTGGGGTTCTTTGATATGCCGAATCTAACTGTGTATGTAGATTCTTAATTTTTGGTCCCGTTTTCAAATTGGTCTACATTAAGGTCCAAAGGGTCCAAAATTAAACTTAGTTTGATTTTAACAAAAATTGAATCCTTGGGGTTCTTTGATATGCTGAATCTAAAAATGTACTTAGATTTTTTATTATTGGCCCAGTTTTCAAGTTGGTCCAAATCGGGGTCCAAACTTAAACTTTGTTTGATTTCATCAAAAATTGAATAATTGGGGTTCTTTGATATGCCAAATCTAACTGTGTATGTAGATTCTTAATTTTTGGTCCTGTTTTAAAATTGGTCTACATTAAAGTCCAAAGGGTCCAAAATTAAACTAATTTTGATTTTAACAAAAATTGAATTCTTGGGCCTCTTTGATATGCTGAATCTAAACATGTACTTAGATTTTTGATTATGGGCCCAGTTTTCAAGTTGGTCCAAATCAGGATCCAAAATTATTATATTAAGTATTGTGCAATAGCAAGAAATTTTCAATTGCACAGTATTCAGCAATAGCAAGAAATCTTCAATTACACAGTATTGTGCAATAGCAAGAAATCTTCAATTGCACAGTATTGTGCAATAGCAAATATTTTCAATTGCACAGTATTGCACAATAGCAAGAAATATCTAATTGCACAATATTGTGCAATAGCAAAAAATTCCAATGGATTTCAATTGGAGTTATCTTTCTTTGTCCAGAATAGTAGTTGAATCAACTTAAATCATTGTTTTATACAATATACAATGTATATTCACTTTTACTACCAACTGATAGATTAAAACAATCTTTACCATTCAGTAATAACAAGCACTTTTTTTACATTTTAATATTTTATGATGTATTTAAATGAGTAGTTATTGTTGCAAACTTCATTAGAAATTTGAATTGAGATCAGTTTTGAAATAAGGGAAAGGGGGATGTGAAAAAAAAATTGGGGGGTCAATTTTTTTCATTTCAGATTTCATAAATAAAAAGAAAATTTCTACAAACATTTTTTTGAGAGGATTAATATTCAACAGCATAGTGAATTGTTCAAAGGCAAACATATTTTTTTTAAGTTCATTAGACCACATTCATTCTGTGTCAGAAACCTATGCTGTGTCAACTATTTAATCACAATCCAAATTTAGAGCTGAATCCAGCTTGAATGTTGTGTCCATACTTGCCCCAACCGTTCAGGGTTCAACCTATGCGGTCGTATAAAGCTGCGCCCTGCGGAGCATCTGGTTCCCTTTGGGATCAATATTCTTCTGTCAGCTGTTCCATCCGTGCGTCCGCAGTAATTTTGTAAAAGTACGGATTTCGGTCATAGCTGGTCCGGTTCAGATCCGTAGTTTAGAAGTCGGTTAATGGCGGACAATTGCAAGAAAATTTACAAAAATAAACGATGTTTGACAAGTTATTTGGAAAGGAACATGAAGTTTTTAATGCAATAAATGGATTAAACATTTACTGGAGGCAACTTTTATCACGTTTAAATGAAGTAACAAACTTATTTTGCCGCCGAAATTTAGGTTGATGTACGTTTTCGAGTAACAAGCACCGGAACTTGCGGAAATGCACGAAGTGATAACAAGTTGTATTTTTATCAAATAACCTGCTACACATTGCAAAGACAATGTTCAACCTCTTTTCTTTAGATAATGAATCGTTTATGTCTAATTTTCTTTAATTATCAATAAATAATTGATGTTTCATCAACTTGGTAAAAATTGAAAATGTTCGATGACGGAAGCGACTGAAAACGAGTACCGTCAAGAACAGGGCGACTTGTTTTCGCTTTTGGAGGTCGGGGAAAGTGAAGTGACGGTCGGGAAAGCGACTTCTTCGCCCAAGTCGCCTGGTAGCGTGAGATCTGGATATACATTGTATTGTAAAATTTTGTTGAAAAGGGTTTGAGCCATCAGATTGATACAAAGCAAAGAAACAACTTCCTAAAATCAACTAATGACTAAAAATACCAATTTAAAATTATTATAGTTACTGAAAGCATTTTTATTTTACAAAGATACAATCACAGATCTGCCATCTATATTATAGTCAAGTTGGTTTTTACAGATACAAGACAATTCTCATAGGAGTAAAATTTTGTATAGATATCTGAAGAATTTTCTCTTTCCAGTGTATCGAATCCAGAACAGCTGAATAACAGTTCATCACCAACAGTTTATAGACCTACACCAGAAGTCACTTTAGTGGGACATAAAATCAGACGTAGTAAGTTCAAATGTTCATAATAGAGTTATCTCCCATAAGACACACACATTGACATGCTCACTGTTCACATTTTACTGTATACAACAACAATGATACAAAGTTTGACATAGTAACTTGGACCGTTTATAATCTACAAGACACAACAACAACAGAGTTATCTCCCATTAGACACAAAGTTTGGCATGGTAACTTGGACTGTTCACAATCTATCATACACAACACCAAAAGAGTTATCTCCCTTTAGATACAAAGTTTGACATAGTAATTAGGACTGTTCACAATCTACCATACACAACACCAATAGAGTTATCTCCCATTAGACACAAAGTTTGACAGTAACTTGGACTGTTCACAATCTACCATACACAACATCAATAGAGTTATCTCCCTTTAGACACAAAGTTTGACATAGTTAGTGGGACTGTTCACAATCTACCATACACAACACCAATAGGGTTATCTCCCATTAGACCCAAAGTTTGACATAGTTAGTAGGATTGATGATAATCTACCATACACAACACCAATAGAGTTATCTCCCATTAGACACAAAGTTTGGAATAGTAACTTGGACTGTTCACAATCGACCATACACAACACCAATAGGGTTATCTCCCATTAGACCCAAAGTTTGACATAGTTAGTAGGATTGATGACAATCTACCATACACAACACCAATAGAGTTATCTCCCATTAGACTCAAAGTTTGGCATAGTAATTTGGATTGTTCACAATCTATCATACACAACACCAATAGGGTTATCTCCCATTAGACTCAAAGTTTGACATAGTGACTTGGACTGTTCACAATCTATCATACACAACACCAATAGGGTTATCTCCCATTAGACTCAAAGTTTGACATAGTAAGTGGGACTGTTCAAAATCTACCATACACATCAACAATAGGGTTATCTCCCATTAGACCCAAAGTTTGACATAGTTAGTAGGATTGATGATAATCTACCATACACAACACCAATAGAGTTATCTCCCATTAGACACAAAGTTTGGAATAGTAACTTGGACTGTTCACAATCGACCATACACAACACCAATAGGGTTATCTCCCATTAGACCCAAAGTTTGACATAGTTAGTAGGATTGATGACAATCTACCATACACAACACCAATAGAGTTATCTCCCATTAGACTCAAAGTTTGGCATAGTAATTTGGATTGTTCACAATCTATCATACACAACACCAATAGGGTTATCTCCCATTAGACTCAAAGTTTGACATAGTGACTTGGACTGTTCACAATCTATCATACACAACACCAATAGGGTTATCTCCCATTAGACTCAAAGTTTGACATAGTAAGTGGGACTGTTCAAAATCTACCATACACATCAACAATACAGTTATCTCCCGTTAGATACCAAGTGAGACATAGTAACTTTGACTGTCCAAAATCTACCATACACAACACCAATAGAGTTATCTCCCATTAGACTCAAAGTTTGACATAGTAACTTGGATTGTTCACAATCTATCATACACAACACCAATAGGGTTATCTCCCATTAGACTCAAAGTTTGCCATAGTAAGTGGGACTGTTCAAAATCTACCATACACATCAACAATACAGTTATCTCCCGTTAGATACCAAGTGAGACATAGTAACTTTGACTGTTCAAAATCTACCATACTCAACACCAATAGAGTTATCTCCCATTAGACTCAAAGTTTGGCATAGTAATTGGGACTGTTCAAAATCTACCATACACAACACCAATAGGGTTATCTCCCATTAGACTCAAAGTTTGGCATAGTAACTTGGACTGTTCACAATCTACCATACACAACACCAATAGAGTTATCTCCCATTAGACTCAAAGTTTGGCATAGTAACTTGGACTGTTCACAATCTACCATACACAACACCAATAGGGTTATCTCCCATTAGACTCAACGTTTGGCATAGTAACTTGGATTGTTCACAATCTACCATACACAACACCAATAGAGTTATCTCCCATTAGACTCAAAGTTTGGCATAGTAACTTGAACTGTTCACAATCGACCATACACAACACCAATAGAGTTATCTTCCATTAGACTCAAAGTTTGGCATAGTAACTTGGATTGTTCACCATCTATCATACACAACACCAATAGAGTTATCTCCCATTAGACACAAAGTTTGGCATAGTAACTTTGACTGTTCAAAATCTACTATACACAACACCAATAGAGTTATCTCCCATTAGACACAAAGTTTGGCATAGTTAGTAGGATTGATGACAATCTACCATACACAACACCAATAGAGTTATCTCCCATTAGACTCAAAGTTTAGCATAGTTAGTAGGATTGATGACAATCTACCATACACAACACCAATAGAGTTATCTCCCATTAGACTCAAAGTTTGGCATAGTAACTTGGACTGTTCACAATCTACCATACACAACACCAATAGGGTTATCTCCCATTAGACTCAAAGTTTGGCATAGTTACTTGGATTGTTCACAATCTACCATACACAACACCAATAGGGTTATCTCCCATTAGACCCAAAGTTTGACATAGTTAGTAGGATTGATGACAATCTACCATACACAACACCAATAGAGTTATCTCCCATTAGACTCAAAGTTTGGCATAGTAACTTGAACTGTTCACAATCGACCATACACAACACCAATAGGATTATCTCCCATTAGACCCAAAGTTTGACATAGTTCGTAGGATTGATGACAATCTACCATACACAACACCAATAGAGTTATCTCCCATTAGACACAAAGTTTGGCATAGTAACTTGGACTGTTCACAATCGACCATACACAACACCAATAGAGTTATCTCCCATTAGACACAAAGTTTGGCATAGTAACTTTGACTGTTCAAAATCTACCATACACAACACCAATAGAGTTATCTCCCATTAGACACAAAGTTTGGCATAGTTAGTAGGATCATGGAAGTAATATTTAGAAGGAATAACAACGACTAATTAGCATGTATTTATAGCATGCTGAGCTCTGTACTAAAGTCATACGATTTCATCCAATTATAGTCTCAGCGGTAAGACGCCTTTGGTTACTATCTGCGTTACCGCGGTTGTAAAAGGCATCTGGAATTTCTTATCAGTCACGTGGTTTTATCGAGTCCGGTAATTATAGCGCACCTGTGGGAAATCCCTAGTTTATTAATAACAAGGTAGCGCTGTATCACATAGAATATCTACCTTTAGAAAGAAATCGAATGGTGAAAAAAACTTGAAAAACGGACGAGAATTGTTCAAACTACAGCAGTTTAACATGGAAAATTGTATTTAATTTAGCATATTTTTGCTTTTTACCGTTTGTTTTAAACTGTTCTAAAAGTATTTTCCGGTTAAAAGCGGATCCCGAGTTAAACAGTTAAATACCGATGAATCGATCAGGTTTCACATGATGTTTAACAAAATAATGTAGGCAAATGTAGGCATAGATTTTTTTACTGTTGAAATGTGCAAAGTTTATCGAGATTGAATGAAATAATATTTACTTTCAAGTATTCTAAATTTATGTATATGTCATAAATGTCATTGATTGCATTATTGAAACTGGACAACTAAAACGGGGATAATATTTTCGTAAATATATATTTAAAAAGTGTTTATTGTGGAATGCTTGTATTAATATAATAAGCTATACAGCAAAAAATATAACAAACCGACGAAATGGGCTTGCATCTATCTGTCTTACGGTAAATTCATTTTTACACAAATTAGTTTATGTATCAAGAACTTAAATTGAAGGATAGAACCGTTTAGAATTGTTAATAATTTAATTGACTATAAATACACGAGAGATTTAGATTTTTCGTATTTAATAAAGGGTGTCCAAACGTATTTTTTGTACAGTCATCTTCTTAACTTTATACGGAAATGGTTTTTTAATTGTCTGTAAATTTTAAAATTGAAATGACACAACTTTGTTCTCCAATTTCGTATGTGATAGCTGTCGGTTTTAACTATTAAGTTCAAACTAACCAAAAATAGGGAAAAATTGGACTAAAATAAAAATTGAACGAATGACTCTTTTCGGCAGCGTACATCAACGGAATGTAACGAATGGACTATTCGGGTTACTTCGCATGTATATCCGACAAAAACTTGTCTGTTCGTAGTTCTCCGTGAACACGAAAATTACCGATAAGTGTCAGTGATTTGATCGATCACATGCGGAGAATAAACTTCCATGCCAGATATTGAACCAATTAACGAGTTATTGAAAGATGGGCGGTAACGCAGATGAAACCTTTGAAGTGACGACGATGTTATTCCTTCCAATATTACTTCCATGGTAGGATTGATGACAATCTACCATACACAACACCAATAGAGTTATCTCCCATTAGACTCAAAGTTTGGCATAGTTAGTAGGATTGATGACAATCTACCATACACAACACCAATAGAGTTATCTCCCATTAGACTCAAAGTTTGACATAGTAACTTGGATTGTTCACAATCTATCATACACAACACCAATAGGGTTATCTCCCATTAGACTCAAAGTTTGACATAGTAAGTGGGACTGTTCAAAATCTACCATACACATCAACAATACAGTTATCTCCCGTTAGATACCAAGTGAGACATAGTAACTTTGACTGTTCAAAATCTACCATACACAACACCAATAGAGTTATCTCCCATTAGACTCAAAGTTTGGCATAGTAACTTGGACTGTTCACAATCTACCATACACAACACCAATAGGGTTATCTCCCATTAGACTCAAAGTTTGGCATAGTTACTTGGATTGTTCACAATCTACCATACACAACACCAATAGGGTTATCTCCCATTAGACCCAAAGTTTGACATAGTTAGTAGGATTGATGACAATCTACCATACACAACACCAATAGAGTTATCTCCCATTAGACTCAAAGTTTGGCATAGTAACTTGAACTGTTCACAATCGACCATACACAACACCAATAGAGTTATCTCCCATTAGACACAAAGTTTGGCATAGTAACTTTGACTGTTCAAAATCTACCATACACAACACCAATAGAGTTATCTCTCATTAGACACAAAGTTTGGCATAGTTAGTAGGATTGATGACAATCTACCATACACAACACCAATAGAGTTATCTCCCATTAGACTCAAAGTTTGGCATAGTTAGTAGGATTGATGACAATCTACCATACACAACACCAATAGAGTTATCTCCCATTAGACTCAAAGTTTGACATAGTAACTTGGATTGTTCACAATCTATCATACACAACACCAATAGGGTTATCTCCCATTAGACTCAAAGTTTGACATAGTAAGTGGGACTGTTCAAAATCTACCATACACATCAACAATACAGTTATCTCCCGTTAGATACCAAGTGAGACATAGTAACTTTGACTGTTCAAAATCTACCATACACAACACCAATAGAGTTATCTCCCATTAGACCCAAAGTTTGACATAGTTAGTAGGATTGATGATAATCTACCATACACAACACCAATAGAGTTATCTCCCATTAGACACAAAGTTTGGAATAGTAACTTGGACTGTTCACAATCGACCATACACAACACCAATAGGGTTATCTCCCATTAGACCCAAAGTTTGACATAGTTAGTAGGATTGATGACAATCTACCATACACAACACCAATAGAGTTATCTCCCATTAGACTCAAAGTTTGGCATAGTAATTTGGATTGTTCACAATCTATCATACACAACACCAATAGGGTTATCTCCCATTAGACTCAAAGTTTGACATAGTGACTTGGACTGTTCACAATCTATCATACACAACACCAATAGGGTTATCTCCCATTAGACTCAAAGTTTGACATAGTAAGTGGGACTGTTCAAAATCTACCATACACATCAACAATACAGTTATCTCCCGTTAGATACCAAGTGAGACATAGTAACTTTGACTGTCCAAAATCTACCATACACAACACCAATAGAGTTATCTCCCATTAGACTCAAAGTTTGGCATAGTAATTGGGACTGTTCAAAATCTACCATACACAACACCAATAGGGTTATCTCCCATTAGACTCAAAGTTTGGCATAGTAACTTGGACTGTTCACAATCTACCATACACAACACCAATAGAGTTATCTCCCATTAGACTCAAAGTTTGGCATAGTAACTTGGACTGTTCACAATCTACCATACACAACACCAATAGGGTTATCTCCCATTAGACTCAACGTTTGGCATAGTAACTTGGATTGTTCACAATCTACCATACACAACACCAATAGAGTTATCTCCCATTAGACTCAAAGTTTGGCATAGTAACTTGAACTGTTCACAATCGACCATACACAACACCAATAGAGTTATCTTCCATTAGACTCAAAGTTTGGCATAGTAACTTGGATTGTTCACCATCTATCATACACAACACCAATAGAGTTATCTCCCATTAGACACAAAGTTTGGCATAGTAACTTTGACTGTTCAAAATCTACTATACACAACACCAATAGAGTTATCTCCCATTAGACACAAAGTTTGGCATAGTTAGTAGGATTGATGACAATCTACCATACACAACACCAATAGAGTTATCTCCCATTAGACTCAAAGTTTAGCATAGTTAGTAGGATTGATGACAATCTACCATACACAACACCAATAGAGTTATCTCCCATTAGACTCAAAGTTTGGCATAGTAACTTGGACTGTTCACAATCTACCATACACAACACCAATAGGGTTATCTCCCATTAGACTCAAAGTTTGGCATAGTTACTTGGATTGTTCACAATCTACCATACACAACACCAATAGGGTTATCTCCCATTAGACCCAAAGTTTGACATAGTTAGTAGGATTGATGACAATCTACCATACACAACACCAATAGAGTTATCTCCCATTAGACTCAAAGTTTGGCATAGTAACTTGAACTGTTCACAATCGACCATACACAACACCAATAGGATTATCTCCCATTAGACCCAAAGTTTGACATAGTTCGTAGGATTGATGACAATCTACCATACACAACACCAATAGAGTTATCTCCCATTAGACACAAAGTTTGGCATAGTAACTTGGACTGTTCACAATCGACCATACACAACACCAATAGAGTTATCTCCCATTAGACACAAAGTTTGGCATAGTAACTTTGACTGTTCAAAATCTACCATACACAACACCAATAGAGTTATCTCCCATTAGACACAAAGTTTGGCATAGTTAGTAGGATCATGGAAGTAATATTTAGAAGGAATAACAACGACTAATTAGCATGTATTTATAGCATGCTGAGCTCTGTACTAAAGTCATACGATTTCATCCAATTATAGTCTCAGCGGTAAGACGCCTTTGGTTACTATCTGCGTTACCGCGGTTGTAAAAGGCATCTGGAATTTCTTATCAGTCACGTGGTTTTATCGAGTCCGGTAATTATAGCGCACCTGTGGGAAATCCCTAGTTTATTAATAACAAGGTAGCGCTGTATCACATAGAATATCTACCTTTAGAAAGAAATCGAATGGTGAAAAAAACTTGAAAAACGGACGAGAATTGTTCAAACTACAGCAGTTTAACATGGAAAATTGTATTTAATTTAGCATATTTTTGCTTTTTACCGTTTGTTTTAAACTGTTCTAAAAGTATTTTCCGGTTAAAAGCGGATCCCGAGTTAAACAGTTAAATACCGATGAATCGATCAGGTTTCACATGATGTTTAACAAAATAATGTAGGCAAATGTAGGCATAGATTTTTTTACTGTTGAAATGTGCAAAGTTTATCGAGATTGAATGAAATAATATTTACTTTCAAGTATTCTAAATTTATGTATATGTCATAAATGTCATTGATTGCATTATTGAAACTGGACAACTAAAACGGGGATAATATTTTCGTAAATATATATTTAAAAAGTGTTTATTGTGGAATGCTTGTATTAATATAATAAGCTATACAGCAAAAAATATAACAAACCGACGAAATGGGCTTGCATCTATCTGTCTTACGGTAAATTCATTTTTACACAAATTAGTTTATGTATCAAGAACTTAAATTGAAGGATAGAACCGTTTAGAATTGTTAATAATTTAATTGACTATAAATACACGAGAGATTTAGATTTTTCGTATTTAATAAAGGGTGTCCAAACGTATTTTTTGTACAGTCATCTTCTTAACTTTATACGGAAATGGTTTTTTAATTGTCTGTAAATTTTAAAATTGAAATGACACAACTTTGTTCTCCAATTTCGTATGTGATAGCTGTCGGTTTTAACTATTAAGTTCAAACTAACCAAAAATAGGGAAAAATTGGACTAAAATAAAAATTGAACGAATGACTCTTTTCGGCAGCGTACATCAACGGAATGTAACGAATGGACTATTCGGGTTACTTCGCATGTATATTCGACAAAAACTTGTCTGTTCGTAGTTCTCCGTGAACACGAAAATTACCGATAAGTGTCAGTGATTTGATCGATCACATGCGGAGAATAAACTTCCATGCCAGATATTGAACCAATTAACGAGTTATTGAAAGATGGGCGGTAACGCAGATGAAACCTTTGAAGTGACGACGATGTTATTCCTTCCAATATTACTTCCATGGTAGGATTGATGACAATCTACCATACACAACACCAATAGAGTTATCTCCCATTAGACTCAAAGTTTGGCATAGTTAGTAGGATTGATGACAATCTACCATACACAACACCAATAGAGTTATCTCCCATTAGACTCAAAGTTTGACATAGTAACTTGGATTGTTCACAATCTATCATACACAACACCAATAGGGTTATCTCCCATTAGACTCAAAGTTTGACATAGTAAGTGGGACTGTTCAAAATCTACCATACACATCAACAATACAGTTATCTCCCGTTAGATACCAAGTGAGACATAGTAACTTTGACTGTTCAAAATCTACCATACACAACACCAATAGAGTTATCTCCCATTAGACTCAAAGTTTGGCATAGTAACTTGGACTGTTCACAATCTACCATACACAACACCAATAGGGTTATCTCCCATTAGACTCAAAGTTTGGCATAGTTACTTGGATTGTTCACAATCTACCATACACAACACCAATAGGGTTATCTCCCATTAGACCCAAAGTTTGACATAGTTAGTAGGATTGATGACAATCTACCATACACAACACCAATAGAGTTATCTCCCATTAGACTCAAAGTTTGGCATAGTAACTTGAACTGTTCACAATCGACCATACACAACACCAATAGAGTTATCTCCCATTAGACACAAAGTTTGGCATAGTAACTTTGACTGTTCAAAATCTACCATACACAACACCAATAGAGTTATCTCTCATTAGACACAAAGTTTGGCATAGTTAGTAGGATTGATGACAATCTACCATACACAACACCAATAGAGTTATCTCCCATTAGACTCAAAGTTTGGCATAGTTAGTAGGATTGATGACAATCTACCATACACAACACCAATAGAGTTATCTCCCATTAGACTCAAAGTTTGACATAGTAACTTGGATTGTTCACAATCTATCATACACAACACCAATAGGGTTATCTCCCATTAGACTCAAAGTTTGACATAGTAAGTGGGACTGTTCAAAATCTACCATACACATCAACAATACAGTTATCTCCCGTTAGATACCAAGTGAGACATAGTAACTTTGACTGTTCAAAATCTACCATACACAACACCAATAGAGTTATCTCCCATTAGACTCAAAGTTTGGCATAGTAACTTGGACTGTTCGCAATCTACCATACACAACACCAATAGAGTTATCTCCCATTAGACTCAAAGTTTGGCATAGTAACTTGAACTGTTCACAATTGACCATACACAACACCAATAGAGTTATCTCCCATTAGACTCAAAGTTTGGCATAGTAACTTGGATTGTTCACAATCTATCATACACAACACCAATAGAGTTATCTCCCATTAGACACAAAGTTTGGCATAGTAACTTTGACCTCAAAATCTACCATACACAACACCAATAGAGTTATCTCCCATTAGACACAAAGTTTGGCATAGTTAGTAGGATTGATGACAATCTACCATACACAACACCAATAGAGTTATATCCCATTAGACTCAAAGTTTGGCATAGTTAGTAGGATTGATGACAATCTACCATACACAACACCAATAGAGTTATCTCCCATTAGACTCAAAGTTTGACATAGTAACTTGGATTGTTCACAATCTATCATACAAAACACCAAACGGGTTATCTCCCATTAGACTCAAAGTTTGACATAGTAAGTGGGACTGTTCAAAATCTACCATACACATCAACAATACAGTTATCTCCCGTTAGATACCAAGTGAGACATAGTAACTTTGACTGTTCAAAATCTACCATACACAACACCAATAGAGTTATCTCCCATTAGACTCAAAGTTTGGCATAGTAACTTGGATTGTTCACAATCTACCATACACAACACCAATAGGGTTATCTCCCATTAGACCCAAAGTTTGACATAGTTAGTAGGATTGATGACAATCTACCATACACAACACCAATAGAGTTATCTCCCATTAGACTCAAAGTTTGGCATAGTAACTTGAACTGTTCACAATCGAACATACACAACACCAATAGGATTATCTCCCATTAGACCCAAAGTTTGACATAGTTAGTAGGATTGATGACAATCTACCATACACAACACCAATAGAGTTATCTCCCATTAGACACAAAGTTTGGCATAGTAACTTGGACTGTTCACAATCGACCATACACAACACCAATAGGGTTATCTCCCATTAGACCCAAAGTTTGACATAGTTAGTAGGATTGATGACAATCTACCATACACAACACCAATAGAGTTATCTCCCATTAGACTCAAAGTTTGGCATAGTAACTTGGATTGTTCACAATCTATCATACACAACACCAATAGGGTTTACTCCCATTAGACTCAAAGTTTAACATAGTGACTTGGACTGTTCAAAATCTACCATACACAACAACAATACAGTTATCTCCCGTTAGATACCAAGTGAGACATAGTAACTTTGACTGTTCAAAATCTACCAAACAACACCAATAGAGTTATCTCCCAGTAGACACAAAGTTTGGCATAGTAAGTGGGACTGTTCAAAATCTACTATACACAACACCAATAGAGTTATCTCCCATTAGACACATAGTTTGACATAGTAACTTGGACTGTTCACAATCTACCATACACAACACCAATAGAGTTATCTCCCATTAGACCCAAAGTTTGACATAGTTAGTAGGATTGATGACAATCTACCATACACAACACCAATAGAGTTATCTCCCATTAGACTCAAAGTTTGGCATTGTAATTTGGATTGTTCACAATCTACCATACACAACACCAATAGGGTTTACTCCCAGTAGACTCAAAGTTTGACATAGTTACTTGGACTGTTCAAAATCTACCATACACAACAACAATAGAGTTATCTCCCATTAGATACCAAGTGAGACATAGTAACTTGGACTGTTCACAATCTACCATACACAACACAAATAGAGTTATCTCCCATTAGACACAAAGTTTGGCATAGTAACTTGGACTGTTAAATATGTACCATACACAACACCAATAGAGTTATCTCCTATTAGACACAAAGTTTAGCATAGTAACTTGGACTGTTCACAATCTACCATACACAACAACAATAGAGTTATCTCCCTTTAGACACAAAGTTTGACATAGTAACTTGGACTGTTCACAATCTACCAAACACAACACCAATAGAGTTATCTCCCATTAGACACAAAGTTTGGTGTAGTAAGTGGGACTGTTCACAATCTTATGTGCTTAACACCAGTACAGATTAAATCTTTTAAAAGAGTTATGCACCTTGCCAGATTTTTATGAATTTATATCATCAATGTTTTTTTTGTAATTATTTTATTTTTCAAGATGAAACATGTGAAATTTCATAATACAGTTTTAGACACAAGTATAAAAAGTTAAATAACACTTGTAAGATCAATTAAATCATAATGGTATAATAAGATATAAATATTACAATTGATTTTGTTAATTGAATGCTGCTTCTAACAATTGCCACTTCTGATCCATTTTAATTTTTTGTGTAGGGGTTAAGAAACATACAGAGTATTTTTCTATTTTGATCCAATACTTTAAATATTCTATCCCACCATATTTTGTGGGCAATACGCTCTTACATCTACATTTGTATATATAGTATTTAAGTAACAACAAAATATTATTAACTGTTTTACTGTTGACAAAATCCTCAGACACACCTGAAATGACCTCTTTTGCACTAAAAGGCAAGAAGATGTCATAATTTCTAATCCAATCTATAATGGAAAACCAGAAGTTTTGTGTTACATTACATTCCCAAAAAATGTGAAAAATATTTTCTCTAACTTCTGAACAAAATCCTCCAGAAATAAATTATAGAAAAATTTACAAGATTTTGGTTCTTTTTTTACTTTATCTACTAATTTATTTTCAATATTATCAAATTTAGAACTACCTTCTATCCTACTTTTCCATCTATTTGGAATAGCACTTAAAATACCATAAAACTCTACAAAATTAGTCTTGATATTATACTTTTTCTCAAATTCTTCATATGAGAATAATGTATTATTATCTGACACCAGATCATTGATAAAAAATATACAATTTTCAATATATTTACCCTTCAAAATCATCTTGCCATCCATTTTGATGTTTGGATTTAGCCATATGGACTGGGCCAGAATATCGGTATTGTTTTCAACTTTCAACTTATTTTTCAATTTTGAAAAATTTACCAGGATATCATGCCAAAAGGGATTGACTTTTTTTGCTAAATAAATCAATCCTTCCTTACTTAAATGTAAAATTTTGTCCCCCCCCCCCCCCAAAAAAAATTTTTGTATATAACTAAGCAGCAAAACTTTCCAAGGAGAATAATTTTGGGGGTCTAGTAATTTATACAGCCAAGACATTTTTACACTATAACAAAAATAGTAAATATTAGGCATCTTCAGACCGCATCGCAGTGTTCGGACATAACCACTGTTCTTTTCACTTTATCTGGTTTTCCTTTCCATAAAAAAATGAAAAATATATTTTGAATCTCCTTCAAAACCCCATCTGGGGGGTTAGGAAGGACAGTCAGAACTTGAACCAAAATGGGAAGTGCTAAAGTTTTAATAACAACCACCCTCCCAATATATGTTAGTTCTCTATAAGCCCAAGTATTAAGAAGTGACTTGATACTGTTTACCTTGGCTGTAAAATTACATAGAGTCTTATCCCTTTTAGCAAGCTCAAACCATATACCTCAAAGTTTGAACCTCCCAGAAAGGTTCCAAACAAGATTTTTTTATGGCAAAAGATTTTCCATACTACCCTTTTTTGACCCAATCCATATGGCCTCAGTTTTGTCAACATTACACCTAAGTCCAGCACATTCTGAAAATTTATCAAACAAATTGAGACATTCATTTAGAGACTTTTGGTCACCATCCAGGACTAGGGAAGAATCATCAGCATATTGACTCAATAAAAATTCAGAGTCATTAATTGATACCCCAGCAACATCAGGGTCATTTTTAATAGCTGCACTGAGTAGTTCCAAAACTAAAATAAATAGATAAGGAGACAGAGGATCCCCTTGACGAACCCCTCTTTTCAATGAAAAGAATTCTGAAATATATCCGTTGTTTAACACTGCACTAGAGGCATCACAGTAGCATGCCTTAATCCAACTAATAAATGTATGGTCAAAGCCATAAAGTGAAAGCCTCTAGTATAAAAGACCATTCGACCGTGTCGAAAGCTTTTTCAAAATCGACTAAAAGTAAAAGTCCAGGAATGTCGTCTTCCTCCTTCTTTTCCATCAGATCATAAATAAATCTAGTACATTCGCCTATATACCTACCTTTAAGAAATCCTTTTTGTGTTTGACTTATTATATTTACCAGCACCTTTTTTTAGTCTATTTGCTAAACTTGCTGTAGCTATCTTATAGTCTACACACAAAAGTGTGATAGGTCGCCAGTTCTTTAAATAAAATTTTGACTTACCCTCCTTTGGTATACAAGTAATGAGTCCCTGCCTTTGTGTGATTGAGAACTTTCCATATTCTAAAGCCTCATTTAAACATTTTTACCAGTGGTATTTTAATATCATTCCAAAAGAATTTATAAAACTCAACAGTAAATCCATCTATACCAGGTGATTTGGAGTTCTTCATAAGTTTAAGAGAAGACAAACATTCCTGCATTGTTAAAGGTCCCTCACAGGAACCCACCTCTTCCTCATTCGGTTTTGTAATAAAAGGATTATCATGTTGAAGAAATGTGTCCCTGTGAGTTTTCAGTAACAATGGTTTACAACTAGTATATAATTTTTTATAAAATTGTTAATGTTCATTTCTAATAGTACTGGGATCTGTTATCTCAGTTTTGTCCTCCAAAATAAGTTTAGGAATAATTTTTTCTGTGTAATGTTTTTTTTCCAAATTACAAAAATAGTTACTTCCCTTCTCCCCCTCTACTTTCCATCTTGCCTTAGCTCTTGTTATTATCCCTTTTACATTTTTTTCCCTCAATATTTTTAATTCTAGTTCGATCCCTTCCCTTTCTTGGTATACTGATGGCAAGTTATTCTACAAAAGTTTTTCATCTAATAATGATATCTTATATAGTAATTCTTTTTCTTTTTTATTTCCTTCTTTTTTCTGGAAAGACGAAAATGAGATTGCAGATCCACGGACTTTCATCTTAATCATATCCCATAAAAGCTGATAGCTTATATTAAACTGTTTATCCTCTGTCTCAATATCCATAGATGGATCAGACTCATATTCTTCAATGACAGTTTTGATGTCCCATTTTACTTTATCAATAAATTCAGTTTCCCTCAAAAGACTGTTATTAAATTTCCATGTACCCTTCCCTCTTATCTGACTAGAAAACCTTAAACTAATCAATACAGGAGAATGATCCGATCTATAACTTATCCCTATATCTGATGAAACTACAAATGCTTCTATAGCCGAGGTTATCATGAAATAGTCCAAACGACTTTGTTTGTGATTTGGACCCCGCCATGAGTACCTATTATCAAAAGGGTGCTGCTGGCGCCATATATCTAATAAATCTAGTTCATGCATTACCTCATGAATCTTGGCTTTTGACTGGGGGTTATTTTCACTTCTATAATGTTATGTGTCCATGTCATAATCTTGAACAACATTCCAATCTCCCGCTACTACAATTGACGAATTGCCATAGTGGGATATTTTGTGTTTTATGTTCTCAAAAAAGACTGGGTCATCATTATTCGGTCCATATATAGCTGCCAAAGTTATATGGTAGTCCTGAATGGTGATATCTAGTATAATAAAATTACCCATCAGGTTTATAGTTTCCTCATGGATCTTGAATTCAAAAGTATTTTTGAAAAGAATAGCTACCCCTCTACTTTTACTAGAATATTAACTAAATTTCCCCACATATCCCCATTCATGAAGCCATTGTTTTTCTTTTTCAGATGTGCTATGGGTGTCTACTAATATAGTTATATCATACAAGTCCTTATATTTTGTAAATATATTAATTCTTTTGACTGTTTCTGATAAACCCCTGCAGTTTACGCTACCAATAGTTATAGTCGTCATAATATAATAAAGTGTTTAAAAATGAGTAGCATAAATAATATAAATATCTACAAGCACAATATATCAAAGCAGCATTAACAAAATATACACATATGCATCTATAATACGTAAAAGTTGTTTCACAATGTTTCAATTTTTTACTTAAAGTTACCCCCACCCCCAAAGATTTTTTGTCAAAAGCACCATGCTATAAATAGAATGAGCAATTACTTTTGTGCTAAAGTAGAAATCAAAAATATATCATAAAAGTTCTGTAAATCTCCAATTTTTTGTTCTTCAATTTGCCCATTTTAAATTTTAAATTTTTGTATCGTTTGTATAAAGGAGCAGATAGACAAACTAAGATGATTAATAATAATAAACATCATAAATGGAAAAACTGAAGAAAAAAGTAAGTAACGAAAAAGAAACAACACAGAATATTTAACAACACATAAACATGATAAACTTGTATTCACACAATGTAAACAAAACACATATAAATATATATAAACACATACATTTGTATATATATCATATATCATCAATGCTACCGACAAATTGAAAATTGATGTTGATCAATTAATTTTAAAAGAGTAATGCCCCTTGGAAATATTGATAATTGCACCAATAGTGCACTCATGTGTACAGCTTTTGCCAGAATTTAGTGAAACTTAAATGTTTATAACAGCAATGTCTTTGACTCTTTCGAAAATAAGTGCTGATGAAATATTTATAACTAGTTATGCTCCTTGGAAAAAATAATTAAAACGAAAATTGCATTGCATTTGCTCTGAAACCTTCATTTCTCTAAGTTATTTATGAATTGTTATAAAGAACAAAAAGAGTGTTTTATTTTGTAACTGCACTTGGATAGATAAAATATGAATTACACAGGGGACATTGGAGCTCTGTTATTTTATTAGTTCATAATTAACATTAAGAGTTAACTTATAATTCCTTCCTTAAAGTATTAATGCTGATTTTTTAGAATTATTTAATGACTGTTAATGAAAACTTAGTTTAAAAACATTTTCCAAATCTTTTGTTTTTACATTTTGTTTTATTTTCAGGTAAAACTCCGTCTTGCATTTCCCTATCATGGTCAGTAAAGGAGAGTCATATGCTTGGAGGATACGGGGATGGTATATACCATTATCTATAAGATTTTTATATTAAGTTTTACTCTTGAACAACCTTCTGTCTGTTCATCTGTTTCTCCCATTTTAGTTTCCAGACTCCTAACTTAATTTTTCTTCATCCAAATTTTATGAAACTCATACACAATGTTAAGAACCAAAACTTGCAGAAAGAGTATGAATTAAGGCAGGTAGTCTTACCATTCTAGAGTAAAGAAAATAAAACAAGACAAAAACACAGGAAAGAATAAAAACTCCTACAATATGATTAAAATACACATCATATAGGTTGATTAAAATAGTAACAAAACAATCAAACTAAAATACACATTACATAGGTTGATTAAAGACCAAACAGCCTATTGTTTGTGCGCACCTACTAACGCAACTTGGTAGTGACTTAAAAGCTCTATGACGTTGTTTACAGCAATAAAAAACGTCAAATTATAATGTCCTATGTCGTGTTTTTCACAGATTCCAACATGGTGTACGCTTAAAAATAAGTCTCCCAAGAAAAGAGGAATTAAGCGTTGCGCTGATATTTTGTGGCAATTTAACACAAATGGACACGAAAGATACTGCACTATATTTAACCTTCATTCTAATAAAAATAATAAAATAAAAATTTTAATCTCGACTTATGTGCGCATTTCATTTTTAGCTCACCTGGCCTACAAGGCCAAGTGAGCTTTTCTCATCACCGTCGTCCATCGTCGTTAACTTTTACAAAAATCTTCTCCTCTGAAACTACTGGGCCAAATCCAACCAAACTTGGCCACAATCATCATTGGGGTATCTAGTTTAAAAATTGTGTCCAGTGACCCGGCAAACCAACCAAGATGGCCGCCATGGCTAAAAATAGAACATAGGGGTAAAATGCAGTTTTTGGCTTATAACTCAAAAACCAAAGCATTTAGAGCAATCTGACAGGAATTGAAATTGTTTATCAGGTAAAGATCTATCTGCCCTGGAATTTTCAGATGAATCGGATAACCAATTGTTAGGTTGCTGCCCCTGAATTGGTAATTTTAAGTAAATTTTGCTGTTTTTGGTTATTACCTTGAATACTATAATAGATAGAGATAAACTGTAAACAGCAATAATGTTCAGCAAAGTAAGACCTAAAAATAAGTCAACAGGACCAAAATGGTCAATTGACCCCCTAAGGAGTTATTGCCCTTCATAATTAATTTTTAACAATTTTCATAAAATTTGTAAATTTTCACTAACATTTTCCACTGAAACTACTGGGCCAAGTTCATTATAGATAGAGATAATTGTAAGCAGCAAGAATGTTAAGTAAAGTAAGATATAAAAACACATCACTATCACCAAAACACAATTTTGTCATGAATCCATCTGTGTCCTTTGTTGACCAAGGTGAGCGACACAGGCTCTTTAGAGCCTCTAGTTTATTTATTTCCATACTTTTTTTAAACAACATTCATTTCAGATTTTTATTTTTTGCTCAAGTATATATGCTTTTAAATGCATAAACATGTTTTAACTTTTTCGATGATAATTTTATGAATTTTACCTTGAAACTATATTAATATGTACATAACATGTGTTAAGTGTCTCATGATTGTTTTATTGAATACTGTGATTTGTAAATATTTGTCAATCAATATGTGACACTATAATAAGATAAATGCTTATTATTATCATTAACAAATCAGAAAATCTAAATTTAAATCATTTATTCTGATATATTGGCTAATTTTAGTTAAAATCTCTGCAAGTTAACATCATTTGAATAACTGGAATAATTAGAATTTCATATTTCTGACTTGATAAAGGTCCTGATTTTGCTTGAATGTTTTGATGATATTATTGTAGGTTCTGTAAGAATTTGGAATCTTGATACAGACTCAGTACTCTTGAGAGTTCCTACACCAGACCAAGGACTACTTTTATTACCATTCAGAACTTTTCTACCACATTCTAAAACTGTGACAGACCTTAGTTGGTCTCCACACAGTACAAACTATTTCCTGACAGCCAGTATTGACAGAACAGTAAAGTTATGGTGTCTAGACAATTTAGTAACCCCACAGATAACTGCCAAGTCCAGTGCTCTTACTGCAGCAATCTGGCCATCCGTTGTACAAAGTGTGGTGTATGCTGAGGATGATGTTTATGCGTGAGTATTTACTGAATACTACATAAGTAACTAACTCCAAAAGGATTTATTTCAAATCAGAGAAACTGACAATGCTGACCTGGTGCAGGGTTGGATCTGGGGAGTAGAGTAGCCTCACATCTAGCATGTCTAAAGACAGTTACTTATTTTATAGTTATATTTGAGGAATTATTTACTTTCTTTTAAATTA
Source organism: Mytilus edulis (assembly GCF_963676685.1). Lineage (NCBI taxonomy): Eukaryota > Metazoa > Mollusca > Bivalvia > Mytilida > Mytilidae > Mytilus > Mytilus edulis. The sequence goes on from NC_092355.1 coordinate 45,738,911, forward strand.
TTTATTTGGACTTGTTAAGTATGCAAGCGCACACCAAACAGTGGCAGGATAGTCACCCTAATGACGGAGGTCACTTAGTGGTAGAAGAAGTAGAAGTAGTCATAGTCTCATAGTAAGCCATTTTATACAGGTTTTACAGTCACCTTCTTGTTAGCTCACCTGGCCTAAAAGGCCATGTGAGCTTTTCTCATCACTTGGCGTCCGTCGTCGTCGTCGTCGACGTCGTCCTCGTCGTTAACAATTTTTCAAACATCTTCTCCTCTGAAACTACTGAATGGATTTGAATGAAACTTAACATGATTGTTCCTTAGTATATCCTGCACAAAATGTGCGCTTCGATTTTTGATCCGTCAAAAAACATGGCCGCCGTTACTTAAAATAGAACATAGGGGTCAAATGCAGTTTTTGGCTTATATCTCAAAAACAAAAGCATTTAGAGCAATCTGACATGGGGTAAAAATGTTCATTAGGTCAAGATCTATCAGCCCTGAAATTTTCAGATGAATCAAACAAACCATTGTTGGGTTGCTGCCACTTAATTGGTAATTTTAAGGAAATTTTGCAGTTTTTGGTCATTATCTTGAATATTATTATAGATAAAGATAAACTGTAAACAGCAAAAAAGATCAGCAAAGTAAGATCTACAAATAAGTTAATATGACCAAAATTGTCAATTGACCCCTTAAGGGGTTATTGTCCTTTAATGACAATTTTTCACAATTTGTTCATCATATTTGCTAACTTTAAAAAATCTTCTCCTCTGAAACTACTGAATGGATTTGGTTAAAACTTAGCATGGTTGTTCCTTAGATTATCCTGCACAAAGTGTGTGCTTTGATTTTTGATCCGTCAAAAAACATGGCCGCCGTTACTTAAAATAGAACATAGGGGTCAAATGCAGTTTTTGGCTTATATCTCAAAAACGAAAGCATTAAGAGCAAATCTGACATGGAGTAAAAATGTTCATTAGGTCAATATCTATCAGCCCTGAAATTTTCAGATGAATCAAACATCCAATTGTTGGGTTGCTGCCACTTAATTGGTAATTTTAAGGAAATTTTGCAGTTTTTGGTCATTATCTTGAATATTATTATAGATAAAGATAAACTGTAAACAGCAAAAAAGATCAGCAAAGTAAGATCTACAAATAAGTTAATATGACCAAAATTGTCAATTGACCCCTTAAGGGGTTATTGTCCTTTAATGACAATTTTTCACAATTTGTTCATCATATTTGCTAACTTTAAAAAATCTTCTCCTCTGAAACTACTGAATGGATTTGGTTAAAACTTAGCATGGTTGTTCCTTGGATTATCCTGCACAAAGTGTGTGCTTTGATTTTTGATCCGTCAAAAAACATGGCCGCCGTTACTTAAAATAGAACATAGGGGTCAAATGCAGTTTTTGGCTTATATCTCAAAAACGAAAGCATTAAGAGCAAATCTGACATGGAGTAAAAATGTTCATTAGGTCAATATCTATCAGCCCTGAAATTTTCAGATGAATCAAACATCCAATTGTTGGGTTGCTGCCACTTAATTGGTAATTTTAAGGAAATTTTGCAGTTTTTGGTCATTATCTTGAATATTATTATAGATAAAGATAAACTGTAAACAGCAAATATGATCAGCAAAGTAAGATCTACAAATAAGTCAATTTGACCAAAATTGTCAATTGACCTCTTTAGGAGTTATTGCCCTTTAAAGACTTTTTTCACAATTTGTTCATCATGTTGACTTACTTTAAAAAATCTTCTCTTATGAAACTGCTGTATCAATTTCAGCCAAACTTAGGCTAAATGAGTTTCAGAGTTTCAGAGTATCTAGTATAAATTTTATATTTCATTTCCTTGTATGTCAAGAAACATAGCTCCTATGGCTAAAATAGAACATAGGAGAAAATGATTTTTTTTTGCTTTTGAAGAAAATGGGACGATTCAAAGAACATTTAAATAAATTGAAAAGCCAAAATAATCATTGATGAGAGATTAAACCAAAAAAATTCAGGTGAGCGATTCAGGCTCTTGAGAGCCTCTTGTTGGTAATAAGAGTTGTAGTAGTTGTTTTATATCTAACATCACTGATTACTAACTAACTGACTCTAGATTTTTTATGCAAATTGTTGTGTTATGCATGGATATTCTTGTTTGCAAAACAATCTAAAAAAACAGATATATGTTTTCATTTCTTGAATAACAGATTTTTGTATAAATATTTTAGTACATTTTGGAGAAAACATGTATTACATTTTCAGTCAGCAGACTTGTCAGATGCGTATTCATAGTTACGGTGACCTTAGAGATAAAAATCGAGCCGTCAATGCTCCTCTGCAGAGATTTTTATCAGGAATATGGGTAAGTTTTGGACTAGTAAGGTATGAGTGAAGTATGTCAAAACCTACTGTGATCAACGATAGTAATTATTTAATCCCTTTATAGGTAGCTGATATCATGTTTGAAATGAAATGTTTATGGAGTGTCTGTTTTTAGTTTATTAAACTTGTGTTAACTTTTTTGTTGTAAATATCTAAATTTGTACAATTAAAGGTCTTCACAACTTATTTCAAATTATTTTATTATTTTATCATAATGCCTAAAACTTGAATGTTAATCATGATGATACATACTAACAGTATACATGCCATAAACTGACCATTCTTTAAGGATCTGATGGATGGTTTTAATATAGTAACCAAAACTGTACACCCCAAAAGTCTAATAAAATAGTTTGAAGAAAATTCACATAATTGCTAACTTTATAGGCATTAAAAGGAAAGTTATTTTCGACAACAATGTATTGTTTCTAACTTAAACTGTAAAAGTAATTTAGAATCAGGGGATTTTACCAGATTAAAGTAACTCTTTAACATTTAATGGATCAACTTGGGTTGTAATTGCCCATTATTTTATTCATAATTATTGTTCGACTATTTCTTAAATTTTTAAAATCCTACAGCAATTGCCTTCCTATGTTATTTGCATTTCTTGAAATGTCTGACTCTGCCCATAGTTATGTTGCTATTTTTCCAGGATATTTCTATTTCTAACTGGCATTTGATGGTTTTTGGCTGTGATTTTAATGGGAACGTTATGTTTACATACTATCCTGCTGTTTTTGGAGAAAAGAAACCTCACAAGTCTAAGATGGTGAGTATAATCAACCTTTTAAATATCAAATGCTTTATCTTGATATCAATTTAAGGTTTGAATTTTTTTAATGCCATAGACCCAAATACGGCGGCTTATACTTGTAGTCATGTTTCTGAAAGGAAAAGTAGTGGGAAACAGTTGAATTAAACATATATATAAATATTACATGACTGACTAATAGCCAAAGATAAATCTTACGGGGCAATGATCATATAAATATGATACTGTACACTACAAAATATAATATATAACCAGTCTAAACGGTACAACATCACCAAAAAATTACAATAAATGAACAAATGAAACTAGAAATATTTTGGATAACAGATATCCTTCATCCGTATAATCACCATGTAAAATGAATCATATCAAACTAATCTGATTATAAAACTATAATAATCGTAAATTCTATCCAATAAAACAGGTAAAATAGTGACGCTAGTACAATTCCAAAATTTTCCAAAACATTACGCAAAGATATACCTAAAATAAAAATAGTAGTTTGCAATTTGAACTGGCACAACTCTAAATTTCCAAAATGACGACAGTTAGAATGTTAAATATATATATATTGAGTACTATATAGAAACTTGTTCAGCTTCCTTTGCCAAAAGATTCGTGAAATCAAGTATTAATAACAAATTAACATAGAGACCTAATAATGAAATTAAATTGTCAAAGTTGCCCTCACTAACGTTCAGGATAAAATTCAAATATCACAGCCATGTGTAAATTTCCAACAAATCTATGGCTTCCATTCATTATTTCTTAAATAATTTATGTTATAGCAATACCATGCATTATTTCTTAAATAACTTTTGTTTTAGCAAAATAGGTTTAAAATTTCATGAAGTAGCTGTAAAATGAAAATGAAAATTGTTTATGAATATGTAATGACTTGTAGTATGAATTTCTCAGTTTGAAAAAAAGGATTCCTACTTTTTAAGTCCTCTTAGAATCGCAGTTTTTATGTGATGACAAAAAAAATCTATAGCCTTGTGTCAGGAATAAGATTATTTCCCTTGTCTATATATATTGACAGTTTATGTCAATCAGAGGAAATGATGTTCTAATCCATAACCTATTCACATAGGATCAATAAACAGTTCACTTTGATAATTGTTCATATTGAAATTGAATGTTGTTTGTTTCTTAGGTTTTATACAAGACAAATCTAAAGAAAAAACATTGTGTTATGAATGAGGAGGAAGACTCGGATAACCATTCTACAAAAACTTATGAAGACACTGTTGACAAATATTATCTGGAATATAGTGAAAACATTGTAAGTAATACAGAACATGTGTACTTGTAACAGTGCACATTCATAATAATAATAAAGTGTGCAAACAAAGTAAAATTACAAAAATACTGAACTCTGGGGAAAATTCAACTCGGAAAGTCCCTAATCAAAGGGCAAAACCAAAAGCTCAAACACACCAAACGACATGATAATATCTGTTTAGGGAAAAGATTGAAATCAAAGGGCCTTATATGTGATCTCAAAAGCTTCAATGTATTCCAAGATTCAGTGGTATCTATTGGACAAATCAAATGATATTTTCTGATGGCTTTGATTTGGAGCATAAAAGAATGGAATGCGATTTGTAGGACTCCAAGTATATCTTTCTTGTTTTTTTGTGAGGCTTCCTTTAGTTTGTTTGAAATATTCTGTATCTGCTCAGATGCAACAGAAACAAAATCAAAATATAACTATTGTATTTTATGTATGCATTAATTGCCTTAGAAGAAGCATTTGAAAAACAAGACATTTTATAATGTATTTGAGTTGGCATTGATATGATAAGTACATAATGGCTTCCAAGTCATAAGTTAAAAGTCTTATTTAAAAATTGCTAGTAACATAAAAAAGAATAATATACAAGTTTTATGAAGTTAAGATCAATTAAATGGTTGTTATACTCATGGGAAAAAACTAGATATGTATTAGTTGTGGTTGACTTTAAATGTAAAACTATTTCAGTCACTTGATAAGAAAATGATGGTTGACAATACTGGATGTTTGAATTTAACCCAGTTTCCACTTGCTGCAGTACACAGAGTAAGTCTTATCTTTATTTCATAGTGTTGATAATGCTTTATTGTAACTTATAGATGGCATTGATGAAAGAAGAGAATACGAAGCATGTGCTTGTTTAATTCATTAATGTTAAGGTTTGTGATGTCCCTAAAAAAGAAAACATTGAAACATGATTTATTAAAGTTTTAATGACTTTGATTTCTGGATTTCCAGCAACCATGTTTAACTTCACATGGTCATTTTTCACTAAAATGATTAAAAAAATGTGTAGATTTGTTTGCATGAAATTCATGCCTTATTAATTCCACTTGTCAGTGGATAGCTATATAGTCCATCAAGTCTCACGTGTTCAATTCTTGCCAGATTTTAATGAAACTTATATGGAAGGTTTATATCAGCAATATCTTTGACATTTCAAAAATAAGGGCTGATAAAATATTTTTAAAGAGTAATTTCACTTAGAAATATTAATTATAATGAAAATTAAATTGAATTTCCTCTGAAACCTTCATTTCATATTAATAAAAAGTCAGAAAAAAAAGTTATTGTCCTTGAACCTTGGATAGATCAAATATGTGCAGCACTTGTGGCAAAGGAACTCGGTTCTTTTTATTTCATTTCTTTTGACGTTCAAACTTCAACTGTGTTATAACTAATGATTACAATATGCATGTATTATATTTATAAAACCTAAAAGACAAGGTTAAAAATGGTAAATTTATTACTTTTTTCAGGTTGAGGTGAACCCAAATATGGAATCTTGTATGTTTATTGCTAGTGGTGGTCACTCAGGAATAATTCAGATACACAATGTCAATAAGAGTTTGGCTTTCCATGCCGCAAGAGACCTTCGGCAAGAATTACGTGTTAAGTCTTGAATCAACAACTTATTTATCATTTATAGTGTATTTATTTTATTTGCTTGAAGTCCCCAGCAAAATTAATGTGCAATTGTTAATTCAATCAGTGACCTATTTGTGCAAGTTGTTTGCAATCTGTTGATTATATTGGATCACATTAAGGAACAAACAGAATGATTATATTAGAAATGGCAGCAATTTTCTTACTATTGTAATTTTTCATTTTAATTGGAATAATATTTTAAATATATTGAATATCAAAGCATGATTCGTTGTATAATTTACATTATGACATTACCTTAGGACCCTTGCCTGGAAGACATTTTAACTTCCATTCTATGAGTGGGGCTTTATTATATTTACTTTGTCCATTCTGTCCTTTCGTACTTTTCTAAGGTCCTTTTGAACAGAATGACTTCATACTTGACGAGAAGCTTGACAATGATCAGTTTCCAAATCTGTTATACGGCTTTTTCCTGTTTGCCTCTACTTTAAAAATTTAAACATGTTGAATAAACTTGAAGTTTTGTAACCTTTCTGAATTGTCAGACATTTATTTCCTGTTTTTCAATACTTGAATTACCAGTTGGTGTATACAACTTCTTGCTCACTTGATATTATTACTTTTCCTTGAATAAAAACGTGGTTATATGCCATGCTGAGGTAAACTGATAAGTAGAATTAGTAGATATAAAATTTATTATTACTTCAAAGTACATAAATTTTCCAGCATTATGATAGAATTTGATAAATTGAAAGGACCTAAAAAAAATCCTAAATTTATAATTATTAAAAAGGAGAAAAAAAAATACTGAACTCTGAGGAAAATTCAAAACGTAAAGTTCCTAATCAAGTGGCAAAATCTACAAGAGCCAGAACTGCTTATCTAAATTGCAATACTTTTTTCCATTGTCATATCAACTTTTACCTTATTTTTACATTTAGAACTTTGATTAGATGTTTTGATACTTTCTGTATCCCAAAATCATGACTTGTCAACACTACTATATACCAAAGTAGAATTGATAATGGAAATGGGAATATGTCAAAGCGACAACAACCTGACCAAAAGGCTGATAAATAAACTCATCATGGATACCAGGATCAAATTTTGTATTTACGCCAGACGGGCATTGTGTCTACAAAAGACTCATCAGTGACTCTCGAATCCAAAACAGTTAAAAAGGCCAAATAAAGTACGAATTTGAACAGCATTGAGCACCAAAATTCCTAACAATTTGACAAAATACAGCTAAGGTAATCTATTCCTGAGGTATTTCAAAATTTCAAAAGTTTTGTTAACAGTTATATAAATATGACCATATCAATGATAATTGCTGACTTCTGGGCTGGTGATACCCTTAGGGAATTAAAACTCCACCAGCAGTGGCATTAACCCAGTGGTTGTAAATAAACTTATCATAGATACCAGGATCAAATTTTATTTTGTAAGTACAAATATGTGGTTTAGTTGTCTGGAATGTATCAGAATAGCTCATAGGCATTATTATTAAACTTAGTTTGTGGTTTGATTGTGAGGAATGTAATTCTCTTTGTAATTTTTCATAATCCCTCATCTTCTCAATTTTCAGGTTAAAATTTCTGGATTACGCTTTTTCCCCATAATCTATACATGATATGTCAACAAAGCTGAATAAGTATGCAGTTTCATTGAGGGGAATGTATAAGGCAAACTAGAATGCTTATTGTTCTTTAAAACTTTCTTTCATTTCTTGATGGACTAACTGAAAAAAGATAACGAAGCTTTCTGTTCAGATGTTTATGGAATTGTTCTGGGTAAATCACCATCACTTCAATCACAATACAATCAAATTCTGTCTTCAAGAAAAAGCTGAATGTCATTTTCATAAAGGTCAAAATTTACCAAGTTAAACAAGTAACTGTATTATCAATTATTTTATTTCCCACCTAATTACATGGGCCAACAAGCACCACATCATACCATCAACTTAATTTAATATCACTGACTTATTTACAGTTTGAATCACTACCAAAATGATTCATTTCTTTTAACTGTACTGAAATTCTGTACAAAGGAGTAAGTTCGGTAAGGGCCATATTTGGCCCCAATTATAAAGTTCATAGTTACACGACAATACATGCTTAAAGTTGCCTTAAAGACATGTGAGAAAGTTAAACAGAACTGTTTTTGTCAAAGTTTAATTCTAACACGTTGATTTTTACATCCCAAAAAGGTCAAGATAAGGGATTTTTGTGAAATTTGACAAAATCAGCTGGATTTCAACCAAATAAAGGACCAGGAAACATAGAGCGCAGGCGTCGACAAGCTTAATATTCAAATAAGACACGTGAAATGTCTTCACAAACATTATTTTAAAAGATCTTTGTTGTCGACGTATGCGCTCTATGTTTCCTGTCCAATAATCTATGGAAATTTACCCATTTTCATTGATTTTTTCGTGAAAAATCAATATGAGTACAACTTGTGACGTCATAATGAAACGCAGAAACGTGAAATTTTCAATAAAATGGCTTATATCCTATCTAGTCCATGTATTAGCTATAACTTATTGTGATATTGGTAAATAAATCTGAATTTGAAATTTACGCTAAAAAAGGAGGCCATTTTAGGACCTTATCGAACATACTCCTTTCTAAAAAAAAAATCGCAAAAGATGATGTCCTCCTTACGGTACATTGTTTGTGCCATTATTGTATGAACTTTTTTCTTTCATACAGCAATGGATATTTGAGTGTAAGACAGAAAGTATTTTTATCGTTAGCATGCTTGAAATAACTACAAAAAAGCATAATCACAAAAATACTGAACTCTGAGGAAAATTCAAATTAGAAAATCCCTAATCAAACGGCAAAATCAAAAGCACAATCACATCAAACGAATGGATAACAAGTGTTCTTTGGTACAGTAGTCTTCAGAATTGTTTACTTGCACCCGTGCTTCTTTTTAGTATTCTACAGAATTGTTTATTTGTACCTGTGATTTTGTTTTGAATGGTACAAATATTAGGGACGAGTGTCTATTATAAACATATATAAGTTGAATGTATGCTTTGTACACGTTTCAATTCCATGAATCATACCATTATTGCACTTTCCCGTCAAATAACCTCACCATCTTTTTACTTTAGCAAAACCTGTCTGAATTTTGGGTCCTCAATGCTCTTCAACTTCATACTTTTTTTTAGCGTCACTGACATGTCTTTGTGGACAAAATGCACATCTGGCGTACAAAATTTACTATCAATTATATGTTCATTTGTCCAGGAAAATTTGGATTGTATTAAATCAAGCATTTGGGACACTTATTGGTGTAAACAATGATTCTTGAGTGCACATGTCTGTCTGGCAAGTTTGATATTTTCTTGACCTTTTTCATATCTCATGGGTTGTTGTTAGTTTTTTGTCGTAAGGTCTGTTTTCCAGGTACTATAAATAATAGGACCATTATATTTGATGTATTGAATGATTGTAAGTTAACATGTATGTCTGGCAAGGTTTGTATATCCTTTTAATCAGACAAGATATTTTATTGTGTGTACACTCTTGTTATAAAAAATGCTTTGAAGAGATAAATAACTGCATCTGTGGCATCAGAGCAGTTTATCAATAAAAACATAAAAAACTAAAATCAATGCAACTTTAATTAAAATTATGTAATATGTTATGATTGAAACATATTTATTTTAACTTGACACTAAAATCTGTAAAATAATGCACCAAATTATGCCAGATTTAGTACTATCGGTATTCATATTACAATTACATTAGTTCAATGTTTCTAATAAAACATGAAACTATTTAAGTATTAGAAACATTAGATTCATTTTGATCCTAAATTATTAATAAATAGTTAAATACCACAAACTTATCTGAGTATCTTAACTGTTATAAAAACTGAGACCTCTGAAACAAATTTATAACATTGTTCATAAGAAAAATCCTAAACTGTTTAGAAATTTGGTCACAGAAAAATTTGGAACAGCAAGTATACACAAGAAGCAAGAAAGCTACAAGGTGCTTATAACCATTTACCAAATTAAGATAAGCAGCAGTGCTGACATCTTAGATTAAATGTGGTACTAACTACATAAATAAAAAAAAAACATCAATGTTACACTTACCATGAAGCAAAAACATATCTATAAAATTTGTTGACCTTAACTCAGCTGCTCAAATGTTGCTATGTTTATCCACTAATTAGCTGACTTATAGAAAAGTATTAAAAACACTTACTTTTGAACAAAGGACTTAGGTGCCATTTCATGTATATAGATTTTTTCATGGAGTGACTTGGTAAATATGAATGGACATTCTTTAATATATATATAACATATTTGGTGGTATTTTCTTAATTCTAAACTACCTTGATTAATTTAAAGAAAATGCACATTTCCTCTTTTCAATTTTAGTGCTGCCTTCAATTTTATTTCAAATTTTCACAACATTTTAAAATGTATCCAAGAATATTCAACAACTAATACTACTCACTAGATTTAAAATAATAACTTTTAGGTTTTACTTATGAAATCCATAATATTAGTCAGTAGTATTTTTTTTAATCGACACCAAAAAGATAAACAATGTTATCTTAATTCATGATATATATGATGAAAATAAAGAATAAACACAAAAACAAATATTATTTGTGATGAACTTCACCGGGATAAATCCATCCTCAAATGTGTTTTAAATGCTTTCGCATCCACATTCGCCCTGAGCAAAACAATTTCAAGCAACCAATGTTGCAACACAAATATACACAAGCAACACTTCAATGGTAGCAATTAGCTTAATACAGAGTGATACTACAAAAAAGTATCACTTCACCGGGAGACATATCAATGTTATTATGCTGTATTAATGTTACATATCACAATACTCTTCTGTCAACCTCTTAGTACTTTATTGTGCTGGTTAAAAGTACATCTATACCTCTCTCATACGTACTGGTTCACTTTAGAAGTTTGCCTTAACAGTTCAATAACTATTTCACTACCTTGCATTTCATATAAATGATCATTAGTTCAAGACAAACACACACATTCAATCTAACAGCCAATGTCTCAATACTCTCACTCTCAAACTTCAATCATACAATTGCATAAATACGCACATAATCTCATCATCATTAAAATAAACAGCCTATATTGCTCTCTCTCTCCCTCTCTTTTTTTACAATTTGAAACAACAGTAATAACTTTTAAAGCCTTTCTACTGTGTTTTACTGGCTTCTTATTGTTTAAATGTAAAGGTATGTTCAGGTTTGAACAGTTTACAATTTATAACGTGCAGGTTGTCTAGTTGGTCAACAGATTGTACCATGGAAGTAACGATTTATGTAACAAGGAAGACTGATACTTAAAGTCCAAATAACACTGAATGCCAGACTAGTGTTTAGAAGACAGATCAGGCTAACATTGATTAGACATTCTATGGATAAGCCTGACCTAAACACCCATAAGACATTATGGAATACTACATTAGATTGAAACTGGTAAAACCTGACAGCAATTATAATATAATAGATACATAGTATCAGTAATAGTTCTAGGAATACATGACTATGCAGGCAGGATCAGCTACAGTGATAAGAATAAAATAGTATTCCCTTCAGTGACAAAATTGTAAAATGTTATATTTTGGTCAAATTCAAATTATGAAACACCAGAGCTGAACCTGCCTTTAAATATACAGAAGTACAATGATGAAGAATCAATGTTTTCCAACCAAGTGACTAAAGATTCTTAAAGAGGTTGTTTAGCTGAATTGTAGGAACTGACACACTTACATACAAACGTATGCATACAATAACATATAGAGTTAAAATAAGTATATATGGCACATAGTAATCAAACCAATCGATAATACAGGTATGGCACATCTTGATTAAAATTCACGGTGGTAAAACACGTTTTCAACTTTGATTCAAAATCTATTATGCATTTTCTATGATAAGTTAAATTGGACCTGGTGATATAAAGGAAATTGTTATCTATCTTGGTAACGTTTTTCTTTGTCTCATTAACACATTGTACACTTGATGATCCTTGATCTAGACGTGAGACTTAGTTCTTGTATCTTTCTAATGACCATATTCCACGCCAGTAAATTCAAGCTTTAGACCTTGTGGATGTCTTCTAAGGACCATGTACTACGCCAGTTAGTTAACAGTTTTAGCTTTTGGATCTGGCTTCTAAAAACCATGTTCTACACCAGTTAAATACAGTTTTAGCTATTGTACCTGGCTTCTAAGGACCATGTTCTACTTTAGTTCGAAACAGTTCTGTAATAAATTAAATAAGACACATTAATTTTGTAAATTTGCCGACTTTTGTTTTTAGAAACTACAACAGGGCCGGCCCTGAATTCTGGTGGATAAGTAGTAACAACAGTTTGAACATTATTTATTAAATACAAAAGGTATATCATATATATAAATGAGATTCTAATATGACGTTCTTCTTAAGCTTTGGGTACAAAGCCATGTTCTAATTCAAATAGAACATGGGCTGCACGTGATTGACGTCACAATTGAAATTGCAACGTCAGATGAATTTTGAACAACGCCATATATCAAAATGGACATGTTTGTTGGTGTTGCTCGCTAGGAAATTAAATAAAAACATTCTAAAAGTAAGTTTAAATGTTTCTGTTCTTTTTTTATTGATAAACTGCTGATTTTCTTTAACGTTTTTGGCTCATGAAATCAAAATGGCGACATTCCGAGCGTCTACTATAGGTTCGATTCGAAGTGAAAAAGTTCAAATATTTATTAGAATCGAAATAATTCTATCCTGCCATGCTCAATGCTCATTTAAACATTGGTAGGCATTATATTTGTAAACATTTAATACCTCGCTAAGTAAACGCTCGGTATTAAGACATTAACAAATATAATGCCTACCCATGTTAAAATGAGCATAGAGCATGGCAGGATAGAATTATTTCTTAATTGAAAAATCTCGAAAAATTAGTTACATCCAGAAACAAGCAACTGCGTCATGAATGCGTTTTCTGTAACTTAGATAGTATTGAGACAAGTCAATGATACATGCACTGCTGCATTGCAGAATGCCAACTCGGAATTTAATCTCTTTATGAACTGGACAAAGAAAAGTATCTGTTTCTTTCCTCATTAATGTCATATATAGAGAGATAACTTTGGTTTTATTGACTAATATGTATGTATATTGTATATTGAATTCAACTAGGTTTACATGTTAGCCGAGACGGTACACTGCAATATACAATATACTCAATACAGGTCCTTACAAAGATCTACAAATGTTCAGTTATTATAAAATTATGATATATATAGTAATGGACTTATATTATGATTGATTTTGATAGCAATACTTTTATATTCGTTCATTAGAGTTTAATTTCAGAGCTATTCGTTTTATTATTGACTAATGGATAAGAATCATGATTAATTTTCTTATCGATCGCCTGTGTGTGGAGTCAATGACCGAAAGCACATAACTCCCACTCTTAATGACGTATATTCATTGATCAATCTACGATCGTGGTGATTAGGTACACCTTTAACGTATATATGCCAAGTAATTTACTTTTTGCGGACAATGACCTACTTTCTTAAAATATCTGTGCAATGACTAAATATATTATATTGCATTTAATTCGTTTACATGCCCTTGACAACCGAACAGGTCACTAACCGACTTTTAAACGAATTAATTTCCGTGTGGTTTCAATGTGAAGAGAAAGCAAAAATGAGGAGCGGGTAATATTAATACAGAAAAGCTTTAAACCGAATAAATCTTAAACAATAATGTCAATAATAAGGTTCCAAACGGTGATACTGTATCGTTACTGATATGATACTCACTTTACTTGACTTGAAGTCCTTTCTGTCATTTTTACTTTGGGCGTCCTGCGACTCTGGTTTAGTTACAGGACCCATCCCTTTGCTGAAAAACAAAAGAAATTTATTTTTACAAGTTAGAAACTTATTTTGTAAAATCGTTTTCTGTATCAGTTTTGTGTGTGTGGGGAGACCCCAAAAGAAAAATGTATACCAGTTCGGTGAAAATGGACGTCATACCTATAAATTCCAAATCATATAAAACTAAAATTAAAATCATAAAAGACAAACAAAGGCAACAATGTTTATTTCGGTTTTCTCTCTCTTTTTATATATTTTTGTATAAACGTTACTATTTCAGTGTCAATTAAACGTTGTCATAACTGGTGTTGGATTATTTGGTGTCAAGTTTTTCTTTTTCATCACGGTTAGATTCGATCTTCCTTAAATTTAAAGGTTTTTTTATCTTTCTCTACAGTTTTCCCTGGCACTTGGAATTGTGCAATTGTCGAATTTCGACCGAGTGGTGTTGAAGTCACTGCATATGGAAAGGCTGTCGTGGAATTAGTTTGTGAAGACCATAATTCAATAATGGAAAATTTTGCCACATTTTTCATTTCCATTCACAATTTTATCGAAGATTTTGATGAAATAATGGATCGTATTAAAATAGAACTTGGTCTATGTCCTCCTTACGTTGCCTGATATTTCAACTTATATCCCATTATATCCCCTTATTTGAGTGTTCTTGTCTATTTATATTCGTTGGCTTGCACAGGAAAGGGTGTATTGATTATTATACAGATTATATATACAGACAGCTGGATTTTTCAAGCATATTGAACCCTCTGATCCTTGTTTACGCCAAGGTCATTCCTATAATTCCAACTTGGTATCGTTTTTATAATCGGGAACACAACTCCCAAATCAAAATATACTGCCAAACCTGATCATTTATTTCAAGTGAAGACTTGGGAATTTTTACACAGACATGGGAAATGACGAAGGTTCTATTAAAAGTGAGCGATACAGACTCTATTCCAGTCTGTACAGTAAATTTAATTGCCTTTCAATTCAATATATATAGTATTGTCTTTGTGTATTTAATATGAAAATGTATGATATCAAAAATAAAATGTATGCCGTTTCTTACATGACCAGTGTTCAATGACCCACTGTGTGTATTGAACCTACCCCACTCCCGACAAAAAATATAATTCCTGTATTTAATTCTTTTTTTCCGATTTATCAGCTGTCCTCCAATTTCGTTCCCCAATCTCTTTCAGTCGGCACTGGGAGTGCACCGATAAAAACGTTTATCTGTATACTTTTAAGTTCATTTTATTTAAAGAATTTTGATGAACATTTAACTTTTATTCAGCTTATCAAAAATATAAGTATACAAAAGTATAGTTTTCCTACCTTCTACATGCTGGTTTCCGTTATATCTAGTCGCAGGTCACTCTGCCCTTCCATTCCTGATGACGGCCTACATAACATTGCGCAGATCTTGCACTTTACTGGGTTAATATATTCTCGCAGTCATTTAAGGTCAACAGTCGAGCGGTTTTATTGGATATAATCTAGGTTAACAGATTGATTAGTCTGGAGCTCAACGACCTTGTTCGTTGTTCAATATTTGACATAGATTTTATTTATAAACATTTTTTGGTGTATTATTTGAGGGATATTCATTTTCAGTCACTTGGAATTTACTGATCTTCCTTTCTTTATTTTCGTATCAAATTTTAAATCGTAATTTTCTATTTATAATTTACACTATGGCGCGGAATCAGGGTCATAAATATCGATTTTAGTATATCCTAAAATGATTTCAGTATATACTGAATTACATTTTAGCATACCCTAAATTGATTTTAGGATATCCTAAAATGATCCTAAAGTCAATTCAGTATATACTAAAATGATTTTAGTATATACTAAAATGATTTTAGTATATACTAAAATCATTTTAGGATACCCTAAAATCAATTTAGCATATACTGAAATATTCAGCATATACAGAAATATTGGCGCGGAATCAATGTCATAAATAACGATTTTAGTATACACTTAATTGATTTTAGTATATCCTTAATTCAATTTGCTAATAGTTTTGTTCACCAATGAGACGAGTTGGAAAGACAGTTACTGCGGACCTTGCTGAGATGTGGCAAATGTCCTCTCACTTGATTTCAAACCTTTGAATAGACTTATTCGGAAAGGATATGTTACGATACTGTTGACAGGTCATTAAGGATTGCGATGATATTTTAGTATTAATATTGATTCACTCATATTGTCTTTGCATCGGAAATAAACACATGTATTCTATAAACAGTTGTTGGCATAATACGGGTTATGTTCTTCTCATTTATTTTATGATGGTATGATACTAAACCCCTAACGGGAGGGATTTTACTTGATTTTCATATGATGAAGACATAATTTTTCAATCAGTTAATTGAGGTCTGCAGCTGGCATGTCAGTCCTTTGTTAATTTATGTATCACATGTTGTCATTTTGCTTGGTTTCTTTTGTTGCCTATTCTGATATCTGACTCGGACTTCTTTTAAACTGAGTTTTACTGTGCGTATTGCTATGTGTTTCTTTATTCTACATTTGCTAGAGGTATATGGGGAGGGTTGAGATCTCACAAAACATGTTTAACCCCGACGCATTTTCAGTTACGCCTGTCTCAATGTTTTTTTAATTTTAGTTCATTTATATGTTTTGGAGTTTAGTGTGACATCCATTTTTACTGAACTAGAACACAATTTATTTAGAGGCTATAGCTGAGGACTACCTCCGGGTGCGGGATTTTCTCGCTGTGTTGAAGACCCATTGGTTGCCTTCGGCTGTTGTCTGCTCTTTGGTCGGGTTGTTGTCTCTTTGACATATTCCCCATTTCCATTCTCAATCTTATCTAATATCTCGTGGGGCGGATGCACGATTTTCAAAGGCAATTGGGTTTATTAGTAAGTTTTGATTGGACATGTCTTCAGAATGAATAAAGATGAACTAAAACTGTAGGAGATGTGTGTTTATACGTCAATAAGACAGCAATCAAACGACAAAAAAAAAAACTCCTTATAGATATAGGAAGATGTGGTATGAGTGCCCATGAGACAACTCTTCATCTAAGTCATAATTATAAAAGTAAAGCATTATAGGTCAAGGTACGGTCTTCAATACTGAGCCTTGGCTCACAACGAACAGCAAGCTATAAAGGGCCCCCAAAAAAGTTACTAGTGTAAAACCATTCAAACGGGAAAACCAACGGTCTAATCTATATGACGCCCGACAAGCAAAAACGACCCTTATGTCAAAAATTATGAATTATCAGATTTTTTATTAATTAAAGTCATAAGAAACCTCAAATCAAAAAAAATTAATGCATATGTTTTTTATAACTCAATCGATAGTTTTCATTGTAAAACTTATGTACATATACTTTTTTCTGAAGAAAATTCTTTAATTTATTCATATTTAGAAGAAGTTTACTTTATTTGAATTGCTTCCTTCCAGCAAGCAATTCCCCCGATATATTTTCCGTATGCAAGGTGACCTCAGTGTGACCCATCTCGTAAAAATCCGGTGACCACAATACGCATGGATGTCCTTAAAATAAACTATTATCTGAATTTACATGTTAAACACGTGCTCAATTTCCATGCTTTTTTGTTTATTTTTCGTCAATTGTTGACAAACAGGTGACAATCGTTAAACTTCGGCTTCAGAACACGAACTTTAATTACCTGCCATATTTTCACAACAACACTGACAGATTGAAAAAAAAATTGACGATTATACGAAGTTTACACGAAAAAAATGATAAATTGGAGCACAGAAGACTAAGTTTATGATGTTTGTATGCATTGGTTTAAGAATTGAAGAACATTATTTTTCACCGGTCACTCGTTTCTTATGACTTTAAACAGAAAATACTAATGCCAACTTCATGTAAAAATATGAAAACGAAAAATTTGTTTTTGATCGGTTATTTATTTTTGTAAACTAAGAGGACAGATTATTCATTTTCTGCACTATTGGAGCAAGATTTTTCATTTTCATTAAAGCAAGGGACTGATTATTCATTTTCACAACCATATTATTGATATTGTGATGGTGCTTGCTTCTGAGATACTTCAAACAAGAAGTTTACTTAATTTGATGTATGTAATTAATTTTGTGCGGCCTCCATATCCACCGTGTAGAACGCCACTTGCGGGGTGTCGGCTATGTTTGACATGGGGTGGCAATTTTGAAGCGACGAAAAAGTAAGAAGGTAAGTTCAAGCATCAAAATTTCTTATTTCTAGAACTCTCAGTACCATATAATGTATTGCACGGAAGGAACCGCAACATAATCTATTTCCTGAAAGCAGAAGCAGTCGTTTTCAGTGCTCAGTTTTCTCAAACACCTCGCCCTAGTTTTCCGTGTTGCAGATTTTGAGGCTTTATATGCAAATTTCGGTATAAAAAACTACTTTATACAGCTACCCTCCGTATCATTTATATAGAATTGCATTCCTCTCATTGTCTTATACCAAATACCAGTTTCTTAGTTAAAATTAATTGGTTTTAAAACTGTTATTCATCAAAATATAAAGTGTCGCCCGGGGTGTCAGATTTTGCGTCGCAAGGGGTAGAGGCTTGTCATAAAAAAAGAATACATTTTCTTATAAATCGATCTCTATCTGATACTTTTTAATTCAAACACACCTACACAAATAGGAACAGAAATGTAACAGAAATTCAACACAGATTACATCAAATTCTTCAAATTTTATTCAATTCCGGTTCGTTTAGAGATATGTATATAGTCAGAGTAGACCTTCAAAGTAGATATGATATGATAGATGTGTAACAGAAAACGGATAGTTCTAGCTGGGCGATTACGAACGAAATAGCTGTCTTGAATCATTTTTCTTGTAAACCTGTTCCGTTGTATATTGTGTACAAGTCTGACAATTGTAGTATCATCGTCTTCAGGATTACTTCAAGTTGTGTTGTCATTCGCTGAAAAAGATGCCGGTGAGTGTTTCATTGGATAGAGTGTTCTAATTCTTTTAGGAGTAATGGATTTTTGCGGCGTGCACGAGTGCTTTTTAGATGAACCTGGTGATGAACTATGATGCATTTTGGATGGTGGAGACTTCAGGCATATCTTATATTGAGGACTATTTTGTGATGTTTTGGTTTATTGAGCCATAGCCTTGACGTTTTTTACCATGATAGTGACTGAAAAGGAGAAGAAATCGTTTACCAGCTTGAAAACTAAATATTTTAAGCCATTTTTTTTACTATAAATGAAATCAAAAGCACATTTTTTATAAGACCAAAAAAACAGGCAAAATGAAAAACCCTTATTTTGTCATTGTAATGTAGATGTGAATGAAATCAAAAGCATATATTTTATAAGACCAAAAACAGGCAAAATGAAAAATCCTTGTTTTGTCATGGTAAAGTAGATGTGTTTGAAATAAAATGTACCATATGAAGACTAATTTACAAGCAAATATGTATTTTTTATGACAAGCCTCTACCCCTTGCGACGCAAAATCTGACACCCCGAGCGACACTTTATATTTTGATGAATAACAGTTTTAAAACCAATTAATTTTAACTAAGAAACTGGTATTTGGTATAAGTCAATGAGAGGAATACAATTCTATATAAATGATACGGGGGATGGCTGTGTAAAGTAGTTTTTTATACCGAAATTTGCATATAAAGCCTCAAAATCTGCAACACGGAAAACTAGGGCGAGGTGTTTGAGAAAACTGAGCACTGAAAACGACTGCTTCTGCTTTCAGGAAATAGATAATGTTGCGGTTCCTTCCGTGCAATACATTATATGGTACTGAGAGTTCTAGAAATAAGAAATTTTAATGCTTGAACTTACCTTCTTACTTTTTCGTCGCTTCAAAATTGCCACCCCATGTCAAACATAGCCGACACCCCGCATGTGGCGTTCTACACGGTGATATCTGTCTGAAAAGATTTATCCAACCTTGACTTCATTTAAATTGATAATTGATATGTTAATTTGTTGAAATGCTTGAAGTAAAATCTCTCTGTTTGAAATTCAAGAATAAACACTAAGTGTGTTAAGTCTTGTTATAATACATTAAATATACAGATTCCTCAATAATCAATACAAAAGTATTTGATCTAGAATTGTCTCATTCACACCCAGCCTACATCTCTTATTTACACCTGTTGCAGGTACATTGGGTCAATACGATGTTACTGTTCTGCCCTTTTAATTTTTCCGAGGCAATACTGTTTACAAAATTCTAATTGGAAGTTATTTTTTATATAGATAGCTTTTAACTACATGTATCTTTTCCGTGCCATCTAAAGTTAAGTCAAATTTTTTGCTTTTTTTTTGTTATGTCGGCAAATTATATAAAGTCGAAAAAAAAAATAGCTGGAGGGGAGGGCATGATACATCACCATAACCCAATCTTCCTATGCTTCCGTTAAGGAGGCTCGAGGGTATAAAAATTTCAGAAAAAAATTAAACATTCGTTTTTCATTACAAATTTTATTTATTACCTTTTGTAGTTGTTACTTTATCATATGATACAAAAAAACATTCAAAACAATAAATTCGTGTTGGCCACAGATGACTTTTAAAATGTAAACATCATTGAAAAAGTTCCAAATTATCTCCCTTTGGTGGAAAAATGCCATTTTTTGGCTTTAACATTGAAATATCTCTTTTAACTCATTGGTGACCTATATTTTTTAATATAATTTTGATATATGCTGTACTTAAAAACTAAATTATTGTAAAATTTGAGCGATTTCTGTAATAAATTTCTTTTTTTATTTCGATATTACCTTTATTTCTCCTATTAATTCAACAGAAAAACACCACTTTTATGCTTCTTTCGAAGGCAGACCATACGCTTCCTCAATTTTAATAAACAGCTCATGATGGGACTTTTCTAAACAATTAAAAATACGTCATATGTTATATTTTCCCCTTGCTTCAAATATTTTGTTTCGGATTATTTATATCAAATTTGCAGATATATATGTTTGTAAATACGTGCAATCAAATAATATGGAGGTATTATATGATTTAGATAATGCAAGGGCGACTACAGATACATTTGTGTGACTTAAATGCTGATTTTCAAAGTCTCCGAGAGAAAACGTTATGTAACATGCGTTACCGTTAAAATCAACCAAAATTAATTAATATTATGATAGAAATATATTTTCTCAACAGTAATACAACATTCCTATAAAATTGTTTCGTTTTTGCATTTGTTTTGACACGATTTTACAACTGGAAGTATCCGTGAATTGAAATTGCACCCATGACCTTTGACCTCGATTTAAAAAAAAATGCACCATAATTTCTTTTGACGACCGGGATATTTAGAAAGTACACATTCTTAGTTTTCTAGTGATATATAATTTAGCCGTGTGTTAGGTAGGTGCATTAAAAATGTAGATTTGGCTCTCATATCACTCGCCTATAAGTCATTAAGAAAAATTGAAAACAAAAATGGCGATAAATTCTCCCCCTGTCTTACACCTGCTATACATGTATAGTATTGCATCATTACATATCGTGGTATTATGTCATAATGAGACTTAGTGATGTGTAGGGATTTTTTTTCCAGATTTCAGAGACCTTTAGAACCAACATAACAATTTACACGTAGTTTAGACACCTGTCTATTGTTGAACACTATATGTTGCTCTCTAGATATGCTTATGTGGTTCATAAGTGTTTCTCGATTTTTATATAGATTAGACCGTTGGTTTTCCTGTTTGAATGGTTTTACACTAGTAACTTTTTGGGGGCCCTTTATAGCTTGCTGTTCAGTGTGAGCCAAGGCTCTGTGTTGAAGACCGTGCCTTGACCTATAATGATTTACTTTTATAATTATGACTTCGATGGAGAATTGTCTCATGGGCACTCATACCACATCTTCCGATATCTATTAGGTGTTTTTTTGTCGTTTGATTGCTGTCTGATGGACGTATAACACACATTTTCTTCAGTTTTAGTTCCGTTTGATGTACTTTTAAATCGTTAAATGAATTTGCCAAGAGTAAGATTAACCGAAAATAGATGTACATAAATGTATTGTGCATTTAGTAAACAAAACAAACAAAAAACGTTTAACTTTTCAATCTTCAACTCCCCCCACCCCATATTGTTCATCTTTATTCATTATGAAAACATGTCTCATCTAAACGAAGTCTGATTGATTTCCAACTTACTAATAAACCTATATGCCTTTGAAAATCCTGCATCCGCCCCACGAGATATTAGATAAGATTGAAAATGGAAATGGGGAATATGTCAAAGAGACAACAACCCGACCAAATAGCAGACAACGGCCGAAGGCAACCAATGCGTCTTCAACGCAGCGAGAAAATCCCGCACCGGAGGTAGTTCTCAGCTAGCCCCTAAATAAAATTGTGTTCTAGTTCAGTAAAAATGGATGTCACACTAAACTCAAAAACATATCAATGAACTAAAATAAAAAAACATACAAGACTAACACAGGCCAGATGCTCCTGACTTGAGACAGGCGCAACTGAAAATGCGGCGGGGTTAAACATGTTTTGTGAGATCTCAACCCTCCCCATATACCTCTAGCAAATGTAGAATAAAGAAACACATACAATACGCACAGTAAAACTCAGTTTAAAAGAAGTCCGAGTCAGATATCAGAATAGGCAACATAAGAAACCAAGCAAAATGACAACATGTGATACATAAATTAACAAAGGACTGACATGCCAGCTGCAGACCTCAATTAAACTGATTGAAAGATTATGTCTACATCATATGAAAATCAAGTAAAATCCCTCCCGTTAGGGGTTTAGAATCATACCATCATAAAATAAATGAGAAGAACATACATAACCCGTATCATGTCAACAACTGTTTATAGAATAATTGTGTTTATTTCCGATGCAAAGACAATATAAGTGAATCAATAGTATCGTAACTATATCCTTTCCTAATAAGTCTATTTAAAGGTTTGAAATCAAGAGAGAGGACATTTGCCACATCTCAGCAAGGTCCGCAGTGACTGTCTTTCCAACTCGTCCAGCAAGCCGATCTTTTCATTGGTGAACAAAACTATTAGCAAATTGAATTAAGGATATACTAAAATCAATTAAGTGTATACTAAAATCGTTATTTATGACCTTGATTCCGCGCCAGTATTTCTGTATATGCTGAATATTTCAGTATATGCTAAATTGATTTTAGGGTATACTAAAATGATTTTAGTATATACTAAAATCATTTTAGTATATACTAAAATCATTTTAGTATATACTGAATTGACTTTAGGATACCCTAAAATGATTTTAGCATATACTAAAATCATTTTAGGATACCCTAAAATCAATTTAGGGTATGCTAAAATGTAATTTAGTATATACTGAAATTTTTTTAGGATATACTAAAATCGACAATTATGACCCTAATTCCGCGCCATATTACACTATTATTTATGAAAGATAGAAGTCATATTTTTATTTTTATTGAATATCGTTTTAAGTTAATGGGTGTTTTTTTTTTATCATTTATTCATTGTTTCTTTAAAACAATGAGTCAATGATTTAAAGCTGATAATCATATAAAATTGAATCATTGAGGTAATTGGTTGATATTTAATAATCACCCGTGGAAATCTCATATTTTAAAAAGGTGAGTAGAGCTGTAACAAAACGGATAACATAAATCAGGACACAATTCTGAAGATGTGAACACGGAAGAGTAGACTTGCTTCATGTCCCTTAGTTCTCCAAGGGGTATCAGTATTCTGACAGATTTCAGTAAACAAATAATTAGTTAGAAAGAAATACATGAAGAAAGGGAATAAATATATATATCAAATGTATAGCATCATGCCCATGTCTAACGGTAGAGGGGTTTGTGTCCAGTTTCTGATAACCACTCAATGTTAGAATAAAGAGTTTAATCAATTATATAATTCAATACAATAGGAAAAATATATACAATAAAAAATTATGATGTTTAAACTGTAACAGTTGGATACGAGTAAACTTTAAGATACTTCAATATTAATCAAAGAATCTTTTTGTATGGCGTATAAATAAAGGCAACATGCAGTAGTATACCGCTGTTCGTTCGAAATTCATAAATCGATTGGTGAAAAAACAAACAAATCCGGGTTACAAACTAAAACAGAGGAAAACTACGGCACCACAGAAACACAACATTAAAATGTAACACACACAGAAACGAACTATAATATAACAATGGCCATTTTCCTGACTTGGTACAGGACATTTTAAGAATAAAAATCGGGTGGGTTGAACCTGGTTTTGTGGCAAGCCAAATCTATCATATAAAAGAGGTAACTGATATTTGTTTTCTAATCATAGAAATTGAATATTTAAAAGAACGAAGGAAAGTTAGCAATGTAATTTCCCAAGAAAATAAATTGAGAAGTTTTAATTGTTCTTAATTCTTATAAAAACAACACACGATTTATAGTATATATTTGATAAACAAAATATAAATTTAAGACTCATGAAGGGCCAAATCAGTACAATGATAAGTATGCATGTATTATAAACATTAACATTATAAATAAATAAAATGAACAACAGTCAAGTTAATAATATAACCATATAAAACATAATGTTAATTTTTCGGCTTCCTATTCAGTTTAATAGATGTTAACATATCAAGATAAGATTTAAAGAATAACATCATCATAGATACCAGGATTGAAATTTTATATTTTCACCAGACGCGCGTTTCATCTACAAGAAGCTTCCTCTCCACCAGAGACCAAATGACAGTAGAAGTTAATTACCAAAATTCACCATACGGCCTCCAACAATGAACAAATCCTTCATACCTCATAGAATGCTATAAAAGACCCCGAAATGAAAAATGTAAAACAATTCAGACGACAAAACTAACGACATTATTTATGCACAAAACAACTGATTTTTGTTGTTAGTTCTTATGTTGCACTGTTACACCACTGTCCCAGGTTAGGGGAGGGTTGGGATCCTGCTAACATGTTTAACCCCGCTACATTCTGTATGTATGTGCCTGTCCCAAGTCAGGAGCCTGTAATCAGTGGTTGTCGTTAGTTGATACTCATTTGTTTAAGTTCTTTTTTTGTCCATACATTAGGCCGTTAGTTTTCTCGTTTGAATTGTTTTACATTTTTCATTTCGGTGCCTTTCATAGCTGCCTACGGTATTTGGCTTTGCCAATGTTGATTGCCGTACGGTGATAAAGTGTCAATTTCTGTGTCATTTTGTCTCTGCTGGATAGTTGTCTCATTGGCAATCATACCACATCTTCCTTTTTTATATAAACATGTTTTCTGGCGCCAAATCCTGCCCCAACCTTGTTCAGTACAACATAATAACAAACTATGGAAAAATCTGTCAAAAAGGGATAAACTCGTCAAATCGATAACAAATCCCAAACAACTTACAAAGACACAAATACGCAAAGTAAAGAAGCACACAAGCTGACTCCACATAAAAAAAATCAAGCGTATTTTATGTAAATGATTGCTAGGAAAACTCTTTGTTACATTCACATAATATTGTCAATCGAATATTTTCGGGGGGAATGAAGTAATGACATCACGGTAATAGATTTGTATGCGTGCAAATGCAATACCGGGCTCCTAGCAGATTCTCCGGACCAAATATCAAGTGACTGATTGACCGGTGGGTGAACACAGCTAAAACAATATATGTCCCTGTTGTCACAAAGAGCCTCTGAGGTATGATTGCAAGGTCTCCTACAAACTTTGAAATTTCAGGGGATTCATTAATGCATATATATGAGTTTATAAAGCTGCAATCTAATTAGAAGCTGAAGATAT
Organism: Mytilus edulis; assembly: GCF_963676685.1. Taxonomy (NCBI): domain Eukaryota; kingdom Metazoa; phylum Mollusca; class Bivalvia; order Mytilida; family Mytilidae; genus Mytilus; species Mytilus edulis. Next base: position 45,764,663 of record NC_092355.1, read on the forward strand.
TAAATGCGAACAGTGCCCGTAACTATGACTTTATATATATATATAGTTATATATTGAATGATTCATGTTTTATAAAGTTAATGGATTAAATAATAACATTCGTTTAGGATATTTCATAGCCTACATGTCATGAACTGCTTGAATGTCAATGTAAATATCCTTGTGGACAAACAGCAGAATTAAGTCATTAAGCCGATCCTTAGTCATAGAACTTCTGAAAGAATTCATCACGAATCGAATGGAAGAGTTTGCTCTCTCTACTGAACTTGTCGTTACGGACGTAAATAAATTGAATAACAAATATATGACTAATGTAATGTTCGGGAACAACAATTAGCATACCCTACAGTCAACAAACCGAGTGAATTTTTATTTTATTTTATTAGGTTTTTCTGTCTTTGAAGATAAAATTGAGAATGGAAATGGGGAATGTGTCAAAGAGACAACAATCCGACCATCGAACAGACAACAACAGAAGGTCACCAATAGGTCTTCAATGCAGCGAGAAACTCCCGCACACGGAGGCGTCCTTCAACTGGCTCCTAAACAAAAATCTATACTAGTACAGTGATAATGGACGCCATACTGAACTCTGAATTATACACAAGAAATTAAAATTGAAAATCCTACAAGACTAACAAAGCTCAGAGGCTCCTGGCTTGGGACAGGCGCAAAAATGCGGCGGGGTTAAACATGTTTTTACCTTTGCCACATATTAAATTGTTGTTCAAAGCTTGAAGCTATTGGCTAATCATCCTTGTAAATCGCCAAAAGATTGCCTTAACCTCTGTGCTGGTATGTTGTAAATGAGCCTGTATCAAAAAATTGTTTAACTACATTTTGAGACTCCTTAATCGACTACTGTACTTCTGGATCAAAGCATCAATATATGGCAAATGTGCGGCCCTTTTTTATTAGACTTGCAGAGTATCTCCTGGAAGGTTATTTCGCTGAGTGCCTACCACAGCGGCGGGGTATAACAAGTTCAGTATCTGCTAATTCGGTCATCTGTTCAGCTTTTTGATAAATATTATCATACTCATTTACTCTTGCCGATATCAACACGCTCAGAATGTTATCTTTTATTGAGTAACATCGAAGAAAGTCTTATGCTCTTCAACTTTGTACTTGTTTGGCTTTATAAATATTTTGATATGAGCGTCACTGATGAGTCTTGTGTAGACGAAACGAGCGTCTGTCGTACTAAATTATAATGCAGTGCCATGCAATTACCTACACAAACCATTCATATAACCGTAAAAGTACATGGCAGTTTGCAAACATACAATAAAGTTTGTATATGTAATACGTCTCAAAGACCCTGATACGGTTTTTGTATCCCAAACTCTTTCTGTATCGATCGCTGATAGACGAGTTGATTCATTGCATAAAAAACGTGTATTATATATAGCAAACTTCTCTATACCTATCTCATTTCACAAAATATTTAAAATTAGGCGTTTTTGATTTTTGAATCATCTTCGCTGATGTTGTTATTTACAACAGTAACGCACTTTTCAAGATATCGACATCTTTTAGAAGAGTATCGAAAAATATTCTTTGCCGAAAAATATCGGCCTTGTCGAAAATTTAAAAACAAATCCCTTCTTCATTAATACTGTTTACCTTACAACAAAATTATTCTATTTGGCGGCATTTTGTTCAAGGTTATGGTTGACTTTCTGAAATTATTTAACATCTCACAGCGGTGTATTACTGTTGCCTTTATATATTCACCCTTTGTATTTACATTGTGGCATAGATCAAATTTATTCGGTCAGCGTATGTCTACTTGTGTTCTATTGTCTTTTGATTTCAATTAATATTTGATAGTGTGTCTTTCTATGTTGTGATGTTACGCTATTGTTTCAGGTTGTAACTTATTTAAAATTTTAGATCCACTGCATTTGTTTGCACATTTCCTAAGTCAGGCAACTGGTGTTCTGTAGTTTCCGTTTGTTGACGCATGTGTTTCATAAGTTTTTCTCGTTTCTCGTTGTCGAGCCTTCGACTTTAGTCGAAAAAGCGAGACTAAGCGATCCTACATTCCGTCGTCGTCGGTGTCGTCGTCGGCGGCGTCCACAAATATTCACTCTGTGGTTAAAGTTTTTGAAATTTTAATAACTTTCTTAAACCATACTGGATTTCTACCAAACTTGGACAGAAGCTTGTTTATGATCATAAAATAGTATCCAGAAGTAAATTTTGTGAAAATAAAATTCTATTTTTTCCGTATTTTACTTATAAATGGACTTAGTTTTTTCTGCGGGAAAACATTACTGTTACATCAATCTGTGGTTGTAGTTTTTGAAATTTTAATAACTTTCTTAAACTATCCTTGGTTTGTACCAAACTTGGACAGAAGCTTGTTTATGATCATAAAAATATAAGATAGTGAAGTAAATTTTGTAAAATGACAAATCCATTTTTGTCGAGCCTTCGACTTTAGTCGAAAAAGCGAGACTAAGCGATCCTACATTCCGTCGTCGTCGGCGTCGTCGGCGGCGTCAACAAATATTCACTCTGTGGTTAAAGTTTTTGAAATTTTAATAACTTTCTTAAACTATACTGGATTTCTACCAAACTTTGACAGAAGCTTGTTTATGATCATAAGGTAGTATCCAAAAGTAAATTTTGTAAAAATAAAATTCCATTTTTTCCGTATTTTACTATAAATGGACTTAGTTTTTTCTGCGAGGAAACAAAACATTCACTCTGTAGTTAAAGTTTTTAGAATTTTAATAACTTTCTCAAACTATCCTGGGTTTGTACTAAACTTGCACAGAAGCTTGTTTATGATCATAAGATAATATCCAGAAGTAAATTTTGAAAAAATAAAATTCCATTTTTTCCATATTTTACTTATAAATGGACTTAGTTTTTTCTGCGGAGAAACATTACATTCACTCTGTGGTTAAAGTTTTTAGAACTTTCTTAAACTATCCTGGGTTTGTACCAAATTTGGACAGAAGCTTGTTTATGATCATAAGATAGTATCCAGAAGTAAATTTTGTAAATAAATAAATCCATTTTTTCCATATTTTACTTTTAAATGGACTTAGTTTTTCTCCAGGGAACCATTACATTCACTCTGTGGTTAAAGTTTTAAAAATTTTAATAACTTTCTTAAACTATCCTGGGTTTGTACCAAACTTGGACAGAAGCTTATTTATGATCATAATATTGTATCCAGAAGTAAAGTTTGTAAAAAGATTACTCAGTTTTTTCTGTAATTTACTTTTAAATGGACTTAGATTTTCTTGCAATCATAAAATAGTACATGTAACAAGAGGAATATTTTTATTGATTTTTTCCCTCATTGTTGTTGAGTCTGCAATTTACAGCAAAAATAGGCGAGACACTGGGTTCCGCGGAACCCTTACAAATTTTTTCCATATTTTACTTTAAATGGACTTTTTTCTGCCAGGAAACAACACATTCACTCTGTGGTTAAATTTTTTAAAATTTTGATAACTTTCTTATACTATTTTTTATTTGTACCAAACTAAGACAGAAGCTTGTTTATGATCAAAAGCTAGTATCTAGAATGAACTTTTGTTAATATTTTGTACCTGTGTATCTGTATTTTACTTATAAATGGACTTAGTTTGCAGTTAACATTACATTCAGTTTGCAGTTAAAGTTTTTAAAACATTTATTAGATTCATAAACTATCCAGGATTTTTAACCAAACTTGGACATAAGCTTCCTACAATCCAAACATGGTATCAAGCGGAATATTTTTATTGATTTTTTCCCTCATTTTTTGTTGATCCTGCAATTTACAGCAAAAGTAGGCGAGACACTGGGCTCCGCGGAACCCTTACAATTTATTTTTTTATATAGATTAATTAGACCGTTGGTTTTCCTGTTTTATATAAGTAATTTTATGGACCCTTTATAGCTTGCTGTTCGGTGTGACCCAAGGCTCCATGTTGAAGACAGGCTTTGACCTATAATGGTTTTTCTATTACAAATTGTGACTTGGATCGAGAGTTGTCTCATTGGCATTCATGTCTTATAAGTCTGGTGCCTTTGATAAATATTCTTATATTTACTATCTGTTTTTAAGCCTCCAAGATAATATGGATTTCTTGTACTTTACTGCTTTTGTATAGTACTAGGTTCAAATCATGTGAACAACATTCGTGATGAGTGTTCACGGACTTGGCAGCACCACCATTATATTTTCACGACATGTTGCCGGCGCCGTCTATAGTTTGGGATCTGCACAGTTGAGTATCTAATCCGTCGTTACTAAGAGACCCTATAAGTTTGTTTGCAATTTTGCAATTTCTACGCCAGTAATAGTTTCGCATTGATAAAAACTTATAAAGCGCTCCTTTGGATACCCATCGACTGTATAACGGATTACAAGATCCAGTTGCTCCAATTACTAGACTTTATTATATATATTTCGTCACATTGTATTCCATTATACGGGTCAAATAGCTTGTACTTTAATTCGCTTGCAATCAAGTCAATCTCGTTTTGTATGTAATCTCTATACACAACAGTTAGTCGTTTTGTGACGTTATGGAAGAGTAGGTAGGGTTTTCTTACATGAGTTAAGATGTTTCCATAGAATGGAATGATTCAATCATGCACCAGCGCCAATTCTGAAATTCTGAAATTCTTTGAAATTTCTATCGTTGGTACTGCCTCCCTTATCAATATCAACATCTCTGTGGCCACGCAAGGCAATACTTTGTCGTCCGTAGAATACTAATGACATTATGGACATGAGTGTCTGACGGTTTCGCTCAGTAATTGCTCGGTTTTCAGAAGTAAATGTTGCATCAATGTTTTAAGAAGCTCAAGATGTATAGTAAGAAAAGTCTCAGATTTGGTCATCGATGACTGATGAAAGTCCGCTATAGAAACATGTATTTTTTGCGTGTTTCCAGTCGTTGTATGGTTATCGTATCAATATTAATGGGTCGTCGATGCGATGAATCCGAAACCAACGACAGGCAAACAATAGGGACTATCTTAAGAAACAGAATATAATATGAAGTTGAAAACGTAGAATCGTTCCCGTACACATGATCTTTAAATTTAAAACTTTCCAGATTTCCTTCTTTTATCCGCGATTTTGGATCTAAATTAGAAGAAAGTGGTTCTCTGTGACAGTATGAACGATATTTCATTTTATATGTAGATCACAAAAAAACAGCAGCAGCATTATACTCAAAAAGTAATATCACAAAATACTGAACTGCGAGGAAAATTCAATACCGAAAGTCCCTAATCGAATGGCAAAATCAAATTATGAAACATATCAAACGAATGGACAACAACTGTCATATTCCTGACTTGGTACAGGCATTTTCAAATGTAGAAAATAGTTGATTGAACCTGGTTTTATAGTGCTAGACCTCTCACTTGTATGACAGTCGCTTCAATTCCAATATATTTACAAAGATGCGTGAACAAAACAGACATAAAAGGTAGAATTGTCAAAATAGGGGGTATACAGCAGTCATCACTGTGTTACAATCTCAATTAGAACAAAAACAAATTATTTAAAAAATGTTCATTTCTAAATATAAACATAGTAAAAATGATGGTCATTAGAGTTTCTGGTTTATTCTTTGATGAACTATTTAGATTTGACCTGGTTATTTGAGGAAACTATCTGATAAACAATAAAATAAGTTGGAGATCACCTTAAAATTGTTGACTTTCATAAATCTTGAACATGAATGAAATCAATTATATAAGATCCATAAAGCAACGGAAATCAACTTTGTATAGTTATATGAACGATAATACTTTTAAGTAATTATAAATAAACAAGCTCATCTAAGCCGGTATGAAATCTAAGTACAACAGTTTTCCCATCCGAGATAGGTTTTCCTGATTCATGCGAGTTCATGTACCAAGTTATATACATCAGTGATCATGGAAGTATTATGTCAATATAATACTTCCATGATCTGATCGTCTGTCTTTTTCGTACTATTAGTACAACTTAAAATTTCCAGCTGGACAAGGATTGTGATAATAAAAAATCCTTGATCTGTCATCAGTCATTTTTCCATTGTTCACGGAGGACTTCCGGCCTACAATTGTGGCCGTTCATAATGATATCATGCTCCGCTATGCAATAAGTAATAAATAAGAGTTGTAACTAGTCGGCTCAGAGATAGATTATGGTCTCAATATAGCGGCACTTCTCCATGTGGACGAATGCTTTGAGAACTATCAAGTTCAAAACCCGTCAGCATGTTTCTCAGCTGTAGTATTAAGCAGTGTTCTTTTTCATATCTCAAAAATATGTTCTTGTCCTGATATGCTGGTAATATTTGCCACTGAACGTTAAACTCCGTTTCATCATCATGATTGTCAATACTGAATTGACTGGTTCGATGTTCTGCCGTTTATCGTCGGAGAACAATGACTAACTTGTATTCATTTTGTATAAAAGTTTATGTACAGTGCCGCATATGTACTCTTTTCTATTTTGAAACATGCAAAACCATGTTTTATTCCTGATCATAGCCAACTCAAGGCTTTATTCAATAATGCCTCAAAACTGCAACCGAGTTTGACCGATTTCTGAAAATTTAAAAGTCAATAATATCATTCGAAAAAGCACATGTTTAAACTTTACCTCATGTTATATTTGTCATGTTTCACATTAAAAGTCCCGGCGTGGCTAAGTCTCGTCAACTTTCATAGTTTGCCGTTCGATGAAACAAATTCAGAGGAAATTCACCATATTCAAGATTTTTTGAATAAGTTGACATTTCATATTATTTTTTGCAACCTTATTTTTAAGATACTACCAATACATTCAGTCAAGCTTTTTAGAAAGCTTAACTTTGTGTTGTATAAAATATTTCATAATCAAAGGGAAGTAACTCAAATTTGTCTTTAACCAATCACCAAAACGATTTAAACAAGGGTGATTTTCAGAAGGAGAAAATATTGCTAGTTGACGTCGCCAGGTACAAATCAAGGGCAGTCAGAGAACAACAATGTCCAGTCTCTGTCGAATATCGCAGAATTTAAAGTGGCAGACAGGTAAATTAAGAGAAAATAAACCTTACAAATTGTCAAGGAAAAATATGACACCAAATATAAAGTACAAACACTGAGACATCTATGTCTGTCTGAGATAATTTTACTCTGAAGTCCAACGGCTGATTTGCCAGACAAGCTGGGGCCGTCGGACGTCAGAACTCGTCCGTATCAAAAAGTGGATATTTGCCCACCCAAAATAGATGCGCTGCTTCGTCGCTTCATGGTTCTGACTGACGGCCTTGGAATTATATAAATCGGGCATCAATCATTCAATTTGTTCATTTTTCATTTATGTCTTCATTTATGTTAGATTCTTTTTGATAGATGGGACAAGCTCTGACGTCCCACGGCCCCAGCTTGTCTGGCAAAACAGCCGTTGGACATCAGAGTCATCTCGGCCTTAGTATGTACATGTATGATGTCTTTTGCTGATATATTTTAAATGTTTTTCAACTTTTTGTATAACTTTAATTTCTAACTTGCAAGCTAAAGGACATCAAATGTTTTATTATTATAGGCTTCTATTTTATAAGGTTTTGGACTACCAATTCGAAGTGGAAAAAATTCGGAAAAAACCTTAATTGATTATGAGCATTTGCCATTTGAAAATGTTAAATGGCTTCAAGTTGCCTAGTTTATTATGCATTTGAGACGCTTTGGCCAATAAACCATAATTAACTCTAGGCCATTTTGGTCATACACTCCGCCCACATATATATGGACCATAATTTGGTATTCGGCCTTTGGTTTCTTTTTGTATCCTTTTTTATAAGTTCTAAAACTTTAACTTTTATTCTGTGGGTTGTGTTGGTGTTAGAATAGTATTAATGGAACAATTGAGTTTTTCAAGAAAAAAATAATACATTTTGATTCACCGTTTACATGACAGGAAACCAAACAGGAAACCAATAATATCTTTATTTTCTTTATTTTGTACAATATATTTCAAAAGACATAAATGAACACCATTACTAGTGTTACTTGCTTCATGTTAATATTTAAAATTTATTTTCAATGTTTAATTAAAGTTTTTTTTAAACGCGACAGGAAACCATAAGAAACCGAAAGCATTTTTTTAGTTTTATTTTATTGCAAAATCTGCTTAAAATAGTCTGAACAGTATACTTTTTCTTAAAATCCATCTTAAATGTAACAGTATTATAAAACTCCTAAATATGTGCTTGTTTTGAAAACAATTAGTACAATTTATTCAGAAATTTCCATATTTTCTTCATTGATACAGGATACTATAATCGTTGTATCTTGATGTTTTAGCCAAAAAAATGTATTTATATTTGGTTTTGAAATTCCAGTTATATACAATTTATTCCAAATCATTGGCAATGTAAAATTCTTTAAATCCAGTAAAGAAAAAACTTTTAACTTGGAATTAAAATCTTTAAAATAGGCACCATGTGATATTTGTGACCTGTACACCATCTACATGGTTTCCACATTTTAACCTACTTTAGTGGGCTAAAATCAATAATGTACTTCCTTTTAAGTCATGCATGGTAAAAGTTTACTTCTCCTTTGACAAGTTTATTGCGTTTCTGAAAAGTGTTTGCAGAACATGAATAAAAAAAACATATTAAAAATTGTGACAAAGATACCAACTTTGTACATTCCAAGTGTAACGGTATGTTAACATTTATTTTTTATTAAGTTATCTTTATTCACCTAAAATATCCAGTAATATTTACTGCTGAAGCAAAATCAATCCAACGAGCATCGGCACAATGATAAGAGACGTAATGTCAATTGAATTTTCTAAGGACCCTTTACATCGTTATCAGGAAACAAAGTGTGTCATAACGTCTGTCAAATCTGAAATTGATTTTGTCAAGTCATTGGGCATTTATTTTCACACAAGATCGTATGTAACATTATGCACATAGGAAAAACAATAGACCCCCGGTGCAATCTCTTTGAAAATTGTATTTTCCTTTTTTAAACAAGACGAAACAAGTCTACAGATTATGTTTGCTAACATCCCGTTGGAAACAAAAACAATGTTTAGACCTAGTATTTCATACATCCGGCCGTAAGGGCGTGATCACATGTTAGTCACATGTTTCACGTATGACCGGAAATGATTAGAACTTAACGACAAAAACAATTTTAATAAAAAAAAAGGAAATAACTGGACTTCTGTTTCGTTTGAAATGTAACGCATAACGATAACGTCATTTTCTAACTTAATTATTACGAAGAACAAAACTAGAATGTAAATCATCTCTGATTTACCTGTTTGAACATCTCGCGAGAGTTCATATTTGCATATTGTTATAAAGAATTCTATTACAACAAAGCAGATTACATCATCTAAAATTTGCGTTACGAAATTGGAAACCAAAGTAACGCTATTGTTCTTACACCTGCTACAGAAATACTTATAGTTCTCAGCATTTTCTTCTGAACCTTCTTATTGGTCGATGTTCTTTATTATTTGAAAGCAAAAGTTACGAATTTGCCGGTGACGATTATCTATAAATCAGTCAGCGTTATGCACTTCGGAAGCGAAAAGTAACGCGAGAAACGACACAAAAATACTGTCGTATAATCTTTGAAATTTGTCAATTTCAATTTTTTTTCTAGGGAAGAGTAGCATACACTTGTATGTTGATAAAAATAAAGGCATCTTTAGATGTAGTTACAACTTTTCTTACAGTAATACACATTTTTATCACTTTTCTATCGTTATAGGAAACGAGCCCAATAGCAAATTATGGTCCATATGTGAATCCAGGTCTCATAAACAATTGCCTTATATTTCTCCATGGACCTTTGATCCTTGAATAGGATTTATTCACTATCTAAAGATTCCCAGTGAATTTTGAATTTTTATGCCCACCTACATGTAAGATAATAGGAGGGCATTATGTTTTCCCAACAGTTAGTCCTTATGTTCGTTTGTCTGTCTGTTCCGGTGGGTTAAACTTTTTGGTAAAGGTAGTTTTTGATAAAGTTGAACTCCTATCAACTTCAAACTTAGTACACATATGCATGTTCCCTATGATATAATCTTGCTAATTTCAATGTCAAATTAAAATTTTGACCCCAATTTCACGATCCACTGAACATCTGAACAGTGAAAATAAAAGTGTGAAAAGGGCATCTGTGTACTACATTTGTACTAATGACACATTCTTGTTTCATGATTCAGTTTTATCAAGATTGACAATTACCTGAGAAAAAAAACCTTGACATAAATTTCGACATACACAATGTAAAAAAAGAAAGTAATGATGACCAAACCATGAATCAAAAAACTAAAAACATGAAAAAGGGAATACAGCATCGAGAATTATAGAAGTTGTGTCTTACAAATTTCCCCAAAACACCTATGAAAATAAATTAAATTGTTGCAAAATTTGTAAGAAACTCAAACACCTTGCTGATCAAAGTCTTGCTCATTTGTTGGCAAATGAATGAATAGATTGAAGAAACACTGTGTTGCCCCATACCTCTATTTTATATATATACATGTACACATAAACAATTATCACAAACATAATTTATTAAATATGTTAAATACATGATGTAGTTCATATATCTATATATAGGTAAAAATGTGTAAGTGTGGACTAATAGAATTTTATTTTCAACAGTTTTACCTCAGATTAGCATCTTCATAAGAGAAAACAGTACAAAACCAGCAGAAAAGGTTAGTTATATCATTAACAGTACATGTACATACAATGTATAAATGTTCAAGTCATGTATTAGCATTTATCCTGCAATTGGGTGTCCTACTATACAGCCCTACAGATATCGCTATGCTGTATCTGTATACTATACAGATATCGCTTTAAAGCTCCGCCCACTGCCGGACTGAGTATTGTTTGAACCTGTGTGACCTCAGAATGTGTATTCCAGTTGCATTCCATGACGATGACAATTGTCGATTTCAAAACTTGAATGTGTATGATTGTGTTACAAAATCAACCATGTCAATTTCAGCATGCATGTTTAGTGAATGTCAAGTCTGAAGCGTAGGACAACTCGTACACTTCTGTTTCAAATTTGACAATGTTTTGTTATTTGTTTTTACTGTTGAAATTAGTTGTTATGTTAAAATAGATAATTATTCACCTTGAGCGATGTATTATTGTTGACCATTCGAGATTCTTTTTGCGAACCCGTCTTCAGCGTAATGTGTGATTTTGATATTACTACGCGGGCCTCAAGGGATTACAAATCGAAAATAAATGCTTAAATATGTTAGTTTTTGTGTCTTTCAAAACACAAGCAATATACAGAATTAATTGCAGGATAAAGACAATACATTTTGTAACTGTTTAGTGTCTTGAAATATCAGCTGTATTTGTACTCTGCTCGAAACAGGTGTAGTAGCTCTATAAAAGCTCGCATACACCTTGTTTCCTAGCCTCGTACAAATACAGCTGATATTTAAAGACACTAAACAGTTATTGTCTATTGCTTCATTGCTTCAAATTTGCCAATGCTATTTTCTTGTATTTTGTTCTGTTTTTCAATAACTTTAAGCAACTAATCAACTATATTTGGTGTATGAAATGATTGTTAGTTGTACACCTACATTTTTTGTACATAGATATAGGAAGATGTGTTATGAGTGCCAATGAGACAACTCTCCATCCAAATAACAATTTATAAAAGTAAACCATTATAGACAGGGTTTCCGCTGGCGGTCACCATTTTCACAATTTGCGAAAAAATAATAATTGTGGTGATTAAAATTCATCATTTGCGAAAGAATTTGGCGAAAGAAATATATATATAACGATTTATTTTCATCCATCTTGTTTATTTACTTTTTTCGGGTTTCTCAGACTTTACCTGTTCAGACAATTGCAATACTCGGAATTCACCTTGAACTCGTTAAGATTTTGACAGAAAATCAATAATCAGCTGATTGTATTTTATAGCTTTTGACATCAAAGGACTAATTAATAAAGGTGTTGATTGTATTAAATTATATGACAAAATTATATGGTAAAATGGCGCCACATGTCACATAAAGGATTTATTAACCGCTTTGCGACGCACGTGTTTGAAGCAAAATGTTTACGCTTCCATTCCTTTTAATGATAGTCCAGAAAAGAAAACTGTTGTTACGTCGAAAAATGTACAAAAGCAAGGTCTCTGATTTAAAACTTATATCATTTAACTTTGATATCAATAATGATTTGAGTGGGTACTTTAAAGTCGTTTCAGTGACACACATGTTTCAAGTATAGTTACATTTTTACGATGGTCTAGAAAAGAAAACAGTCGTTGTGAAGAAATCTATTCAAAAGTTTGGGACCAACCCCTCGAATGAGAGAAACCCTTCAATATAATGACTACACCTTACATGAGAAATCAATTTCAAGTGATAAAAAACTTTTGTTTTGCTGTAAAAACCACTTCTTGATACAAAAGGACACATGTTTTTATTTTTGAAGAAACTTTCTTAAAGAACTGTACCTCTTTCAGGAATCCAAGAATTTTTATATTCAAGGACATATATCTTCTTTATTTTTAAAAGTAAGTGGTCCCCCTTCTTTTAAAGTTGTTCAAAATATGATAAGTTTTTCCCTATAAAAGGTAAATGTTTTGTATTATTCAGTCAATGTAGACTCTAAGACAAGTTTGAGAGAATAATCATAGACATCAATGGGGCAAACTCATCTTACTAAGGGGGGGGGGGGGGGGCTGAAAAAAAAAAATATATATATATTTGTGTTACTTGACGAAAAAAAAAATTAATAAAGTGGCGTAAAATATATTGTTTTAGTGAAAGAGGTGGCGAAAAAAATAATTGACCCAGGGGACACCCTGATTATAGGTCAGTGTACACCCTTCAACACGGAGCCTTGGCTCACAAGGAACAACAAGCTATAAAGGGCCCCAAAATTACTTGTGTAAATCCATTCAAAAGGGGAAAACCATCGGTCTAATATATATATAAAAAACGAGAAACACATATAAATTACATTAACAAACGACAACTACTCATTGTACTGTACATCAGATTCCTGACTTAGGACAGGTGCAAACATTTGCAGCAGGAATAATCGTTTAATGGTACCAAACCTTCTCCCTTTTTCTGAAACAATAGCATAACATCACAACATAGAAAAACACATGATAAAATATCAATTGGCAGGCTTAACTCAATCAAAAAACATAAATTACTAATAAATTAATAGTCTGTCAACTGTATTTGGTATAAGGATTAATTGTTAGGTGTATACATGTCTGACCAGATTTTGTCCGACCTTTACCTTGTTGTGAATCTTTGAAAATATTAAGTTTTGGTATAAGGATTACTTGTTACATGTAGGTGTATACATGAAGGTCTGTCTGTCTGACTGGATTTCATCTGACCTTGACCTCATTGTTTGTGAATCTTTGAAAATATTAAGTCTATGTGGCACTTGTAGTGAAAAAATTATCGTTCATAATTTTAACATAAAATCAATCACAGTCAGTAGAGCATGGGAGACATTTCAGCCTGTGCACTCTTATAAAAAAACTTTTGTGGAGGCTTTTTTTATAAATGTCACAAACTGAAATGGCAAAAAAAACGAGCAGTACAAGATCCACTAAAAAGCCAATATACATTGAACAGACACAATTAATTGACTCCTTAGATATGAATGAGAAATTTCCTGGTTTTTTTAATTTTTAAGTTTGTTTCTCTATGAATTTGAAAACTTCATAAGACAGAAAATAAACTTTAAACATAAAAGATGTGATACAATGAATGTAATTTATACAAAATCTATAAGAATGATTACAAAATGTACATGTATATGAATGAAATCATTACTGCACTTCGTTTTAGACTTTTAGCACTTACATTTTGCCTTTTATCTTGCAAACAATTAAAGACAAATGAAAGATGGACAGAAACAATAGGCGAGTAAAATTGATCAATATCTAACTTATTTTAATCCAAGATAGTTTGTAGATATTTGAGAATCCAGTATCTAAAACATGTATGTTGTAAAGTGGCAATACAATACATTATGACTGTGTCTTGCAAGATTATTATTTGGTGTTCTGCATGCTATTCCTATATTGTACACAGTGACTCATCTTCTATTTTTTTCAGACTAAATTTGGTCCCCTGAAAGATGAAGATAGAATTTTCACAAATTTATATGGACGCCATGACTGGAAACTCAAGGGAGCTATGTCAAGGGTGAGTGCACAAATATGTAAATTACTGTTATGAACAAGTGTAATATTTCATAAAGTGACTGTACATGTACGGGTATCCTGTTATAGATTTTTAGCTCACCTGGCCCAAAGGGTCAAGTGAGCTTTTCTCATCACTTGGCATCCGTTGTCCGTCGTCTGTAAACTCTTCTCCTCTGAAACTACTGGGCCAAATTTAACCAAACGTGGCCACAATCATCATTGGGGTATCTAGTTTAAAAAGTGTGTCCGGTGACCCAGCCAACCAACCAAGATGGCCGCCATGGCTAAAAATAGAACATAGGGTTAAACTGCAGTTTTTGGCTTATAACTCAAAAACCAAAGCATTTAGAGCAAATCTGACAGGTGGTGAAATTGTTTATCAGGTCAAGATCTATCTGCCGTGGAATTTTTAGATGAATTGGATAACAGGTTGTTAGGTTGCTGCCCCCGAATTGGTAATTTTAAGGAAATTTTGCCGTGTTTTGTTGTTATCTTGAATATTATTATAGATAGAGATAAACAATAATGTACAACCATCACCAAAACACAATTTTGTCATGAATCCATCTGTATCCTTTGTTTAATATTCACATAGACCAAGGTGAGCGACACAGGCTCTTTAGAGCCTCTAGTTGATTATTGGTTACACCTTTAGTCATCTCATTAAGTTTTATTCTTGGATCCTAAAGAGAGAGTTTAAGGTAAATGACTAACTTGTTAATTTAAGACACCAATTTTATATTCAGAAAAAGAATTTTAGGTTAATGATAAGTCAAATCCTTACAGCCGTGGTTGCCTTTGATTGATCTAATAGTTAAAAATCATTATTGTCCTATTTCACACTAAAAGTTCACATCAAAATGATCAATTATGATTCTGTCTAGAACATGAGATATCTGGATTCAAAGGAAACATAAAATGTGTTAGTAAAAAACTCCCCAATGTATAAATTTAAAAAAAAACTATTGAAAATCTATATACATCCCTAGTTATCAATACATATGAACATGATGAAGGATGACAGGAATTTAAAAAAAAATTGCACAGCACATACAATCAACAAGGATCAATCAATTGCAACAACAAGCAAATATGTCCAGATAGACTGACCTATATGTTGTACAGACCAACCAGTGAGCACAAACCTCACCATTTATCTATTTAGACCATGTGTTTTCAAAAACCTCATACTTCTATTAAAGATGAATTTGTCTCCTATTTTAGGGTGACTGGTATAAGACCAAAGAAATTCTATTAAAGATGAATTTGTCTCCTATTTTAGGGTGACTGGTATAAGACCAATGAAATTCTATTAAAGATGAATTTGTCTCCTATTTAAGGGTGACTGGTATAAGACCAATGAAATTCTATTAAAGATGAATTTGTCTCCTATTTAAGGGTGACTGGTATAAGACCAATGAAATTCTATTAAAGATGAATTTGTCTCCTATTTTAGGGTGACTGGTATAAGACCAATGAAATTCTATTAAAGATGAATTTGTCTCCTATTTTAGGGTGACTGGTATAAGACCAATGAAATTCTATTAAAGATGAATTTGTCTCCTATTTAAGGGTGACTGGTATAAGACCAATGAAATTCTATTAAAGATGAATTTGTCTCCTTATTTAGGGTGACTGGTATAAGACCAATGAAATTCTATTAAAGATGAATTTGTCTCCTTATTTAGGGTGACTAGTATAAGACCAATGAAATTCTATTAAAGATGAATTTGTCTCCTATTTTAGGGTGACTGGTATAAGACCAATGAAATTCTATTAAAGATGAATTTGTCTCCTATTTTAGGGTGACTGGTATAAGACCAATGAAATTCTATTAAAGATGAATTTGTCTCCTATTTAAGGGTGACTGGTATAAGACCAATGAAATTCTATTAAAGATGAATTTGTCTCCTATTTTAGGGTGACTGGTATAAGACCAATGAAATTCTATTAAAGATGAATTTGTCTCCTTATTTAGGGTGACTGGTATAAGACCAAAGAAATTCTATTAAAGATGAATTTGTCTCCTTATTTAGGGTGACTGGTATAAGACCACTGAAATTCTATTTAAGATGAATTTGTCTCCTATTTTAGGGTGACTGGTATAAGACCAATGAAATTCTATTAAAGATGAATTTGTCTCCTATTTTAGGGTGACTGGTATAAGACCAAAGAAATTCTGTTGAAAGGCCATGATTGGATACTACAAGAGATGAAAGATTCTGGTTTAAGAGGAAGAGGAGGTGCTGGCTTCCCTACAGGAATGAAGTGGGGCTTTATGAATAAACCCAGCGATGGTAGACCTAAATACCTTGTAGTAAATGCAGATGAGGGAGAACCGGGTACATGTAAAGATAGAGAAATCATGCGACATGACCCACATAAATTGGTGGAAGGGTGCCTTGTCGCAGGAAGGTCTATGGGTGCAGTGGCAGCCTACATTTACATTAGAGGAGAGTTTTATAATGAAGCTTCTAATCTCCAAGTTGCCATTAAAGAGGCCTATGCTAATGGACTTATTGGTAAAAATGCGTGTGGGTCTGGCTATGATTTTGATGTGTTTGTTCACCGTGGAGCAGGAGCATATATATGTGGAGAAGAAACAGTAAGTTCTAGTACAATGTTAATGAAGAAATCAGGTAGTAAATACTGAAGTGTATTAAAATCTAATACTAGTGAATATTGCCTCAACAAATCTAAGACTGCAGAAAATGATGTCTGTAGCACAAACTGGGACATTATATATGAGCTAGTTCACCAAAACAGGCTTTGGAGAGACTGTAAGGTCAAATAAAGAATGCCATAAGAATTTGCCTCTTTCGATTTTGATACTGACTTATCATTTATATAGCTTGAAAATAGAATGATAGAAACACAAAATTTATGGAAAGAGGAAGTAAAGCATGTACATTATTGTAACTGCTCAAATTACTATTTGTTAAATCAGTTTTTTGTATCTTGATTCTTCTGCAGTTTTACAATTAGTTATATTTTTCAGTCGTTAATTGAATCTCTAGAAGGAAAAGCAGGAAAACCCAGGCTGAAACCCCCATTCCCAGCTGATGTTGGCGTATTTGGTTGCCCTACAACAGTGGCAAATGTAGAAACTGTAGCAGTAGCTCCAGTAAGTCACACAAGTCTAATTATAACAGAAACAAGGCAGTATCTCTGTGAGAAATAATGTTCCCACACACAACAGGAATCAGGGCAGGAACTACAAAATGTAGGGTTTGAAAAGAATTGCGAAATTTTAATTTAATTACCGTCTTTTGGTATGTATAGTGTGCATTGATGTATTGTGCGCACCCCCTTTCTGGTCCAAGAAACGAGAGAAAAAAAAATTTCTTGTTCGTTTAATACTCATAGACATTTTCGGAAAAGTTACAGCTCCAAAATCGGCAAACAGGAAGTTTATCGGTAAACAGGAAGTTTTTCAAATGGACACCAATGTCGGAGAATTCCGTACGGAATACGTAATTGATATGAAATTAAAAGTATTCTAACAAATGAATAAGAATTTTATCATATTGAGATAAATATTTTAATCCAAATTTAATAAATGGTTTGAGTATCAAGGACAAGATTAAATGTCCTAATTATTGTTCTGATTCAAACAATAAAATAATTACAAATCAGTCTAATAATTATAATTAATGTCATTAGTGCTGTAATAAATTGTTAAAATCTAATTGTTTTCATTTTTTGTTTGATGATTCTAGCTGTTAATCCGGATTATCACACCTCAATCAACAGGTCTAATCGATGTCAAAACAAATCAGTGACAGGTTGACCTTGTTCCTAATTAAATTCGTTCAGGTGACAATTATGGGATTATCATGTTTTCAATCATTATTTCTTGAACAGTTTTTAAACAGTTGTTTAAAAGTTTAAAAGTTACAAAGTAAAAACGTATTTATAAAAATAAACTTCTCATAGAGTAAATCATCACTTTACAATACTTTGTATTAAGTCACATGACTGACCCACATGACTTGCGATCACCTGATCAATACATAAGAAAAAATGGTGGTTTATCATTTTAAAACGAGCGTGGTTTATTCAATTTTCATACACTTTTCTTCAACTCTCTATGATGAACACATACAAAAACAGTAAGTTATGACAACAAGGAACACAGAGGCTAATTTAATCGACAGCAAAAGCTTTATTGTGTCTTTATTAAGACTTGTCAAATTTCCGGATTGCAAAACAGATGGACAAATTTACACAATAAACGTAACAACAAAGATGTATTTTATTTGAATAAGACATGACAAATCAAGAACATTACGATACATATTACAATTATAACATGTAAAACATAAAAACAATCGAGGTTTTAGCAAAAATATTCCGTACTCTTCACTTCACTTGGAAATTTCTTTGTCGGAGTTTGGACCTGAAAAAAAAGACTAAGAAATTGTTTGTAGTTATGTATAACACGCACCTCTCTTACAAGAAACATGACCTAGGGTATAAACGTGCGCGTTATACATACCAAAAGACGGTAACTGACATTTCAGAAACAATTTTGTCTTCTATCAAATTGTCAGCAGACATACTTATGACCTTTTTATTTCATTTGAATAACAGTTTTCTGTCTTTATTTCTTATATTTGTTTTTCTGACATAAGAATGTGTTTTATTTATAGTTCTGGTTGGCAATATGTCCATTGGACTTTAAGAATTTAATGAATTTGGTTTTGATGAAGATTTTGTTAATTTCAGACAGTCAAATTCCATAAGAGGAGTTTCTGATTTTTCATTATTATGATAGTTGTTGCAGGAATTGAACGATAGATTCCTTTTAGTAATTTGAATAATTTAATGTGTTACCTGAGAGTGCTAGAAATTTGACTTGTTTAATATATAAGTCTAAACCATTAATTTACATTCTGACTACATTTCAGATTTACTTCAAAATATGTTTTTACTATGCATTTCAACTGTTATGGATATTTCTATTGAGAACATGTGCAAAAACAAAAGCATTATGATATCCTACATGTCCTACAGGTGTTTCGATCAATTTTTATTTAATAAGCAATAAAAGACAGCAGTACAGCATTCTACAATGAGAAAAACCATTACCGTATAGTTTGGCTATAAAAGACTCTAAAATGATAAACATGAAACAATCCAATTGAGAAAATTAACAGGCTAATTTATAACAGATCAAATTACGAAAAACAAGTATCCAAAACATTAAACCAGGTTCCTGACATGTGAAAGGCACATAATAACAATAATCAAGTATCTAAGACTAAAATATCAAGTAAATTGTGAAGTATAACGATATGTATGTATAACACCTGATTTTTATTGATAACTTTTTTGTAGATCATATGTAGGAGAGGAGCCAGTTGGTTTGCCAGTTTTGGAAGAGAAAGAAATCGTGGGACAAAGGTATTTTTCTGAAAATGCTGCAGCCAATTGATGACAAATTTTTAAGTCTGAAGGTCATTTAAAGGTTATACAGATACATGGGAATCATCATTGTATACTGGTTCTCTCAGATATATACAGTGGATTTATTTCCTATAAATTTGAAAATAGGCTCTCAAAATAGTAAATTTGGCTTGTGGTTGATGACATTGATTCCTTTTAGTATTACCTTATCTTTTATCTCTTAGCTCTCTGCAACATAAGAGGGGGGCAGGACCTTTTTCGGGATGTCAGGATCGGGTGTTTTTAAGCTCAGGATTTCAGGATTGGTCCTGTTGGGATCCAGGAATTCTTTGGAATTTCAGGATGTTGGGATTTTAATTTCTTTAAATATCGGGACCTCAGGATATCATGTTGGGAATATCAGGATTAGGACCCCTCCGACCCCCCCACACATAACTACCTAGTGAAAATGTATTCCCATTTGTAACAGTTCTAGAGTTGTTCCCCCTGAATTTTCTCAAAATTGGTTTACTGGTTTAAGTTATGTTAATTTTGGATTTGAGCTTTTCTCATTTGTTTATATATAGCTACATACTATGCAATGCAGGTTTACCAGAATCATACTGTTGCCTCAATCAAGGGAACATCTTTTACATGTTTACCTTGTTTCTTGAAATCTCTTGATACTTTGGTCTATTACTGTTATGTACAGAGTTCATACATATTCATCATTGAGATAATTCCCCAAGATAAATAAAAATTGAATTTATACTACATGTATTGTTGAATCTTGTTGAACAAAACTACAATATAGGAATCCTAATTTTGCTTATAAGGATTAAGATAGTTTGAACTTATTTCTAAGAGCTAATTTGTGTTCTAAGACAAGATATCAAAAGATCATTGAAAATTAAACCAGTAAACATTATTTTTCCAAAACAAGACATTATATTTTACATTACATACAAACAAATGATGAACATTAAGATGTTTTTGGAAACATTGAAATTCAGTATTGAACACATTATACAATTATTGACTTGATGAGGTTAAAACAATTATTTATCAACCCAGAAATATGATATTCACAGAGGCCAACGACTGAAGGTGAATGTCATATTTCTGGTGTTAATAAATCATTGTATCAACTGAAATCAAAAGTCAACAATTGTTTTATATATGACTTAATCCTTCTCAAATTTTCTAATTCAAAACACTTTTAAAACTGCTCCTTGTTTTATACTAAATGTATCATGTGCTTTTGCAGTTGCTAATTTTCCTATGAAATATTAGATTAAGTTTATTAAAAACAAATACACAAAAAAACAAGAAGAGAAAATATATGCCAACAACAAGAAGAAAACGAAAAAAAAACCCAGGAATTTTCTTGATGTCTTAAACCTACGTCATTGAGGTTGCCTTGGAATATCTATATTTAGGTACAGGAAGGCTGTTCCAAATCTTATACTAACCTCTTGTGAAATTTGCTGCGTTGAATATAACATTTTATCAAAGAGGATTTCATATGCTTTTAGCCAATGAGAAAACAGAAAATTTAAAGTCATTGAATAATTTGATTTGTTGCTTGCAGCTGTTCAATATTTCTGGTAATGTAAATAATCCGTGTACAGTTGAAGAAGAGATGTCTATTCCTCTGAGAGAATTGATAGAGCGACATGCAGGAGGTGTGATAGGAGGCTGGGACAACCTACAAGGTGTTATACCTGGGGGCTCATCTACACCGGTCATTCCAAAGAGGTAAGATCTTGGATCTATCAAAGTATAATGAAGGAGTAAGTGAAAAAAAGGGTTATGGCTCAAAAAGTTTTGGAATTAGGGGCAAAAAAAGGGGAAAAAATAGGTTTTGCTGGTCAATGGACAATTAAGACAATTTAAAAGCAGTGAAAGGGAGGTAATTCAAAAACACTTAACATACAATGTTGGGTATGATCGGATTAACCTCCCATACACTGCTATGGAAATTATAAAGAAATGTCAGGTTTTGACAAATTGCAAAAAAATGGGAGGTGGTAGTTGTTTTCAATTTTTTTTCCAAATTTCTCAAATTCCAAATTTTTGAAAAGTTTGAAGAAGAAAACTTTAATTGGACAATATTGTGCAATAGATCTTGACATTTGTTTTGTGTCAGAATCCCATATTATGTCAAAATTTGATCAGAATCCGAATTCAGAGCTGTATAAAGCTTGAATGTAGTGTCCATACTTGCCCCAACTGTTCACGGTTCGACCTCTGCGGTCTTATAAAGCTGTGCTTTGTGGAGCACCTGGTTATTGCAGTATTCATGGTTATGAAAATGTATGGTACCAACAATTATTTGCTGTATTTCTAGAAATCTCAAATGCACACCAAAACAAACTTTTTGTATTCCACCTAGTATTAAATTAATGAGCAGTAAATGATTTTAAAAACCAGATAAAAAATTATCTATTAATAATTTGATATCCAGAAAATATAGGAACTTAGAATAGAGAGAATGAAAATCAATGACATGAAAGTTCTTGATTAGGAAAAAAGTATGGGAAAACTAAATGTTTTTAAAAGAAACAATGTGTTTTAAATTTGTGTGTCATTAGTTTTTTCTAACCACTTTAAGGACCTATGCAAACTCTGCTATAACCACTTTTAATTAAATTTGTATTATTATCTGATATTAGTATAGTATAGCAACAACAGTAGGATCAAGTTTTAAAATTATTTTAAAGGAATGTTTAATTGAAGGTAATGATGTAGAAAAAACTGTCAATACTGCAAATATCATATGAAAAGAATTTTTAATTAGATCTCCATTTTAATTTAAACCTTTTTCTTTTAGTGTGTGTGAGGATGTGCCAATGGATTTTGATGGGTTAATCCAGGCTCAGACTGGTTTAGGAACTGCAGCAGTTATTGTCATGAACAACCAAGCAGATATGATAAGATGTATATCTCGTCTTATAGAATTTTATAAACATGAAAGCTGTGGACAGGTAATAGTTTTTTAAACATACATGTTAGTGAAATTTAAGTTGAAAATTATATTCTAGTTGTCAATAGTCTTCAAAGAGTAAATATCAAGAATCTCTCCAGCAGAGGGAAAGCCAATATATCTTGCACTATAATACTATAACAAAATACTCCCAGCATATTAAAGGTAAACCAGTGATTTTGCTAGCGCTCGTCACTTTCGTAATTTACGAAACGGTTTTTCGCATTGACGAAAGAATATTAAATCAATTTCGTCACTAAAATTTTGAAAGTGTAAAAATATTTTCGCATTAAAATACTTTAGATTTACCTGTCTTTATGATTTTGACAAGTTTATGACCCCCAGGTATTTTTAAAACATTTGGAACAGGTGTTACAAGTTGTGATTACAAGTAATCTGCTTATTACCTTCCGATGGGTCACTAATCCCTTAATTATTAATAAACCTCATAATTGACCATCATCATACCAGGAAAATCAGTCAGTCTGCATTTCAACACCCAGGAGTAAAGTTTCGTCATTTAATTTAAATTGTTTCCCCCCAGACAGTTTGCATTTGAATTTTAATATTTCTCAAACGATCACAATTTGAAGTTCGTTTGTCGTAGATTTGTCATTCCAACGGATTTTGATCATATTTGATATAAATTTTCATCAAAATCTTTTGACAAATTTCCATTCAAAATTTAGAACTTAAATTTATTCAAAACATTCACAAATATTTTCATGAGTCAAACAGATGCTTCCTGTACTGTGTGGTACGCATGCATGAAAGTATTCCAACGACTATTTATTGACACCAAAAATGTAAAATACGAAATCATTTTGTATCAATTAAACGAGAGAGACAAATATATATCTCTTACTAAAGAAATTTAAATTGAAAAATGATAATTTCCTAATGAATCTGGACTCGTTTTGAATTTTTTATCCACGTGTCACTTCCCGTTTTCATTTCATTTTAAAACCGAAAGTAGAAAATGTGATCTATTAATCAGAAAGGTCAAATGAGCTTTTCTCATCACTTTGCGTCCGTTGTCCGTAAACTTTTACAAAATGTTTCTAGAACATAGTTGTAAAATGTAGATTTTGGCATTTAGAGCAAATCTGGCATGGGGTAAAATTGTCTACTAGGTCAAGATCTATCTGCCCTGAAATTTTCAGACAAATCGGAAAACCTGTTGTTGGGTTGCTGGGCCCCTAAATTAGTATTTTTAAGGACATTTGGCAGTTTTTGGTTATTATCTTGAATATTATTATAGATAGAGATAAACTGTAATCAGCAATAATGTTCAGCAAAGTAAGATCTACAAATAAATCAACATGATCAAAATTGTCAAGTGACCCATTAAGGAGTTATTGCCCTTTATAAGCAATTTTTAACCATTTTTCGTAAATCTTAGTTATCTTTTACAAAAATCTTCTCCTCTGAAACTACTGGGCCAAGTTAAACCAAACTTGGCAACAATCATCATTGGGGTATCTAGTTGGAAAATTGTGTCCTGTGACCTGGCCAACCAACCAAGATGGCCACCATGGTTAAAAATAGAACATAGGGGTAAAATCAGTTTTTGGCTTATAACACAAAAACCAAAGCATTTAGAGCAAATCTGACATAAGGAAATTTTGCTGTTTTTGGTTATTATCATGAATATTATTATAAATAGAGATAAACTGTAAACAGCAAAAATGTTCAGCAAAGTAAGATTTACAAATAAGTCAACATGACCGAAATGGTCAGTTGACCCCTTTAGGAGTTATGGCCCTTTATAGTCAATTTTTAACCATTTTCCGTAAATCTTAGATATCTTTTACAAAAATCTTCTCCTCTGAAACTACTGGGCCAAATTTAACCAAACATCATTGTTAAGGTAACTAGTTTAAAATTGTGTCCCGTGACCCTGTCAACCAACCAAGATGGCCGCCATGGCTAAAAATAGAACATAGGGGTAAAATGCAGTTTTTAGCTTATTACTCAAAAACCAAAGCATTTAGAGCAAATCCGACATGGGGTATAATTGCTTATCAGGTCAAGATCTATCTGCCCTGAAATTTTCAGATTAATCAGACAACCCGTTGTTGGGTTGCCGCCCCTGAATTGGTAATTTTAAGGAGATTTTGCTGTTTTTGGTTATTATCTTGAATATTATTAAAGATGTAGATAAACTGCAAACAGCAATAATGTAATGCTTGGGGTATACAATGTTTTTTTATACTTTCATCATAAATTCTATTATGAACATGAGACAAACGAGACATTTCAGTGTGTCCACTCTTGTTTTTGCTTTTTAAGAAGATATGACAGAATCGAAGAACCATTTATATAAATTGAAAACCCAAAATAATCATTGATGGAAGATTTAAGCAAAAAATTTAAGGTGATCGAGTCAGGCTCTTGAGAGCCTCTTGTTTCTCTTATTATTATTATTTCTTATTTTTTTATTTTTTTTTACTTGTATTGTATACATGTATATTAGGGCCTCGGGGAAGATTAGTAATTGTAACTAGCTGTGTTTACCCTCTTTAAATAAAGAATTTATTATTATTATTATTATTATTATTATATTATTATAATATATAGGTTCGTTTCGTATGTATTTTAGTCCAGACGCCATATAATTAACTATCAATTTGACCTCAGATTACCATATATTGAGCAATGTAAACATAAATAAATATATGAATAAATTAAACCAACACTGCAATTAGATTTTTATAGGTCTGTTTGATTTGATTTTATAGATTAAAAATAGATGTTTCTCATTGTTTTTAACTGTATAAGAATGATTTTATGTGCATTGCATTAGTAAGCAAATGATTTACCATAGTTTCACTTTCATTGTTGACATTCTTTTTCTTTAAATAACCAGTGCACATACAATGCATGCGTTGTCAATCTGTAGCTAGGAGTTAAATTGATGTTCCCATGAATACGGATTTAAAGAGGTCGGCTCAAATAACTAATTATCAATGTTTCTTAGCGTAATTTTACAAAATTGAACCTTTTTGGCTGCAAAAAGCGAATTGTTATTTCACTTTCATTATTGATTGAACAGAAAAAAAATAAAACTTTAGATTTTTTATATATCTCGTAGCTAGTGCCCCTTTAAGGAGTTATTGCCCTTTATAGTAATTTTTTAACAATTTTCATAAATTTTTGTAAATTTTTAGAAAATATTTTCCACTGTAATTACTGGGCCAAGTTCATTATAGATAGAGATAATTGTAGCAACAAGAATGTTCAGTAAAGCAAGATCTACAAACACATCACGATCACCAAAACACAATTTTATTATGAATTTATCTGTGTCCATTGTTTAATATGCACCAAGGTGAGCGACACAGGCTCTTGAGAGCCTCTAGTTTGGGAAAAGGGGTCTTTAAGCTTATATAGTGTTAGTATGCTTAAGCTTGGGAATATTATTCACTTTGAAAGTGGATTAATTTGTAAATACCATAAATTATAGGCTATGGTCATGTGATTTTGAAATATGCTTGTGGATATTATCTAGCTAGAATTGTACTTTGCAGTTAAATCTGTTTAAAATTTCGTTATTTTAGTGTACACCATGTCGAGAAGGATGTGGATGGATGGCAAAGATCATGAACAGATTTGGTAGGATTTTAATAATAAAAAAAAAATAGTACATACATTTTTAACAATGTTATGAAGCAAATTCTATCCCTTTGTGTAAAGGTGAATTTTGACCTGGTATAAGAAGGTATTATAATTCTGTTATTTAAGTCACAAGATATTTGGTATGTTGTATAAGCATTTCCAAGGAGATTTTTTGTCCAGGAATCTCAGATCAGTCGATGATATTTGGTATGCACTTGGAATATCTTATTTCCACTGAAACTATTTAGCCCTGTACTGTCAGTGATGGACCATATATACCTTGAATATTTTGAATAATTTACATTCCAAAGTACCATATAGTGGGCTATTTTCTCTGGGTGTAAATTTTTGCTTATTTTTTTCACAGATAAAACCAAAAATAGCCAAAATAAGTCGCCAATTTGTTACTGCACATGCAAAGGTATTGATAAAAGTTTTAAATCCGCCAAAATAATAACTGCCAAAATATTTTGTATACCTTATTCAATGAAAATTGCAAAATTTTATGCCTGCAAAAATATCCCGCTATACGGTATTGCTATTTAAATTTCAATATTTGCATTTTTCTATCAAAATTGTATAAAGGCAAGACATATCTCTGTGTCAACAGTATATTTTTACGTGAATAGTTCAATGTATGATTTTTTTACCTTCAGAAACTGGAAATGCCAGACCTGCAGAGATAGACATGTTATATGAATTAAGTAAGCAGATTGAGGGACATACAATCTGTGCTTTAGGTGATGGAGCAGCTTGGCCTGTACAGGTACGTCTAATTCAGTTTATTTTGCATGCTACATTTAGATGGGTTTGGTTTTAAAATAATTTAACCCTAATAAGCTGTTTAATGTTACATTGGCTTTTACAGGATGTTCACTGCCAATATTCAAATTAAGGTAGCACTATAGTCAGATTTTTTTTACTCCAACCAACAGTCTTAAAGATTAATTTCTCCAAAACTACTCAATGGATTTTTAAAATCTTTAACTCATTTTAAAGCTGAAATATAACTCCTTCTAAATCTTAGATAAATTTATTTTTGGTATGATTAATCTCAAAATATAGCTCATGAATTACCGAAAAAGTGGTCTTCCAACTTGGATGAAAAAAGCACATTCAGGTCAAATGGTAGTAAAAATTTGTTTTCATCACTTTAATCAACCATTCTCAAACTAAGAAACGTGTCTCAGATTTTTGATATATGCCTTCAGTAAGAAGATATATCGATTTAACTGCTGGGTGCCAAACCTCATTTCATCTTTCATCTTTTGACACCTATAAATTAATTTAGAAACAAATTATCCAAAAACTGGGGCACGGTATTGTAGATAATACTCCCTTTAATCACATATATCAAAGTCAAACCAAAAGGGGTACCCATAAGTTTCTATTTTAATTTTTTGCTAACAATTCTCATGAAAAATTGTTCTGAGAAATGACCTAAAAACTGATTTCCCCCCCCCCTTAGAACCCTAATAAATGCTACATAAATACAAAATTTCCACTGAGAACATCCCAGGAGTGTTCTGACACCATTATTTTATCAAAAGAACCACACACTTTGTGTCTTTGATGCTCTAATACGGTAAATTTTGCATTATGTGTAAAATGACCAACACTAACTTGGGCATTTGGCTGGAGTTTGAAGTCATAGATTTGACCAACATTTGTGATGAAGAGATTAAATATGGACAAAGCTCCGTCTTTGTCCAGACAATCTAAGATAAGAGACTAACAAGAATGACCAGCTGCATATAATCAATATTTAACATCACTATTATCACTATAAAGAATGATTTTCATTTGTATTTTAAAAAGAAATATACTATGAAATTACCTAGAACATTAAAATTATGCAATAAGAGACTTGTTCAGAAAAAAATCAAGACCATACCTTCCTGAAAATTAGACTGCTCCGCATGATTTTTTAGTTTAATGGAATCAATAAATTTCACATAAACTTAAAATTGGTTAAAATGACAAAAATCTTAACAGATGATTCAGAGACATATTCTTCTTGTTTGAAGTAAGAACATTAAAAGTTTGTCAGAGGCTTTCAAAGATACTTTCACACTCTTATACATATATATAGTTTTGTTCATTTTTGTTAGATTTTTCCCTTTAGATTTTCTTCTTTTCATATCTTTCCCTTTTCTTTGTTTACTTCCATGTAATTTAAATTACTTTTGTTGCAATAAACATGACCACACTATCTATCTTGTGGACAGGGATTAACAGCTGGACACTGGTATCAACAGATGATTGACATATTAGCCCCTCCTAAATGCCTATAAATTTAGATGAATTACCATGTGCTCTTATTTACATAAGTTCATTATCAAATTACTCCCTGTTGTCATGTGATAATGACTTTGGGATTTTTTTCAAATTGTGCAGAATAATATTTATGTGATTAAACATGGATCTGGGTGTGATATTAATGGAATATTCGAATTTGAAATAACAACCAAAACATTGCGGGTTTTTGCGCAAAATGTTTAAAGATATAACAGCCTAAATTGCTCTATAAGATTTTTTCATTCCTATCAAAATTAATAAGCAGAAGTGAAATAGAGGCCTTGGTGGCTGAGTGATTTAAGTAACTTAACTACTTAAAAGTTAACCTTTCAACACTCTGGTTGTGAGTTCAAACCTTTCATGTGACAGGAGAGCTTGACTCTAATTTAAATTGACTAGGGTTGTCACTGGTTCTCTCCAGGCACTCTGCCTTCTGGTAAATTTATCCGACAGCAAAATTTTTTTGGTTTATATAATTCTGTGTTGTTGTTGGCCTCAGCTTCTAAAGACACAAATGGTTTCCGAACCATAACTTTAGTTAGAGTGAATTAGTATATATGAAATTTTACAAGAAGGTTCAATACCACAAAAAAAAGGTTAGGATTGATTTTGGGTGTTATGGTACCAACGGTTAAGAATAAGGGGCCAAAAAGGGACCAACAACAAGCATTTCTCTTAATTTTCTGTACAATACAAGTGCTGTGTTTTGGGTCTTTTGCTGTGCATGCACTAATTTAATGTCAAGAATGGACACCCCCATATCCTTTGTTTTATTTTAGTGTTTTTGCATTTAACATTTAGATAAGCCTGTGATAAAAGTATATTTTCCTTTGTCATATTTTATATGTCTTTGGAAGAATTTTTATTTAATTAAAAGGCAATGTCTGAGGCGAAAAATTATATTATATTATATTTTTGTCATTTTTTAGACATTTACTTGAACTTTTTTTTTATAGGTAACATTAACATTATAGTGGTCTGGAATTGAATAAGTTAGACACCAGTAACTTTGTCAAACCTTCAAGGAATGATATAAAACTTGGATAGACTCAGTACTTTTGTATTCGTATAGTTATATAACCCAATGTTTTACTTTTTCAGGGACTAATCAGACATTTCCGTCCAGTAATTTTAGAAAGGATGAAAGAATTTGAAGCTAAACAACCTAAGAAAGCAACAGCATAGAAATGGTATCCAGTTCATCTGTTACTCTGTCTTTGAAGTGTATTTAAATTATAACAGTCATACAGATAGACTACTATAGCTATTGTTTCACAAAGGAATAACTGTAAAAGTGCAAGTTATGACTAATAGTAAAAAGTATGATAAAGTTTTCTTGGCTCCATGAATTGAAAAAAATAATTCAAACTATTGTAATTCCTTTTAGGGACCACAAAACCTTAAATGTCAGCCAAACTAATTAGCTATTTTCCCATTACATGAACTCTTAAGAGAGGTTTCTGTCAGAGACCATTTTGAATCTGGAATTCAAGTATTTAAGTGCTAGAATTATAGTATTTAGCAATTTTTGCATTTTTGAAGAAGGAATTTTTGGCAATCCTTTCCAAATTGAAAGTTACTACATTTCCGATCAAGATGCTACTTTTCTTTTGTAGGTTGACAGATTTCATTATTTACTATTTATAAACTAGTTTCAAAACATGACTCTTTGACACGCTATGCATTGAGACTAGATTTCAGTACGTTTTGTTTATAAATAAAATAGATAACTTGTATATACATATTTGATGAATTTTGTTTTGCCTTGTTTTTAAATGTTACTAACTTGTTATGCCCAAGTCATAATGTATTATCACTATATGTAAAATTAAAAAGAGATAGTTGTTCCAGAAAGAATAAATTTTAATAGTATGGATGTTATCTCATTATTGGCTTCTAACTTCTCCAGCATATTAGCATTTGTACTTGTTAAACTTTGTGAAATAGTGAAGAAAAGGATATGACACAACATTACAGAATTGTTGTTTTTCATCTCAAAGACAGTGAGGTTTTCAACATAGAGCAAACAAAAAACTCATCAGGAAGTACACCACTAATGCATGGCCCCATTGCTTCTATAATAAATTCCTCAATTTTAAGCAGGCACAGCTCTTTTGTTTTAATATCAAATAGAGTGGCAATAATTGCTTGTCAAAGCAACTCTTTATAGTGTTGGTAAAGAAAAAATAAACATACCTTTAACGGCATATAAAAAAAAACCAGAAATTCGAATGTACCAAAACAGGTACTCCAGATCTGATTGTCTCATCGTTTGTGAGATATAAAATTAAAATATAAGATGTCATGATTTATAATTTATTATACACTCTCTTGGATTCAGTGATTCATTGTGATGACTTATAACTGATGTATACTCTCTGGGATTTTGTGATTCAATTTCATGATTGATAATTGATTTTATACTTTCTGCGATTCAATGTCATGATTTTTAGTGGACTATAAACTCTTGGTGATCCAGTGATTAAATGTCATGATTTTTAGCGGACTTTAAACTCTCTGTGATTCAGTGATTAAATGTCATGATTTTAAACTTACTATAAACACTCTGTGATTCAGTAATTAAAAAAGGGATGAAAGATACCAGAGGGAGTCAAACTCATAGATAGAAGATAAACTGACAATGCTATGGCTAAAAATAAAAAGACAAAGAGACAAATAATAGTACAGAAGACACAACATAGAAATGTCATGATTTATAACTAATTGTATGATTTTTAACTGACTTTAAACTCTAATATTAAACAAGAAACGAACGCAAGCTTCAGATAAAAATGAGCAAAGTACTAACCATCTGTCTTTCAACATATCTTGAATAAAAAATAACACTGGTCTACAAGATGTTTTTTTTCTGTTGATTAGTTGATAATATGTCTTCTTCTATGGCTTTTGAAGAACGCTGTGAGTCGATTAAAGTTGTCACAGATGTCAAATAAAACATGAACCGCGCTAAAACTTATAATTAGCCCACATACTATCTTCCTCTGTGACAATTCAAACTAAACCAGACAATTTCCAATCTTAAAAGATTGTCTTCCAAAAAAACTTGCAATAAATTGTTGAATCTTGGAGAGTGCATAACCAGTAATAAATAATGCCATTGAATCACTGAATCATGGAGTGTATAGGATTTATTAGATCAATGCAATACATCACTTTACCCTGGAGAGTGTATAACCTGTTATAAATTATGACATTGAATCATCGAATCATTTAGTGTATAGGATTTGTTAGATCATTGCAAGACATCATTTAACCCTGAAGAGTATATAACCAGTTATAAATCATGACATTTGATCACTAAATCACAGAGGGTTTATAATCAGTCATAATCATGACAATGGATCACTCACTGTCTTAGAGAGATGGAATCGATTACAAATCATGACATTGAATCAATAAATTAGAGAGCGTAGAAAGTCAGCTATAAATCTTGACAACAAATCATTGAATTCCGGCGAATATAAAAAGTTATAAATTTAAACATTGAAACACCGGATA
Source organism: Mytilus edulis (assembly GCF_963676685.1). Taxonomy (NCBI): domain Eukaryota; kingdom Metazoa; phylum Mollusca; class Bivalvia; order Mytilida; family Mytilidae; genus Mytilus; species Mytilus edulis. Next base: position 45,796,674 of record NC_092355.1, read on the forward strand.
ATGAAACTTTAGAATCAATAAGGTCATTGCAATGAGTCACTAAATCCCAACAGTATTAATAAGTTAGACATCATAACATTAAATCACTTAATCAAGTAGACTAACATGATTCATATGACCTTGACCGCATTTTCATGGTTCATTGGTCAATGTCAAGAAATTGTAGCAATAAGACCACCATATTTGGTAAAACTGAATTTTGATTATATGCTGAAAATAAATTTGTAAAACATATTATAGGCACAATTTACCTTACAACACTTTTGACTGTTCTGTTTGTGTCTTCTCTTTTGTGAACAGAATAAAGCTTTTCATATTACATTTTGTATAATATTGGTTTCCAGCGTACCTGTTGTAGTCATTCTGGACAGAAATCTATTTTGCATTATAATGTATTAAAAAATTTTGTTGGGTTGCCTAGGAAGTCGAACTTGGCATATGGTATGATGAATGTTGTCCAGGAGTCAATCTTTCGATTTTGGCGGGGTTGGTGGTGCTTAGTCTTAAGTTTTCTATGGTGTGTCGTGTGTACTGTTGTTTGTTTGTTTGTCTTTTTCTTTTATAGCCATGGCGCTGTCAGTTTGTTTTTGATGTGTGAGTTCGAATGTCCATATGGTATCTTTCGCCCCTCTTTTAGTAAACTCATTTTGATTATGCTCTATTGGGTAAGGAATGACAAATTTTGTTTTATAGTCGATAGTGCAGCTGTCAAGGTCACATCTATTGAAAGTTTAACAAATATTTTCTCCGATGTTATCTTTTGAACCTTCAACCAAAGTTACCTGGACAAAGCACTTTAGAAAAAAAGAGACCCATATTGATTTTTCGGATAGTAGTTCAAAATCACAAGATCCTATAAACTCCTCAAAACATATTGAAATATTGGGGAAATATTTTAAGGAAATGCTAAAAGTGATATATCAGACCTGTGGCTGTGCCATAAAATGAAGATTTGAGTGTTTTTCTATTTGTTTTTGGTATTCAGAAAGCAGGTTAAATGTAGCATTTTTTCTGTAGCTTTTTTAAGAGGGTTTACGAAATGCTATGTATATTTCTGTGACCACACGGTCTTTTTAACAATTAAGGCTGTATCCGTATGATCTGTTTATAGAATCAGCGTCATGGTGGTTGATTGGAAGCAACATTTTTAATACTATACTATGTTCATCCTTATTGCAAGGTGATTTAAGAATACTACTAGTACAGTTTTATAAAAGGAGGCTAAAACTTGAGCAGTTGGTTCTTCTATGATGAACGGCTATCATGGAAAACTGCCTTTATATGTAATTACTAGTATCTGTTTGTTCAATGTAACTTTTCTACCTCTTCTATATGACGAGAAAAATATGAGACTTTCAGTCCTTATTGTAATGTAACACTGAATGTGATCGTTGTTCTCTGTTTTGAGCTTCAATTTCATTTTTAACGCAGCATTTAAATGGCTTGTACAGTCCAGCTGGACATCTCTCTGGCCATAATACTAACAATAATCCTGTAAATGTCAAACCAAGGGCAGTAATCTCCATACCATTTAATGTTAGATTTTTAAAGACGTAATCTGAAACTACAAAAAGAGCATTAATTTAGATTAAATGAATTTAACAAGTTCTTCTTATTGTAATAACTATCAAAATATGATAATAAAAGATCGAAAGCAAGGTGTGTTATACGAACAGGAAACCCTTAAAATATGCATTACATATATCCCAATTTAGTAGTGGCAGACGAGATAGAATATCACCAAAATGTATCCGTTGAATATAATTTATGAGAACCTTGTTTTGTTTAAAGACATGATATGGCAAGTAATTTTTTCAACTTTAGAAATGAAATATTCAAGTTTGAAAATTTTAATAAATTTCACCAAATCTTTGATTCCGAAATTAAGGAATCTCCTATTTTAAGACTTTTACATTGACAATTAATTAAGAATGTGTCTTTTAAGAAAACACTGCATAAAAAAACACTTCCACAAATTAGAATGTCACAAAATCCATCAATAACTAATGTTATTCGGATGCAACGGTACTGAAATCCTTTCTCTTCCTCTTGTAGCAACCGGTGTGTTCTATGTTATATTTAACATTGCCATTAAAGTGCGAGGTTTGGCATGCCACAAAACCAGGTTCAACCCACCATTTTTTCCTTTAAAAATGTCCTGTACCAAGTCAGGAATATGGCCATTGTTATATTATAGTTCGTTTCTGTGTGTGTTACAATTTAACGTTGCGTCGTTTGTTTTCTCTTATTTTTGAGTGTAAATTGACATTGCGATAAGACGTGTCACGGTACTTGTCTATCCCAAATTCATGTATTTGGTTTTGATGTTATATTTGTTATTCTCGTGGGATTTTGTCTGATGCTTGGTCCGTTTCTGTGTGTGTTAGTTACATTGTAGTGTTGTGTCGTTGTTCTCCTCTTATATTTATGCGTTTCCGTCAGTTTTAGTTTGTTACCCCGAATTTGTTTTTTGTCCATGGATTTATGAGTTTGAACAGCGGTATACTACTGTTGCCTTTATTACATGACAGAATATTACATTTGATTTGCAATAGTTGTATGGACGCTTTTATAACTTGGTTAACCGAATCTTTGTTACAGAAGACAATGGTATGTTCTTTTATTGTCTTCAAAGTAGCTTTGTTGGTTACGTCGTAGCTACCAATTCTGGCTTTAAATTGTTTGCTACTTAATGCATGATTATAAAATTCTACTTATAACTGGAATTTAATTTGCCACCAGTAACTCGATGGAAGCTACCAAAACTCTGTATTCTTTTCGGGCACCTACCTCTGTTAACAGCCGGTGTATTTTAGGGTTCATGTTACTAAATATAAGAGTATTTGTTTGTGATCTTGTGTTGTCTTATAATTTGTTTTCCTTTATGATTGGTGGTGTCTGACTTTCTGTTTGGGGTCTAATGCAAAAAGTCATTCATATTTGAGTAAAGCGCTACATCAAAAACGAAGTGTCTAATTTGGTACCAGCTTGGAACTATGAAGCTTCATTTCAAATCTGTAGATGGAAAGGTTTTTATTAGATACTTACTAGTACAAATTGGTATACCTAAAGCCACACCAAGCCCTAAAAATACTTTGTATGTCAAGCCACTCGTATAGTTCATTAACAAATGGTAAACTGTGAATATAGTAAAAGCAAATGACTATAAAGTATCAAGTTAAATATTCTTTAGAAGATATTGCTGCAATTGAAATTTGTATAATGTTTAGTTACATTGAAAAGTAAAATAACAAAAATGCCGTACTCCCAGGACAATTCAAAAGGGTAAGTCCATAATAAATTGCGAAATAAAGAGCTTAATCACATCAAACGATTGGATAACAACTGTTATACATTTTTGTACAGAATTAAAATAACAATGTATTGATAAACAATGATAAAGTATCATTGATGGCTTCTTTTAGTAAATGTATTGAGATGTAAAAGCATTGACCGATACACATTTTGTATGAGGCAACTCGCGGTTTTTCTTTCATTCTTTCATATCAGGTTCGTAGAAAAAAATCACACAACAAAAAACAACTAAAAACAAACTTTATCTATGCTGAATTTTTCGGTTTCGTATGTATATAATGAAATTTTTCTCTACACATATGTGGTAGGCTAGATGAACCAACAGCATTATCTAAATAACGTATAAATTGATCAGTGGAGCTTTAAATTGCTGGAGGGTCATAGTTTTGGTAGACTTTTTTTGTAGTTTCTGTTTTCTTGATTCTTCTTGACTTAGGGCAGTTCAAAGATTGACATATTGTATAGACACTTTTCATTAATTCGTCTGTTGACTCCTTGTTTACTAATTTGTTGTTGTTTATTGTTGTTGGTTTGATATTTTTGTTATTAAGCATGCACATGTACTTTCATATCCATTAAACAGTAATTATGATCATGACTTACAGAGGAAAAGAATCATTGTTCCGCATACTCTTCCCCACGGCACAACTTTTCCCGATATATTTTCTGTATTTGATAAAACCAATACCAATAGAACTGGCCATAAAAATAAACTAGAAAACAAGCCTGCAATGAATATCAACAAAAATGTTAATGCAACTCGCCAGAATGAGATAAATGAAATATGATTTCATCCTTAACAAATGATTATATCAATGTACTATGGGTGCACTTTTTAAGAATTGAAATTTCTGGAAAATGAGATGTTTAACATTTCAGATTCCAGAACTACAAAGCGTATAAGGGCAAACATAACAAAATATAATGGAAAATTTAAACCTGGAATATCTCGTCTTTTGTAGACGAAACGCGCATCTGGCGTATGAAATTATAATCCTGGTACCTGATACCTGATAACTTTTTACATCACTTGGTCGATGCCACTGCTGGTGGACGTTTCGTCCCCGAGGGTATCACCATCCAAGTATTCAGCACTTCGGTGTTGACATGAATATCAATTATATGGTCATTTTTATAAATTTCCTCTTTACAAAACTTTGAATTTTTCGAAAAACTAAGGATTTTCTTACCCCCAGGAGTAGATTATCTTAGCCGTATTTGGCACAACTTTTTGTAATTTTGGGTCCTCAATGCTCTTCAACTTTGTATTTGTTTGGCTTTTTAACTGTTTTGATCTGAGCGTCACTGATGAGTCTTATATAGACGAAATCCGCGTTTGGCGTATTAAATCATAATCCTGGTACCTTTGATAACTTTTTGAATTGCTTTATATTTATCATTCGGGGATCTCTTTATATAGCTTCTATGCGGTATGGGTTTGCTCATTGTTGAAGTCCGTAGGTTGCCGATAGTCATTAACTGCTACGTCATATGGTCTTTGTCTCATTGACAATCATACCACATTATATTATTTTTATATTGTCTATCTGAGTGTAGAGTTAAATGCAGCTACTTCGGCATATTCTGAATTTTTTAATGTTGTCTTGTCACGAAGGAAACGGCGGAAAATAAATCTTAACGTATAATAAGACTTTATTTCTGGTATGTTTTATTTATTTTACGGTTGTTAACACTTGCAAAAAAAACTTAAATTAATCAAATATCAAATATCATTTAGTCGACTATTTGTTGACTGATTTCATGTTTCATTTCATCTTAAAATATATAGACCTAGATAAAAAAAAAAAAAAAACGTTTTAAAAGTCTTCATTAAAACACATACCTAAAACCGACAAAAACAAGGACAGTTTCCCAAAACCAGGTTGTCCTGCAAACTTCTTGAACAAAACCTGAAAAAAAATATATATGCACATCATGAAAAACCAAGACTGCTTTAACTACATGCATAGTTTGGCATGACATATACTTATGATTTATACACTACGTGATTTAATGTTTGAGGTCTATCTTAGATTATATATGTGTTCACTTGAATTGAAGAAATAGCAATTTAGAAATTAGACCGAATATCATTGATTGTATTGATACACACAATTGGATAGCCTCACCTCCAGAAAGGCACACATCAAGAGTCGTGTCTAAATTTAAAATTGTTTTAATTTCAACAAGAAATTTAATTTTTTTAAAAGAATGGGTGTAGAACGCACACTCTTAAAGTACGTCCATTCTATATCAATCAATATCTAGAAATACCACATTTCCAACACTAATTTAACAACCACATGCACACATATAACCTAAAATTAGTGTAGTGCGAAGCAGTCCATAGCTTTTTAGAAAGCTAACACTTGGTACATGGTTAGAATCAAAGATCCCTCCCCTACACAGACATAAACGATACAAAAGGAATATGGTGAAAGAATTGAAAACAAAATGAATTTTGAACCCTGTTAAAAATATAAAGTTAAGCCAAACACTCTATTCAAAATGAACATTACACTACCAAGGCTATATATATATATATCAATATAAAAATTTAATTTTAACTAATATTTTCAAATCTATGTCCAAACGGCAAAATATACCGTCAAGGTAAAACAAAACAATAATTATCTCGTATATTAAGCGTTTGTCCGTGACTGCAACTTCCGATGTCACATTAATCGGTATTTTCAATGTGAATGTTATTAAAGTCATTATTTAAATCTGTTGTTGATCCAGCGAGGAACGGGGGGCTAGTCAAAAATAAAATTCTGGCTAATTTGGGCGCCTCACAACTAGTCTGTCCATCTGATCCCAAATATGTCCAAGCATCAATGTCAGATGTGGATGTTCTTCTAGCAAAAAAAAAGTCAATGTCTGCCATTGCATCGTAAGCTGATGCGAAGGAAAAACATGTAACGTAATTCCAAGCGACAGTAGTTTACCAATTTTCAAATTTCGTAACTCGGTTAATACGATATTCATCAAGGTACAAATGTAACTAGCACAATGTGAGGGGATCGCATGAACTCCAGAAGGAGCAAGACCGAGAGAGTTTATAGGGTAAATAAACGTTTCCTCCTATGCATTCATCAGATAAAACATAGATTTGGAAAATGTTACAATCTATTTCGAAAATAAACTCATCGGAAAAAAGAAACAAGATTCATCAAAGAACGTGCCAATCGACATTATTATGAGAAACAAACTGGAAATCTTAGAATGTTTTGCTTACTGTCCTAAACACGGATGCCGACTGAATAAAAATACAATGCAAATGAATGTAAATACCGTTTTCAACTGACACGTTCTAATGTCGTTAAATCATTTTCACAGACGGACAGTATCATACCCGAAGTAATCATCTTTATAAATGTAGTAATTTTAGTAATCTGTCCTGTGTTTTGATGTTTCCTTTGTTTGTGAACATCCAGAACATTCAAAACAGTCTATGGTCAACTTTGTTTTAGATCTGTTTCATGTTAGTACATTTACTACTATTTGTGAATCATTCCTATATCATCGACAACAGCGATGATCATGAGATACCCCAATAACATCAACATCTTTAAAACGATTTCTCAAATGATGTATAACACAGACAGCGAGATACGTAATTTATAGTATTGATTGCCTTTAGTACCACGTATTATTTAATTTAGGCAAACAATTTGTTGAAGAATCAGTCAATAATTTATGATGATACAAAAGTAAATTTATTATTTGATGCTTTTAATTGGATTGATATCGGTATGTGTCTGGAAAAGCTCGATGATTACTTGATTGTTAACAATCTCTCACAGCTTGGGGTTTAATTGGTAAAAATGCAATACACTTTAAATGTATAAAAAATATCTAACTGAAGTAAATAAAAGCCGTCTGACAACTCGTATTTGATATAAATTCTTTTGTACAAAACACAGTGTCATTTGTACAGACGCTGTTTTAAAGAAATTTAACAATATGGTTTTTCATGCTTGATATACACAGCTAATGTACTTATGCAATACATAACACATTACCCTTAGGAATTCACAGTTCAACTCCATACTAGAAAACAAAGGTTACGATGAAGATCCACTGCCTATTATGAAATTGATTATACGCACGAAAAACGTTATACAGTATATAGTCGTTTTGTCTAAATCAAGTGGTAAGCAATATAAATAAAACTACTTTTACCATATATATCCAAGAACTTGACAACAAAGTAATTTTTCCTCTCTAGCAACTTTCACACTTTATTAAATAGATTTAGATTTTAAAATAGACATTTTATTGTATTAAAGGAATGAGAATCGTTCATCTGTCACATTTATTAGTCTTCTCTAAATAATCTAAATTAAGCATCAACGCTACAGACCATGTTTCAGTTTAAAAATACTCGATCATGTTCCCAAAACATTTAAACTATATAGAATAAGACAACACTTAAATGTTTAAAAAGTAAAATCACAAAAATACTGAACTCCGAGGAAAATTCAATTGGAAATTCCCTTATTAAAATGGCAAAATCAAATGACAAAACATTTTTATACCTCAATTTTGAAATGTAAGATGTTACTGCGTCCCCAGCATTCGGTGGGAGAACTGGTGCTCACAAAATATTAAGTTTTGAAAAACGTCTAACATTTTAAACATTGTGTAAGAAACTCGTCATGATATGCATATTCCCATACCGAAGTGAAAGCCAACTGTAGATTACAAATGCAATTCGTTCAAATTCAAATACAACTCAGATTTGTATCAAGCTACAAAAACTAGAAGATTGATTTGTAATCATAATGTATAGTGAAAAAGTTAATAAGAAATGGATAAATTCGTGAAAGATTCAAACATTAAGCAAAATTATCCAACATCGTAGTCCTCCAAATCATTGTTTATACATGCAGTATTGATTATTCATCTGAAGTGCACGTGATTATAACTTTCTCGTTTGTATGGTATCCGTTGAGTATTCATGTTTGATATATGACTAAATAATGTAGCAACATTCTCTATTTGAAGGTACCTTTACCTGTATAATATAGAATCTGATCTCATTTTGTATAGTAGAAAATTTTAAAGTAAGGAGAGTTTATAAATAACTCATTAATATCATATCCAGTATACTTTTTTATGTACATTTTGGTCGGTTCAAAAGTAAACAGGTCGGTTGAAAACAAAACTTTACGACAAAACAGCTTCCAAATTGTGAATTTTCCATTTCTATGTAGCAACATTTCAGCCACGCCTGCATACGGAGTATATATCTCCAAATTTATACGATATTCCAGGCTTGTTTTTCCTATTAGAGAGTTTCTGCTCACAAGGAAGCTATTAAACCAAGAGTTCAAAATTGTGAAGTTGAAATCATCCCTTCGTAAATTTTACGGACGTCATTACGAGTTGGTTGTCGATAATGTAATATCCGTTTCACAGATGATATCGAGTGTGTTCCTTATGTCATAACTACAATCCCGTTTCCTTTTCAAGAATGTGACATTAGATTATTTGCAGGGTTTGTAATTACATGAGCAACACGACTTTTGCAATATTTGGAGCAGGATCTGCTTATCTTTCCAGACCATCTGAGATCCTCCCAGTTTTTGTTGGGGTTCATATTGCTTAAGCCCTGGCCACAACGAACATACAACATACCTATACAGAGCCACGACATGAAATTTGGTCAAATCGCAGGTCATCGTGCCGCTGTCGTGTGTCGTGGGACGAAAATTGGACATGCACCTTTTTTGCTGTACGATTTTTAATCGTGTCACTGTCTTGTGGCTGTCTTGAAAGTGTCTTAAAATCCACGTGCTACTGTCGTGCGATAAACACATTGTCGTGGGTATCAATATAATGCATTTTAATCAAACAATCATCGTACGGCTGTCGTACGACAATATCACGACTGTCGCAAAACACTCGTGATACAGTCGCACGATTGTCTCACGAATACTAAATTTCGTACGATGATCGCACATCATTGGTTGTCTGTCGTACGACAGTGGTACGTTCGTTGTGTATAATATTTTCGTTGTATTTAGAAGACTAAAATTCGGCGGGAATGAATTTTGGAAAAACATACCGTCTACCGTTTAAACAGGATGGCTATTTAGTTAGAACGATTATGCTTGGCCCTGCTGAATAGGCGCCTTGTCGGACTACAACAAGAGCAAAATATGGTCCTGTTAGCGTTGATCCGAGCCCGTGAACAGTAAAGGAACCAGTGGAACGACCGACTTTGGTGGGTTAGGCCATGGATCGAACGGCGCCTGATGTTTGAGCAGTATAGTACACTGATGTAAGAGTTGGGGCGGGAAGCTGCCGGTGATTTCGTTGGATTCATGCGGATAGAGCCTGGCATGTTTCCAGAGGGTTTGTTGAGGTTTTGTTGTTCGCAACACAGTGGTCCGACAGTCGCACGACAGTTGCACGACAGTAATACGACAGTAACACGCGCTCCCGTACGACATGAAAACGCTGAAAAAAGCCCAAAACAACTCACTCACGATTGTCGTACGATTATCGCACGACTGTCACACGACCGACTTGCGTCAAACCCACGAATTCAATTACAATTCTTTTTTCTGTCTTGTGCCCATCGTGGAACTATCGTGGACATGCCGTAGCTGATGTGACCACTCGAAATATTTTACATTTTGCACGACAGCGCCACGACAACTATTTTTTAGATCTTCCACGACAAAAAATCGTACGATCTGTTCTGACCAGGGCTTAAGTCTATAGTTTGATCTTGTGTCTTGTGTACTACTATTTCTCTTTGTGTCTTTTTTTTTAGCCATGTCGTTGTCAGTTAATTCGATCTGGGAGTTTGAATGTTCCTCTGATATCTTTCGCCTCTCTTTAGGATAGTTAAGACACTTAATTATCCTTTAACCATGAATACAAACAAATAAGCATGTATACTGTAATTTGACGGTTGAACTTACCTTGTATATTGACATGACAGCTGACGAGGTAACAGCTAATATAACACCCCACATATATCTGGACCCAAAACTGTCAGTATACAGAAACAGTACTACACCAATGATAGAAAAGATCAGGGCTATTATCTAACAGAAATAAAACACGTAATCAGGTAAATACATTGTAATAATAGAAAGTAAATTGTAAACTGTTTTCTTGAATAAAGAAATGTCTTCATCTATACGATTCAAGACTTTTTTTAGATAATTAAAAATTGTTATTTTTAAACATTTTCAAAGTATCAACTAAGCATACACATTACATCGAGCGTTTCATTCATGTAACCAGTAATATATTCTTCTGTTTTTTGGATGTTGTACTACTGTTAGTGATTTGACAATGTTTAATATTGAAATGAGAAAATGAACTGGGTGCAATTGAGAAGTCGTTTCTATTGTTTTTTTTTCGTTAAAACGAAAATGCAGAATGATGTCATCTATTCGATAGTTTCACTATCAAACGCAAAACAGAGCAATTAACATTTATTTTGATAATAGTATATATTGACTGTTTCTTTTGCAGAGGTTCTATAATACAATGATTGTAAGTGCTAATGAGATACTTCACAACTCTAACGATAATGTTTGCCAGGACAAATACAATATTGATTTGTTTTCTGACATAAAATCTATTGTATTGAAATTGGGAAAAACTTTTTTGTGTCAATTAAACCGTATTTAATTAAGGCGAAGTATGTGCAATCGGGTAGTATTTCGGAAATCTATGCATTTGGAAATTGTTTATCGACCAAATGAAACATGTAGCATTTATATTCCAGACATACAATCATTCCAAAAAATAATAAAAGAAAAAGATCAGCGAATGCATGGAATGAAGGTAAATGTTTTACATACAAAATTTTATAAAAATGCGACATACTTCCTGATAATTGATATAAATTTATATACTTAAATTTCGTACAAAGACTTACCCTGACAGCCACAAACAATTCAAATAAAACAATCCATGATAATATATAAAAGAAACTGTAATGTGTTGAATATATGGCATACACATCTGCTGCGTTGGTAAAATTTGGGTCCAATGCTTTTGTGTATGTATACATGGCACCAATCCACAAAACACAAAATAAGGCTGATTTACCAAGAAAATGACCAAATGTGAACTCATGAATTGCAAATATCTGAATATGCTCTCTGAAAAATAAAATATTATGCTTAAATATGTACAACGGTCATCTTCAAAGATATATTTTGATACATGATGTAATTAATAAAGATGTGCTTTTGTATAGATTATTATCTTTACGGGTAAATCCGGCTCTCAAATTTAATTTGACAGAAACAGTATTTGAAATAATGTTTATTCAAATATGCCATGCAGTTTCCGTGGCCATGTTTATCTATCAAATTGACACCACATCTGACACTATAGCTTTTAAAATGACCAGAAATAAGTCAACTAACACGAAAAAAACGAACTTCGGGAAAAAAAACCCGAAAGTCTGCAAGCAAATTGCAAAAAAAGCTCAAACATATACAACGAAGGGATTACAATTATCATATTCCTAAATTGGTACCCAAATATATCATAATATTAGTTTACATCATTCAAAGAAATTAAAGTATTTCTGTAATTGAGTGTCAGAATAAATGCTCTTATCAAATCATGTCCTCCGTAAGTTCTGAATTTAAAAAATATCTCCTACATATAACAATTTTCTGAGTTTGAGTTTTTGATTGTTCGTCAACTTCATATTCAATATGACTTTTCAAATGATGAGTCTGTTGTAATTGTTGTTAAGATTATAACAAAATGTACAGTACCACTAATTCTGACATTTTTACCTGTTATTACTGTATGTTTTGTTCTCACATCGTTGTCAATATAATTGAAATTTTGCGACTGTCATACAAGTGAGAGGTTTCGCTAGCTATAAAACCCGGTTTTATCCACCATTTTTTACATAAGTAAAAGCATGTACCAAGTCAAAAATGTGACAGCTGTTATCCATTCGTTTGGTGTGTATAAGCAGTAGATTTTGCCATTTGATTATGGACTTTCCATTTTTGATTTTCATAGGAGTTTAGTATTTTTGTTAATTTACTTTTTCAGAAGTCGAAACATGCAGTAGGTGTATCAAATCACTAGACGCCTTGTGCGTTTCAACAGTTTTCAAATACCTATTTGGTTAAAAAATTAGAGGTGTTTCGACAAAAAAATGTGATAATTTTAATGATATATTTCCAAGGTGTGGTAAATAACAACGGAGGAAAAAAATGATATTTTGATATAAATGGTCCTTAAATGAGTATTCAATTGAAACCACAATTATTTGTGTTATGCATGTGCAGCGTAATTTTATCTTAAGATTTTCAAAAAATCCTAGAAAGGAGGATGAATGGTCCTTTAACGTTGGAACGTTAGAGAATCTGTTATTTTCGTGATACGTCATGGTTGTGTCAAAGAAGGTAATCCGGAACAACATTAAAACATGTCATCTGCAAAACTACGTACTTCTTGTAAAACTGTTAAATAGATATTTTATATTTAGTTCAGCAGATATAAAAAAAAAATATATACCCGTTGTTACTTTTTTTTAAACAAGCATTAATATTTTATCGATAGAAACGTCGATCATAAAAATTGACTTCAACATTTTTAAACTTGCTTCAATGGTTGATGAAAAAATGACGCACGAGAAACCCAAGCCTCAACATAAAGGACAATAGTTCAGAATGGCCCTTTGGGCTACTTGAGATTATTGAAATTATTACCGATAAATATTTACTTATCCTTTATTTTCGTTTATGTATGTTTAAATATGGTTTATATCAATATACACATATATAAGTTCGGAAGAATTTAAGAGATATTTGTTTGAAATTTATGGATAGGACGTATAACTTTTTTAAATAATGATTTTTCATATTCCAAATCAAACAGATGTCTTTAATATTTAATGTATGCAATTAGACATAATAGGAATTTGAATTTTAGAGCAGAAATGAAGGAAAAAACGTTAATAAATATATTGATCCATTTTTATGCAAACACCATACATACATTTCATTTATAATATCTAAATAAAACGGAATTGGTTTTGTGTGTTTCTAAATACGTTTAGTTAAATGAATTTAAAATTCAATATTATCCCAACGGACTATCTTGTTTCAAAGCAGGAATGGGATATTAATTGTTCTCAGAGCAATGTAATTAATTCCTATTATGCATTTGAGATGGGTTAAAAAATATCATCTCATCAGTTTTGGGTTGTCTCCTCATTATCAAGCTTCATTGTTCAAATTACTTGGGAATATAGTGACCACAGCTTATGCCATGTTGTATTTCATGTATACATGTGTTCCTCCTGACAGAGGACCATTTGGAAACATCGTCGTTAATAATGTTGTATAACATATGTAGAAGACATCTCATATAGCATTTATTTTGTTAGAAACAAATACTGTAATACTCCTTGCAATGGAAATAATATTCCACAATATTTCTTCCATTTGGAATTAATATATGAACTTCTATTACATTACATGTGAAAATAGAAAACAATGAAAGAATTACTGCAATTATTGAAGAGAAATTACTGATTGTAAGCCACTTGCATAGGATCAACAGGTCTAATCACTTATATTTTTCTATAAAAGTTGAATAAATGTAATACTATAGATAGATCAAAGGAGATATATTGATATCTCCATTCATATGTCATACAATGACTACATCAATACACAACAAAATTGTTTTCTATTTCACAGTATTCAAATTTTAACAAAATAAAGAGCGCTTGTTAGCTCTAAATTAACAATGGTAAACAAATAAATAATTGTTATTCACTGAAAGTCATCTGCTAAAAATCAAAAATTGCCCCCCCCCTCCCCCCCCCCAAAAAAAGAGAAGTACATTCGAGCGCAAGTTTTTTAAAGGTGTACATTTTAAAAAAAATTGCGGAATGACAGGATTTTCCTTTTTCTTTTTTTATATTACGCATAATGATATTTCACTTGTGAAGTTGGGGATATCTTTAAGTATAATACAAATAATCATATGAATTGTTGTAAAGCAGAACTACAGCTTTTGATTGCTTCTGATAAATATATAACGGCAAGAGCAAATGATATTTTGATATAAATGATCCTTAAATGAGTATTCAATTGAAACCACAATTATTTGTTGTAAAGCAGAACTGCAGCTTTTGATTGCTTCTGATAAATATATAACGGCAAGAGCAATATGTTAAGATTTAATATAAGATATTCCGAAGTGTAACTTCCGAATAAGACTTATTATCGGGTTCACCGTTTGTAATAGCATGATCACCACGACGGGTACCACCTGTAGAGCAGAAACTGCTTACCCTTCCAGTCCTAGGATCCCCAGTTTTCGGTGGGCTTCGTGTCGCTCAGTTTTTATTTTTCTGTTTTGTGTTTTGTGTTTTTCTGCTGGTTCTTCACCCTTCTTTTGTTTTAACTATGGCGATGTCAGTTTATTTTCGTTTTATGAGTTTAAATGTCCCACTGGTATCTCGCTTCTCTTTAATATAACTCAATGTTTAAAAGTTTAGAAGAAACTGTGTTTGGAAAAAGGTAGGCGTAAATCATGATTAAAACGACTGGTACGAAACTCATGAAGGATTATGTTTATAAACAAGATATATTTATGAAAAACTAATTTGGTATCACGCAATACTTACATCCTACTTTGCGTGCTCATTTCCATTGGGAAACTGTCATCTGTATCGTATCTCGTTTATTAACATTATTGTTCATCTGGTAATGGATCATACTTTCGTAGTAATTAGATGGTATGACAGTAGTTCTTTTTTATGAGTAGAACACTGAAGCTATTGTTGATGCCTTACGTCGGTACAAGTCAGCAATTGAATGCTTCGAAAATAGAATGACAGCGTAAGAAAATCCAGGTCATGACCTCGAGGCTGGCTGAGGAGGATCATGTCAAGTCACTTGCATTTCAAAGTTCAAGGCATTTCTATATTTGTATTTGTAATCATTTGTATTGTGTTGCATTTGCTGTTTCCTTTTGAAAACTTTCACAACGGAAAGTCCCTAATCAAATGGCAAAAGCAAAAGCTCAAACACATCAAACGAATGGTACTGACTGGGTGGATGTTCCCTGGGGGACCCAATAGTCCATCAGTATTGGAACTAATAAGGCGAACAGAACCTACGGGAGCCTTAAATATTTCATCAGTAGTGGTACTGCGTGGGTGGACGATACCCTCGGAAACCTTAAAAAGTCCGTCAGTTTTTGTAATGTTTGTACACAAGAAGAAGATTATGATCACTTCTTTATACTGTGTTCGTATTGAAAACATTTTTGGAATAAAATGAATGAAGTTTTAAAGAACAGTAAAATTACTTTTAAGATAAAACTAAAATAAAGGCAACAGTAGTATACCGCTGTTCAAAACTCATAAATCCAGGGACAAAAAACAAAATCTGGGTAACAAACTAAAACCGAGGGAAACGCATTAAATATAAGAGGAGAACAACGACATAACACCGAAACGTAACACACACAGAAACGGACCAAGCATCAGACAAAACACCACGAGAATAACAAATATAACATGAAAACCAAATACATGAATTAGGGATAGACAAGTACCGTGCCACTTGGTATTTGGATATAAAACTTCGGACGAACAATATTTTGACTTAAAACTATTTTTAGCAATTGTCGGTTTTTCAATTTACAAAGCCTATTACATATCTGATCAAAAGACAAAAACGTCAATGTTTTCTCAATTTTTATTAATGAGTTCAATAGAAGAGTATGTTTGACAATTAAAAGTAATGTTTTATCAACTATTAGAAATCATATGAATAGTCATATTAAGTGATATTATCTAATATATATTTAATGTACAAATGTACGTGTAATATGAATCTTACAACTAATTACTTCCCTAAGAAATTAGTGGAATGTAACAGGGAACATTAGAAGAGCTTGGACTTCTGAAGGATATTGTACCAAGCTAATATTTGAAATAAATATTTAATTATGTTGTAAAAAAAAGTCCGTCAGCAGTAGTACAGACTTGATGGATGGTACCCATCCACATGAACCTTTACCTGTCCATGAACCGTGTCACTGGCAGGGTGGATGGTGCTCTTGGGACCTTCAATAGTTCATCAGCAGTTATACTTTTACGTGTGAAACTCGCACTATACAAGGCATCAGATACTGTGGATTCATTGTTATTCGTTGGATACCATTTTTTGTGGGTTTCGTGGGTACAGGTGAACCACGAATTCTATTGTTCAACGAATATTTTTTTTATAGGCTTTGCATGAAGAGATTGGCAATACCACGAACTCAAATATCCACAAAAAAAGTTTTCCTCAATACACGAAAATCGATACTCACAAAAATAAATTATCCACAGTATACAACATTTTTATTTAAACCGAACATATAGCATGTTCATATAGATCTGCATAGCCAAATGGACGCACCTTTTTGGCGAAGGTTTACTTTCGGACGGATGGATGTTACCATCGGTGTTCTTTAACAGGATATCATGAGTTGTACTGGATGGGTGGATAATACTATTGGAACCTTTAATATTCTATAAGCAGTTGTCAGAACTGAGTGGATGGTACTCTCAATGGCATTTAAATGTCAATCCGTGGTGATACTAATTGAATAAATTGAACCAAAGGTGTTCTTCAACCGTCCATTTAAGTTTACCAACTTGTTAGATGATACTCTAGGGAACCTTCAAAAGTCAATAAGCAGTGGTAGTCACTGCGTGATGATACCTTCGGGAACCTTCAAAAGTCAATAAGCAGTGGTAGTCACTGCGTGATGATACCTTCGGGAACCTTCAATAGCCCATCATCAATGGTACTGCCTGAATGGGTGGTACCATATCGGACCCTTAATAGTACATCAGAAACGAAACTTACTTGGTGGATGCTGCTCCTTGGACCTTCATTAGTCCATTAGCAGTTGTGCTGGTTGGGTTGATGGTTCTCTCGGGAAACTTCAATAGTCTATCAGCAGTGGTACTGCCTGAATGGGCGGTACCATATCGGAATTTTAATAGTACATTAGAAGTAAAACGGATGGGAATGGTACTTTTGGAACCTTCAGCAATGGTGCTGGCTGGATGGTTGGTACCATCGTGAAACTTCAATAGTGAATCAAAAGCGGATCCGGCTAGGTGAATGGTACTCTTGGAACCTTCAATAGACAAAGAGCGGTTGCACTAGCTGTGTTGATGATACTCTTGGCAACCTTCAATAAGACATCACCAGGGATATTAGCTGTGTGAATTGTGCCATTGGGGCCTTCGATAGTCCATAAGCAATCATAATCACTGTGTGGAAGGTATTCTCATGGATCTCTTATTGTACATCACATGGCACTAGCTGGATGGATGGTACCATCGGTCTCTTTCAAATGTCTATCAGAATTTGTACCGATTGTGTAAGTGATACTCATGGGGACAATCGATAGGACATCAGCTGTGGTAGTGAATGGGTGGATGTTACTCTAGTGGGCCTTTAGCAGTTAACCTAGGTTGATGATACCCTCCGAAAGTTTCAATAATCAATCAGTGGTACTGACTGGTTGAATGGTATTCTTGATCCTTTAACAGTCTACCTTCAGTTGTCATTAACGTGTAGATAAAGTGAAACTTTCACTACGCGTATTTATCTGGTTCACTCGAGGCCAAACGGTTTGGAAGTCAAAAGTTTTAATTGTCTGAGAGTATATCATTTAATGAGCTTAACCACAATAGTCAATGTAACAATTCTTAAAAGTTAGATACACATATAATCTTTAAAATATGTCTGGTGGGATACATATTGGAATACATCTGGAAGTTGTATAATGAAATGTATGCGGTTTGTTTACTTACTACTGGTACTAGTATACACGTTTAGTCATTTTAATTAAGTTTTAGATCAAACATATATATTATTTACTTATTTCGTATGAAAAATTTCTTTGACATATTTCTAAACAATTGATTCCTTATGAATAGTTATATTTCCCATTGGATAGCTTGCCTTTATCAGTATTTTTTTAATCAGATTCAATAGCAGCATAGTCTCATTATGTTTTTTTTCTAATTTCATCTAAGTGTCGCGAATTACATAATATGTTTTGAGATCTCTTTCTACTCAAAATTGTAATCTTTACTTAAGGAGGTGATCAGGATGAATGGTATTTGAAGCAATCAATCATTTCAAAAAGGAGAACCACCAAAATGTATCCTTTCCCCATCTAAGGTGGAACTATGAATATTTAATGGTTTAACAATCCTTTGAAAATTTAGTAATTGACGACGGGTAAAGGAGCTCCATATTTTGATTGAAATCTTGATTATCCTCTCTAGAGGATTTGGTTCATTATCCGAATATAATTACATGATTCCTTTACGTACACTCTATGTTAAGATTCAAGCAAAAAGACGTTTAAATATGAAACTAGAAACTAACGTAATATTCTAATATAATTAATTAATTTCCTTTGAAAATAAAGGAGTCGACAAAAAAGCTATATTAAAAAACATATACTAGTATTCTTTAAGCTTCAAGAAATATGAAAACAATATGTAATGTGTTGCGTCCTAAGCGCTTTCCTTGCAATTTTATTAGCCCATGTAAAATTTTCAGAACATACAGTAAAGAGAATGTAAAGCAAATGAACACATGGTCTGTGTTTAATTAAGATTGTTAAATAATCTGGATTTGACGACAAGTTTAAGAAAAATGTACAATAAATTATGTCATTTCGGAAGCACCAAGAATTAAATAAAAATATCAATTTTCTCAGATAAGCTCACTTCAACTTTAAAGGGACTTACCTGATTGCATGTTTTGGTGAGTATGCTCCTTTTGAATAAATAAACAAAATCAATGTGTAAATTGGATACATCAGTATAAGCCATGCTGTAGAAAAATACGTTACAAAATAGGGTGCATTGAATTCTCCATAATAGGTACTTTGAGCAAGATATGTTGCTGATACAGATGTGACTGCAATAAGAACAGTCAAAAATAGTCCGCATCGTATTCTATTCGAACTGTCATGGATCTCGCATAGACATTCCGAAATAAAAATTGTCGTTGTCGTACTTGCTTGACTGGATTCTCCATCTGGAAAATAAAAGAATGAATACTTATATATTAAATCACGTTCATGCAAGAACTAATGGCGGTTTAAATAAACATAGCAAATAATTTATACGACCTGAAAAAAAAACATAAATCAAATTTAATAATCAGTACGGTATATATCAACCAATGTGGAACTCAGTTCTAGATTATAATATCAAATGTGTAATAACCCAAGATGTTTGTACTACACGTAGATTACGAACCAACGGTAATCGACAGAGTGTTTATTATACATATGAAAGTAATTTAATCCATATCATGGTCTTTTTGTCATCTTAATTTTAAAAAATTATATAAGATATATAGTTACAATGGTACGTGATGGTCTCTCATAAGTATGTTAACGATCGCAGACATAAACTTTTTCTGGCTGAAAAGCATTTTGTTTAAACATTTTATAAATGCAAAAAAAAACATTGCATTTGTTTGCGACTGTTGTAAGTCAGAATGTTCAGTGGTTGTCGTTTGTGGGATGTGGTTCATGAGTGTTTTTAGGTTTTCGTTTTTAATATATATTAGACCTTTGATTTTCCTCTTTTACACTAGTCGTTTTGATGGCCCTTAATCACTTGATATTCGGTGAGAGCCAAGGTTCCGTGTTGAATGGCGTTCCTTGACCTATAATGGTTTACTTTTACAAATTGTAACTTGGATGGAGAGTTGTCTCATTGGCATTAATATTGCATCTTCTTATATCTATAAATAAGCATAAATGTGTATAAGTTAAAAGTTAAAAGTGTTCCTGTTTTTTTCTTAATTTGGGTTTATAATAAGTACTGTAAAAAAAAAAATTGCTGGTGCGCTTCTTTTTTTTTTTTTTTTTTTTGCTAGAGACACATGAAAGTACCCAATATTGACGATTTTCCGATTTTCCTCAATTATTACAAATTTTTGGGCTATTGTCAAACTTTTTTTTTATACTTCCAAAAATAGATGAAGTGGAGCAATCTGAATAAATTTAACTTAAACAAAACTATATATATATAAGAAAGTTTTATAAAATGTTGTTGCTTTTTCGTGTAAAATTTACCATACTGTTAATTTTGTCAATTTGTGATTTTTTTTAACGATTTTTTCTTAACCAAAAGCATACTATATCAATTGCTTTAGTTTAAATGATTGAACAAATGCATATTTAAATTATTTAAAAAGAAAAGAAATGATATGGGATGTTTATGCTTCTAGAAAAATCAATTCTTGTGCTCCTCACCTATTTTCTCAACATTTTGTCTAATAACAAAATTGAGATAGGAATAGGGAATATGTCTAAGAAACAAAAAATCATAATTTTTATTATTTTATTATCGTTTAATGATTTATTATCGTTATAATTGTAATATTATAAAATATTAAAAAAAAAAAAAAATCAACAACTCGACCAAACAGCAGACAAACTCCGAAGGCCAAAAATGGGTCTTCAACGCAGCGAGAAAATCCCTCGCCCGGAGGTGGTCCTCAACTAGTCCCCGAATAAGGTTGGGTACAGTGAAAATGGACGTCTAACTTAACTCCAAAACATATAAATGAACTTTAATTGTATTACTCAATTACTACTTGTTGTAAATACCGAATTTTTTCACGGAGTTAAGTTTTATTATTATTTTTTTTTATTTTATTGATATTTTCTCCTTGTATCACATGTTTTGGATATAATTTCAAAAAATAAACGAGACTGAAACGTCAGTTAATTTCCAACACCCTTAGTTTACTTTCCATTTTAAGTATTTACAATTTTCAATACTTTTAAAAAATAGGAAAAGAACATGCATAAATAATGACATTATTGTACATTGATTTGATTGCAGTTATATTATTATTGCTTTCCACCAACTTTAATTTCCATTTTTAAGTATACAACGTCATGAAAAATATCAAACAACCGTTCTACCAGAAATTACAAAGTCCATCATTGATTGTTACATTATTTTAAGTTTATCATTTAAATATTTACAAACATCTAAAATGAATATCTGAAATGTTATCATAAATATCTGTTGTTGCTACATTTACAAACCACCTACCTCTGTCTTCGCTGTTACGTTGCATATTTTTCTCATCTGATAACACAGTATCATAGTATGGTCACATAGTATTTAATTGATCTTTCTATGGCATATATTTCTCGTTACATAACACTCCTGATCCTTACAAAACAATTCTTGTCTGTATAACAACAACAGTATAGACAAATACCAGGCAATACAAACAATAGTGCGTGAAATGATTTATTATCTTTCCAAAATCAAGTGTTCGATATTCAACAGAAGTCAAACACCAGTATGTGAGTCCATTGGTAAATATAGGAAACAATATTATTATCGTCGTCACGTGGCAATTCTGTGTGTCAAAAATTCATTAATCAAAGGAATTATTTGAGTTTATTCTACTCTCACGTTTGTCTGTACTTGAAGATTCAACTTTTTTCATTAACTTCTCATTGACATTATTCTCTATCCATACCACACAAATAATTAAACCTAATTCAATAATGATGAATTGGATTTTACTGCACCGAACTACCGATACTCTAGGCTACTCTGGGCGGAGAATATACGTATCACCATATCTTGTAATATCATATTCAGATCGGTCACATAATAACAGTTGTGATCATTCGTTTATCATTTTACAGTGTCAGTATTAATCAATAATATTGCAGGTATTTCATATGTATTTAATGTGTTTCCCTAGAGACCATAGTTAAATAATTGCTTTTAGTAATGTTATTGCATACATTGAATATAACTTATTATATTTTAAATCAATATTCCAAGAAAAATCATCAATAATTTCAAACGTTAACATCATTTTTGTTTATCTTTTTACGTTGTTTTTATTATTTATCAGCATTGAAAATGTATTCTACCTGTTCTAGATGGGTTACAATTATCAACAAAGAAAAGTAAATTAATAATAAAACAAAGAACAACTTCTTTATTTAATACAGATATTTTTTTATATTTTACAAAAGATTTGATGATACATAACTGAATCACAATGCAATAATCCGCGATCAATGCCAATTTGTCCATAAATGAGTTTATGTAGAACATTCCATAAGAGAATGAAAAATGTATAGAATAATAAATAGGTTCTCTGTATAGACAGTCGGAACGATATTGCACCTATTGTAGATTCTCTACGACGAAACCTGCTTCAAGATTAATGCTGAGGACTAATGTCATAAATAAATTGTATCAACATCTTAAATTGTATATTACTTGCATTAGTGTATTTAAAAATGATTGAATTTAACTTTTTTTTTATAGATTCGTGGGAATTGATAAATTGAACCAAGACTCCGTCTAGTGTATTCAAATTGCAAACAATATCATGGAATAAAAGGGTTAAGTTAATTAACAAATCAAATCAAATTAAATATTTTATTGTCGTAGAACATTACAGTTTGTGACCAACATATATATTAACACAATAAAAATATATATGTCGTGTACATTTTATTATTTTGTACTGGTTATTATACTTGTACTGAATCTTTGTATGAGAAATTACTTGTATGATGCCAACATGCCAACATACAAGTTATTACCTGTACAAATATAATTGTACCAGTAATAACTTGTACAATTTTCGTTACGAAAAAAATAATAACTTGTACAACACAATATCTGTGTGCTTCTACTTGTGCTTTAAACAAAATGTTTTATTGAAAAACTCCTTTTTTTGAGTTTAGTAAGTCCGGGATTATTTGTCAATTGTCGGGTATTATTTTTCTTTTACTGTTTTCTCGTATTTATTTATTGGTTTGTTTATTTTTCTTGTCATAGAGTGTGTGTAATTTTGAAATCTATATTGTGTTTGCTTTTCTTTTCTTTTTTTTTCAAATGTGTATTCTGAACCATTCTGTCATAAGAAATATCTTTGAAGTGCTGTCTTTTTGGAATTTCATTTGGCTTCCTTTACATTGCTAATGTTCTATTTGTACTATCTTACTCGTGTGAAAGCAAATTATTAGAGTTAGATATTTCTTGATATTTTTCTACATTATTTTCCATCTTTACAATTAAGTTTTGATTTTTTTTAAGGTTTGCTTATATATTTCTTATTCAAAAAGGACACACATGTTGAAAGTTTATAACTTTATGTCTAAGTCATAAATTATTTGTTTAAAGGGAGACAATTTCTTGGGAACATCAAATATAATGATTTGTACAAGTTATTGTCTTTTCCTCAGTAAAAATTTACTAGTAATTACTTGTACAATTGTATTTGAACAAGTAATAACTTGTATGATGGCTTCATACAAGTAATTACTTGTATAAGATGTTTGTACAAGTAATAACCTGCACAAAATAATAACATGTACACGACATATACATACATAGCAAACATACACAAGGAAAACAGCATCAAAATTTATAACAACAAACAAGCTGTTAAGAGTCCCCTGTCATCAGTTCTAATGAACTTTTAAAGAAGGATCCTAACTTATTTGTTTGTAGAGGCGTTGATGGATTTAGTAAATAATGAATTTTTCTTCTTCTGACAGTTAAATTATTTAAGAAATTATTTTCAGTACATATGTGTTGAAAAAAGGCATTTCTTAGAGTTTTATTATAATCACAATAGAGTAAAAAATGTTTCTCATCCTCTAGTATTTTACATTTATGGCAAAGCCGTTCCTCTCTTGGGATTTAAAAATATCAACCCTTTCCAATCAAGAGGGATTACATAATAACTATTTTCCAATTACCTCACTACTATTTTTGGTTTCGGTATCGGCTTATGTTGAACATGTCTAATACAAAAGAGCATTTTAACAACTTTATATCTCACATATATATTATCTTATAGTCGTTGTTTTAGCTCGGAATCAAGGTCATAACTATTGATTTTAGCATATGCTAAATTATTATTTAGCATATGCTAATCTCATTTTTGCATATCCAAAATTATGTTAGCATATGCTTAATTCATTCTAGCATATGCTAACTTATCTTACCACATGCTAGTTTCTTTCAGCATATGTTAAATTCAGTTAAGCATATGCTGAATTATTCAGCATAGACATAAATGTTGGCGCGGAACTCATCATTTGTTTGGCAATTCATACATTAACGTGTCGTTTTATTTTCAGGAACTACAATGTGTACGGTCGTGTTATAAACACACTTTTCGCGCGTAAATAGTCTTGATCTCCAATTTTTACAGTAGCATTTTATGATCCACAGAAAATATGAATAGGAACACATTTTCATGTCAGTCATGAGAATTGGTCGTATTTTCCGACAGAGTGAATATATATCAATAGGGTATTGTTTTGTATGCTAACGGCACCCCTTTAATAAAAATATGAACCTTCTTATGAGGTTTTTAATTACCGTATAGCGGGTTATTTTCGCGTGGTGTAAATTTTCGCTTATTTTCGCGGACAGAACAAAATCGCCAAAATAAATTCCGCCAATTTTAAAAAAGCTAATGCAAAGGTATCGATATAAGATTTGAATCCGCCAAAATAATTACCACCAAAATATTTTGTATACACCTTATTCGATGGAAATCGCGGAATTTTACACCCGCGAAAATAACCCGCTATACGGTATGTGGTTACTTGGCCGTTTTTATAGTGATTATTTGAATACTAGACAAAACATTTCATGATTATTTGATCAGTGATTATAATCCTATAAATTATACATATGTATGATGTTACCGGCGTCGGGTTGTTCAATGTATTAGATGGTTATTAGGTCAGTTTATGGAAAATCACTTATGGTAGATAAATAATATTTGGTATGCAGTTGTATTATGTATGCAGTTGTATAAGTATTGGCACATGTCATTTCCATGAAGATTATTTGCTTCCAACCCTTCGGGTATGAACTTTTGCTTATTTTACATGAATTAGTGTGTGATTATGTCAGTTTATGGGAAACCAATAGTGGTAGGTAAAAGACATTTGGTATATAGTTGTAATAACATTATCAAATATAATTTCAATGGAGATCATTTGGCTCACTACCTCAGTCATGATCTTTCTTTGAAATTAGTTCTATTAAAACTTTTGATTTTTCGGCATGTTTTGTTGGTAGTGAACATAAAAGTAAAACATGCAACACAGAGGAATGAGTGATCATTATGCTGGTGTTTCTCATTGACTACACATTTGGAGGTACTTTTTCAACAAATTATCGGCATTCCTATTGGAACGTACTGTACACCACTCCTTGCTGGCCTCTTCTTATTTTCATATGAGTCGGGAGTTCCTTGAGACATTAATCAAAAATAAGAAGATCAAAGAAGCCAGATCATTTTTAAAATTTCACTTTCAGATATATTGATGATGTTCTTTCATTAACAATGCAAACTTTTCTGTTGGGTTCCATTAATATATCCTCCAGAACTAGAAAATAATAAAACAACAGATACGACTCCGTCTCATTTGTATATCTCGAATTTGACATAAGTGGTGATCTCAGTACCTGAATCTCTGACAAACGAGATGATTTTAATCTTAAAATTATCAATTTCCCGAACTGCAGTAGAAATTTACTAACTTCACCTACATATCGGATAAATATACTCATTCGGTATTCAAGGGATTGCAGTTGTTACAAAAACTTTGTAAAACGTCACCAGCCAAAATGGTTGATGAACCAGGGGTATGTCAAAGAACGTGTTATCCTTTTCTTAAAAAGTTCATCGGAAGATACCAAGACCTTGTTGATAAATATTCCGTAAAACTTCACAAACCAACGATTGTCTTAATGTATAGATTCTAGGTACTGACGTTGTTTATGATCTTAATAACATGTAATAGTATTCTTTTATTTGCGTTTGTAAATTACTACTTTTAATGTCAATCTATTTTTGGTTCTTAGATATCAGAAGATGTGGAATGAGTCTCAATGAGACAACTCTGTCATCCAAGTCACAATTTGTAAAAGTAAACATTTATAGGTCAAAGTACCGTCTTCAATAGGGAGTTCTGGCTCGAACCGAACAGCAATCTATTAAGGGCCCTAAAAAATGACATGTGTAAAAACAATCAAACGGGAAAACCAACAGACTAATATATATATAAAAAACGAGAAACACTTATGAACCACATCAACAAACGACAACTACTGGTATCATATTGCTGACTTAGGTCAGGTGCAAACAAATGCAGCGGGTTTAAACGTTTTAATAGGTACAAACCTTCACCCTTATCTGAAACAATAGTGTATATGCATTGGACGTGGCTCGGTTCTTATTATGCTTTGGTAAATGTTTGTTTTCTTGTCTTTCGTTATTACTTATGTGCTTTGTCAATACACCTTTTTTTTTCTTTGTTGACATATTTGTTAGGTTTTATAGTGATTAAGATTATAACCCAATGTTGAGTGCTGTTTCACTATTTCTGACATTTCTATGAAGATTATATATTGCCCCACCCCTGGGTGTTTACTTTAAATTTAAACTTTTACATAGTTTTCTACATTTGAAAATACCGGTACCAAGTCGGGAATATGACAGTTGTTGTCCATTCGTTTGATATGTTTTATCATTTGATTTTGCCATTTGATAAGGGACTTTCTGAATTTTCCTCCGAGTTCAGTATTTTTGTGATTTTACTTTTTACATATATCCCAGTGAATTTGAAATTAATGATACTACTGATACTAGAAGGACTGCTTCATACCTTGATCTTTTCCTCAATATTGACACAGATGGACGACTTCACACGAAAATCTATGATGAACGGGACGATTTCACACTTCCCAATTATCAATTTCCCATTTCTCAGCAGTAACATACCTTCTGCCCCTTCGTATGGTGTTTACATATCTCAATTAATACGTTATTCTCGTGCATGTTCACACTATACAGACTTCATATACAAGAAACTGCTCCAACAAAGTTATGAGAAGGACAGATTCAAAATGACACTCCGTAAATTTTACGGACACCATCACGAATTGGTTGATCTATACGATGTATCTTTGTCCAAACTAACTATGGACAATTTTACCACGTGTTAGATTGTGGTTTGTCATTACGTCGTCTGATCTTTTTATTACCGAATGCGACTGTTTTGATGAGTGTGAATTCGTATTGCTTTTTAAAAGACGTGGCACGGTACTTTGCCATCTCAAATTAATTTGTTGGGTTTTGATGTTGTGTTTCCTGTGGTCATTGGATTTTGTCTAATGTCTTAACGTTTGTAGTTGTAAATCGTATTTTTTTCTGTTGTATTCGTGTGTTGTGTTGGGGATAACTACTTGTCCAGTTCATTTGTTAGATTTAATTTTTGATCAACGAAATTTACACGATATATTGTTTGCAGGTTGATCAGAAGAAACACCCAGCAAGCTAGATAATACAATTAATTATCTAATTACTACTATAATTAAATATTAATTAGTATTATAATTTCACTGTTATTAATATAAGTTAGATAAGTCATACAAATCTAATCTTGAATTTCATCCAAATTCTTTCTTAATTTTCGGAACACGTTTTACAAATTTAAATGTGACTGCACTTTGGGCGTTGCATTGACTATGGGTAACAGGGGTGTGATTTTGTAATGTATTCGTTTTTATTTTATAGCTAGTCACCACTTCAGTTTAATCATGTATATCTATTATACAATAACATGTATAGTCATTTTTTTTAAATTAACTGTTTGCTAAACTATGTATTATTCTTGATAATAATGATGTTTTTGTCCCAGGCTATAGCTAATAAACCTGGCCTCTCAACTTATTGGAACTTTTGGTCCTCGGCGATCTTTAACTTTGTAGTTGTTATGGCTTTCAAACTTTTTACATCTGAGCATAGTTTTGTGTGGACGCAGCGCACGTCTGGCGTATAAAAATGTTTTTAACCTGTTACTTTTGGAAGCAAGTTAACTCGTACCAACGAAAACTCGTACCACGTTAACTTGTACCTAAAAAGTTAACTCTTACCAACGTAAACTCGTACCACTGGGAAGTCGTACCATTAAAAATATATTAAAAATATGAATAAAATATTTATTTTATTATATGAATGTTTTTTTAAGCTTTATTTTTTAAACTGATCTTTCAAACTAGTTTTAATCCAGAAGAAAGTAAAAAAAAACATTGCTTTAACTGTACCTTAAGTTGAATATCTATATCCAAATTAAATTAATTAAAGCTGTAATCCATGATCACAAATCGAATGCAATGTTTACAATTGTTGAAAGCCATGTGCTTTTTGGCGGGAAAATTTTGGAAACCCCTTAACAGGAAACATTACATTTCATTGTTATTTACATAGAACCAGTATATATTTGTTTAGGGGTCAGCTGAAGGACGCCTCTGGGTGCGAGAATTTCTTGTTGCATTGAAGACCTATATTGGTGACCTTCTGCTGTTGTCTGCTCTATGGTCGGGTTGTTGTCTCTTTGGCACATTCCTCATTTCCATTCTCAATTTTATACAGTAAGAATTTCATTTTGGAAATTCATTAACCGTGTTAACTGCTAAGATTTATTCATGAAAAATAAATATTTTCTTGGGGTGAAACTTATAATACTTTAATAATATTATGAATATAAGTAAAACAGTCTGAAGTATTTTCTGTCCAGGACCAATAGACAAGGAACATTAGCTACAAATTGGTCATTGTACTTTCAAATTATGTATATTTTACAGACTTAAGAGGTATTGAGTGAAAGTAAAGTATATTCATCATTTAACACCATTTAAATAAGTTGGTTTCGAGTTAGCAGTGGTACGAGTTTGCATTGGTACGAGTTTTTTTTTAGTGGTACGAGTTGATGTTGGTACTAGTTTATAATGGTACGGGATAACTATAATTCGTTACTTTTGATGGCTATTATTCGTTTGTTTCTCTGTCCTATATTTTCTCTCATTTATCTGTTTATTTATTGTACCCCTGTCGTGTAATGTTGTCATGTTAATGTTATAATTAAAACTGCCATTAAAGCAGGAGGTTTGGAGTCATGGTTCCTTGACTTTGAATATATTGCATATCTTACATGTTAGAGTATTGTTATTCTAATTTTCAACATTTGCATTCTTCTACTAGTATCAAAACGAAATGTGTCTTCTGAAGACGCAGACAACGACATCATGGCATTGACAAACTCAATTTTTTTTGGGGTTGTATAAAAAATCTACACAATCAAACTATATCTTAAGAAGATGAAGTATGATTGCAAACTATCTAACATGGAGTAAAACAAGGGAAAAGGTGCATTTTTTCAATATGTAATAAATGAGTTTGATGAAGCAAAATCCTTTTATAATTATCATACAAAAAAAATTATTATAAATATACAAACACTTCAATACATAGTTTCTATTTTACTATATATATATATCATATTATATCAAGTTATTATGAACTTTTGATTGTCAAATCTTATATTTATAATTATGCATCATAACTTTGATAGTCCCAGACTACTGTAAAGCCAATAATATGTCTATAAAGACTTCAAGTATGCCATTTTCTCTGGTTGTGCCTCTCCTTCATTCCAATGAGGTGGCCATGTAGCCTTTACACTTGGTCTCTCCTTCACACTTTCAAAATATTTCTTTATGTTGGGAAATTTGTTGAAATCAAGAGACATTCTCCAAGCCCAAGCCAAGAAAGGAAAGAAGAAGATATCAGCTAAGGTAAATTGTTTACCAGCAACAAAGTCATGTCCACACTAAAAAAAAAACAAATATATTGTATTATTGCTAATGAAATCTTTTTCAATCCATAAAGAAACCTTTATCAGTTAGTTAACCAATATTTATTTTATATACATTTGAACACATTTATAAGCAGTCAGACAAAAAGTGGAAAGACTTGATTTCTATGTGATTATAAAACTCAAAAATATATAATTTCAAAAACTCTAAAATTAATTTTCATCATCATGAAACAAATAACAAAATTATATAAATAAAGTTAAGGAAATAACAGTGGGAAGCAGTGACCTGTTTTTGGTTTCTATAAGTTCTTCAATAATTATTTCAAAATGTGACCTTGCATAGGTTCATCAGAGGCAGATTTAGGGGGAGGCCCAGGGGCCGACCCCCCCCCCCCCCTTTTCTGTGAAAAATTTGGTTGACTATATAGGAAATCACTGAAGCATGAACGGAGCGGGCCCCCTCTTAGGCAGTCAGTGGGCCCCCACATATGAAAATTTCTGGATCCGCCAGTGTTCATGTAATAAGATGTAGTAGTGGTAAGAGAAATACTTAGGTAATAAGGTAATTTTTGTAGTTAAACTTTTATAAACCTTGACCTATAGAGGTCTTGGCTTTTGATAGTAAAATGCAAATGATAAATTAAAAATGTCAATTCTTTTACATGTTAACTATGCAAACATTTAAAGTCAACAAATCATGACTGAAGGAGAACAAAACTTTTAAAGTCACGAAGGGGATGGGCCAATTTATCTCATTGGAAACAATGAGGGTGCATTTGGAGCTGGAAACACTGAAATTTTCATTATATGATGACATCATGAAATGACCAGCTTGACTGAAAACAATACAATTTAATTTAGCTATAAACTTACCTCTCCTAGATATTTGTCCCAAACTGTTAGTTCATTTCTACAATTGTCTAAATTTTCTTTTATGGTTTCCTAGAAGTGAACAAGATGTTCAATAACTATTCATTTCTACCAGAAATTTATATAATAATAATTTGCATTTACGTTTCATAAAAAAATCTTCGCCGAACAACTTCTTGCGTAAAAAAAAATAAATAAACAAGAATGTGTCCAAAGTACACGGATGCCCCACTTGCACTATCATTTTCCATGTTCAATGGACTGTGAAATTGGGTTAAAAATCTAATTTGGCATTAAAATTAGAAAGATTATACCATAGGGAACATGTGTACTAAGTTTCAAGTTGATTGGACTTCAACTTCATCAAAAACTACAATGTACCTTGACCAAAAACTTTAACCTGAAACTCCCACTTTCATTTTCTATGTTCAGTGGACCATGAAATTGGGGTCAAAAGTCTAATTTGGCTTTAAAATTAGAAAGATCATATCTTAAACAAAAAGTGTACTAAGTTTCAAGTTGATTGGACTGCATCTTCATCAAAAACTACCTTGACCAAAAACT
The DNA here is from genome assembly GCF_963676685.1 of Mytilus edulis. NCBI lineage: Eukaryota > Metazoa > Mollusca > Bivalvia > Mytilida > Mytilidae > Mytilus > Mytilus edulis. The sequence continues at coordinate 45,828,171 of NC_092355.1, forward strand.
TGAACCTAAAGTGGGACGAACGGACGCACAGACAGATGGGCGAACAGATGGACGGACACACAGACCAGAAAACATAATGCCCCTCTACTATCGTAGGTGGGACATTAAATTTATTATAACTGATTAACCACTGTTTTCTTACAAAAGGTCAATGTTAGGAACCTTGATTTCTTTTACCTGAGGTACTTGGTCTTTTAAAAGGTAGTGAAAATATATAAGTAGCTATTTGTTTGCACTAACAAATACCTAGAAATCATATATTTTTGGAATCTATAAATAGTTATCTATCATTTTAAACCAAAAGTTACCATATAGTAATATTTACGATTAAATGCCCAAAAAGGCCCAAGCCAGGGCCGACCATGCAAGTGCTGTATAGCCAGTCAAGGTCGTTAATAACTTCCATTTGTTTGTTGTAACCCAGAACTAGCAAATTATCTCCTTATTTCAAGCAAAAGTGTAGACAAACCTCATAATTTTGGAATTAATTTCAAATTATCTCCATTTAATATCAAGAACAAAGCACCTAAATCTATTTATTTTCAGAATTAGTGTGAAATCTGCAAACAATGAAACTTAAGCGAATCTATTATTGTTCACCAACTTCTCTTATCAAATAGGAATTTTTGTAAGTGGAATGACCTTCAATTGGTTTTCAATTAATTCTATTTAAATTTTGTAAGAACTGAAGGACAGATAATTTCCAGTGTATCAAAACTGGGTCAAATAATGATAAACTTAAAAATAAGTGAAATCTATCATTGTTACAATATCCTATTATGATCTATTATGATTTTTTTGCAGACAGTTTACATGAATTAATGCAAGATTCTGTATTCATGAGAAAAATTGCAGAATATAAAGTGTTTATTTGTAATTGTTTTATTTTAAAAAGTTAGCCTCACCTCTTTCCTGTCTTCTTCTTTTGTTTTCATATAGTAATACAAAACTCCTTGCATTGCTTTCGTTTGCATATTCTCTGCCGACTAAAAATGACAATAATTTTTTAAAGTTATGTAAAACATGTGTACCATATAGACTAACCTAAATGTGACATATATATTATATACATGCAACCTCACCATACGTTATTTTAGGAATATTTTCTGCTTAATAATAGCACATGGTATTTATCTATTTTTACATTTTTTTGTCAACCATTTTTATCAAAATCATCACCAATTGATTTTTGTTGGTACTGTCTATTTGCAAATGTTTCATGCATATTCAGGACAGGAGCAAAATGAAATAAGTTTTGAAGATTGTTAGGTGGTTTGACTTGGATGGAAGGCAGACAATTTGGACTCTATCACAAAAAAGCGGGTTTTGTTGTTGTGGAACAATATGTTTGCTATGTTTGCCTGGCAACAGATCCCCTAGACACTCAAATAATTCGTTCCTTAGCTTACAAACACTTGCAATCTGGTTAAGCACTTTTAGCTGACTTTGAGACATCCAGCTGACCATATTTATCTACCACTTTAATTCCTTGAGATTCTAAAGTCTCAATGTCATGTGTTCATTGTCTTTTGTTATTTTATTGTCAAACAATGAAAAAGAGAATTGGTAGCAAAGAGTTCCAGACTTCATCAGTTTTATATGCATTTCCTTTATTAATTCTGATACTTTGTTTCACAGAAATGTGTAGTGATTGCCATTGATTATCTTTTCTTAGACAAAATGTAATGTACTTTTTACATCATAAATAGACTGTCTTGATTTTTTAAATGTAATTACAGTTTCTTAATTCATCACTTCAGGGATTTGTCAAAAAACACCACTCCATAAATATCAGATTTTAAATTTCATAAGTTTTTTCTATATCTTTTTCCACGGCCACCCCTGTCTATAGCAATGTTCTTTATATGCAATGCACAATTTTATTTTTAAATATATACATAATGATCTACCATGTTTTATCCAGGACATCTTTCCTTAATGCATTGCAAAATATCTGGGATAATTCAAATGTTGAAAATTAAAATAGCAACACTTTTTAAACATGTAAGATTTGCAAATATTCAAAGTCAATGAACCATGGAATTGAGATGTGCTGATGCTAATACAACACATACAAACACCATTGACTTATCACAAGTAGTTCCTTTTAAACAAACCTTTACACAAACTAATATGTGTAAACTAAACAAAATTTCAGTCAATTAACCATAACTAAAGGGTCGGAGTCAAATTATCTCCACGGTAATGAGATGTGCCAATGCTAATACAACTGCATACCAAATATCATTGACCTACCACTAGTGGTATCCCATAAACTGACCTATTCACAAACTAAAATACATAAAAACAAAGCAAAAGTTTCAAATTCAATTGACCATGACTGAGGGGGCACGGCCCAAATAATCCCCTGGACATGAGATACGCCAATGCTTATACAACTGCATACCAATTATCATTAACTTACCACTAGTGGTTTCCCATAAACTGACCTAATCACAAACTAATACATGAAAACTAAGAAAAATTTCAAAGTCAATAGACCATAACTGAGGGGGCGGGGCCAAATAATCCCCATGGTAATGCGATATGCAATACTAATACAACTGCATACCAAATTTCTTTGACCTACCACTAGTGGTTCACCATAAACTAGACCAAATCACAAACTAATACATGAAAAATAAGCAAATTTTCAAAGTCAATAGACCATAACTGAGGAGGCAGGGCCAAATAATCCCCATGGTAATGAGATGTGACAATACTAATACAACTGCATATTAATATCTTTGACCTACCACTAGTGGTTCACCATAAACTAGACCTCATCACAAAATAATACATTGTAGACGCAGCCGTCTTCCTCGTTGTCGCTGACGCTGGAAACAGCATGCCTATGTCTCGCTTTTTGACTCCGTCAAGCGAGACAAAAACCTATAAATCTGTTCGATTCTCATCTCTATCTTGAGTGTTGTATATATGATATAAAAAGAAGATGATGTGGTGTGATTGCCAATGAGATAAATCTCTACAATCTAACAGAGAAAAAAACCAGAGAAACAATGAAATAGAAGTTAACAACATAAACCTTCTTCAAGTTAACAACATAAACCTGCTTCAAGTTAACAACATAAACCTGCTTCAAGTTAACAACATAAACCTGCTTTAAGTTAACAACATAAACCTGCTACAAGTTAACAAAATAAACCTACTTCAAGTTAACAACATAAACCTGCTTCAAGTTAACAACATAAACCTGCTTTAAGTTAACAACATAAACCTGCTACAAGTTAACAACATAAACCTACTTCAAGTTAACAACATAAACCTGCTACAAGTTAACAACATAAACCTGCTTCAAGTTAACAAAATAAACCTACTTCAAGTTAACAACATAAACCTGCTTCAAGTTAACAAAATAAACCTGCTTCAAGTTAACAAAATAAACCTGCTTCAAGTTAACAAAATAAACCTGCTTCAAGTTAACAACATAAACCTGCTTCAAGTTAACAAAATAAACCTACTTCAAGTTAACAACATAAACCTGCTTCAAGTTAACAACATAAACCTGCTTCAAGTTAACAACATAAACCTGCTTCAGGTTAACAACATAAACCTGCTTCAAGTTAACAACATAAACCTGCTTCAAGTTAACAAAATAAACCTGCTTCAAGTTAACAACATAAACCTACTTCAAGTTAACAACATAAATCTACTTCAAGTTAACAACATAAACCTGCTTCAAGTTAACAACATAAACCTACTTCAGGTTAACAACATAAACCTGCTTCAAGTTAACAACATAAACCTGCTTCAAGTTAACAAAATAAACCTGCTTCAAGTTAACAACATAAACCTACTTCAAGTTAACAAAATAAACCTACTTCAAGTTAACAAAATAAACCTACTTCAGGTTAACAACATAAACCTGCTTCAAGTTAACAACATAAACCTGCTTCAAGTTAACAACATAAACCTACTTCAAGTTAACAAAATAAACCTACTTCAAGTTAACAACATAAACCTGCTTCAAGTTAACAAAATAAACCTACTTCAGGTTAACAACATAAACCTGCTTCAAGTTAACAACATAAACCTGCTACAAATTAACAACATAAACCTGCTTTAAGTTAACAACATAAACCTGCTTCAAGTTAACAACATAAACCTGCTTTAAGTTAACAAAATAAACCTGCTTCAAGTTAACAAAATAAACCTGCTTCAAGTTAACAAAATAAACCTACTTCAGGTTAACAAAATAAACCTACTTCAAGTTAACAACATAAACCTGCTTCAAGTTAACAAAATAAACCTACTTCAAGTTAACAACATAAACCTACTTCAAGTTAACAACATAAACCTGCTTCAAGTTAACAACATAAACCTGCTTCAAGTTAACAAAATAAACCTACTTCAAGTTAACAACATAAACCTACTTCAAAAGCCTTTTGCAGAACTTTAGCTTTCTCTTTAGGATCAGATGGTATCAGTTCAGTTCCCTGCTTTGAATACATAGACTGCAAATAAAAACACATATTTCAATTCATTTTCTGGTAACATAAGAAGGGATTTCTTAGTTATTTTTTTACATTCTGTTATTTATAATTTTAGACATAGTATTCTTTTAGGCATATTATTATTTCCTTTTTTTTTTTTCTTTCAACATACAAATCAGATGAGACATCAGAATGCCATACTAAATTTCGTGTATATACCCTTTTCCATATAGAAATAGTTGGAAGAACAAAAATGATCGTTTAGGCAAAATTCAGTAAAATGAGAATTTAGAAAAAGTAGCATGTGGATATCTTAGGCATATAAATATTGTGTAAAATATGACTGTTAAAAGTTGTATTACTCAGGAACATCTGACTAGAAATATTTGTTTCAAACTCCATAAGGAGTCTAGATCTGTATTCTCCAGTCCAAACATTTACATTCAGTGTTACACAGTCATGACAATGTAAAATTTTAATCAAAGATAAGGTAAAATATAATGAGAACACATTAAAATGTTATTCTCCAAAGGAACAAAAGAGGAGCTGTAATGTCCATCACATAAAGTATGAACAATTAGCACATGAATTAAAACATTTACAGTTTATAATTACCTCAAGCCAAAAGCAGATAGCATTAGATTCACAGATAACTGTTTCTCCATCCTTAAATGTTGGCACCTAGAAAAAAACATAATTAATTATTGGCTGGTTTATGCCACTTTAGCTCCTTATGGCTGTTATCATAAAAAACATTTTCATTTTGTACACTTTTGGCTACTAGATACTTTTGTTTATAAAGAGATGCTATGTGCATGTAAAGTCAATGTGAATACTCATATTTGGTCTCTTGTGAAGAGTTGTCTCATTGTCAATTATACTTCTTTTTATATGATACCAAATTAGGACTATTACTCTAATGTCCAAAGGCTGTTTTGCCACTTAGGGCCCCACCTTGTCTGGCAATACAGCAGTTTGACATCAGAGAAATATATCAGACTACTATCTAGTTAGTAAAATAGTCACAGTATCATAGTAACATTTTGTTCAAAATAGTGTGCCTACTGTAGGAAATCATGACACCAGGAAGTGTAAAGCGTGTTTGAAAATAAGAATACTCCAGTCCTCTTTTGGAAAAGTATATATTGTTTCCCCTTTTAAATTAAAAATGTTGTTTTTGTTTTTCTTTTCTACAACAGGAAAATAAACCCTTCGTTTAAGGGATATCCTTCATTCAGGGGGTTGTTACCTCGAGGTTGTTACCTGCCTAACAAATTTCTTCACATGTATATACTACAGTGTATACCTGTCCACGGGGGTTGATGGCCATTACTTCTGGTCCTTTGTGTCCTTTCTCACTGAAACTGATTTGTTTTGATTCATAGTCGATGCCTTTTTCTGCCAGTACAAGCATTGGTTTCCAACAAGGAATACTACCAGAGCCCCAGAATAACAACCTTCCAGACATTGTATAGTGTACAGGTAACGACACAGGTGTAACAGTCAAGCAATGATGTCCTGAAAAATGCCCCTTGCGAGTAGTTTCGACCCGCGGTAACTACTCGTCCCATTTTCGTCGTCGTGACTCGAATTATTTTGAAAGGTTCTGACTGGATATTAAAAAGTTAATTTAAATATTGCAGAAAATACTTTTTGTTTTAACTTCGGTATCATGAGGGGGGATAGGAGGGGTCCTGATCCCGAAATCCCGGACTTAAAAAAACGAATTCCCGAGGTCCCGAATTTAAATAAAGTAAATCCCGATGTCCCGAAATCCGAAAAAAACGATTCCCGGATCCCGAAAGGGTCAATCCCGAAATCCCGAGCTTATAAACACCCGATCCCGGAGTCCCGATAAAGGTCCTATCCCCCCTCTATCATGTTTCCAATCCTGCAGAATCTTCTGGACACAGGTTACTGTAAACATGGCCGTAGCCGGTAAATGGAGGCAAATGAGGCAAATGCCTCACTTTTGAAACGACAACCAAACTTTAGAAGTGTCATTTTTTTTTTAAATATGAATTTTACATTATCAATATGCGAGTTTCGAGTTTCAAATTATCTACCGGCACACCTCATACAGTGTGTCCAATCTGCAGCAGCGATTGCAGATTTTACCATAGCGGTTACAGTAAAAAAATAAGTGTTCCCAATTCAAATCAAAATTAAAAAAATGAAACCCAGTGGCGGATCCAGAGGGGGGGTTCCGGGGGTCCGCACCCCCCTTTATTTTGGCCGATCAATGCATTTGAATCGGGACATATGTTTGCACCCCCCCCCCCCTTTGCCCTGGGCTAGCACCCCCCCTTTCGAAAATTCCTGCATCCGCCACTGAAACCAATCTTATTGTCGTTACAAAACTGGTTGAAGACGGGTTCTTTAAAGAGAAAAACAGATGAAAAAGGTAACTCATGAGTATAAACACCCCCTATATTAAAGTATGCTTGTATATTACTTTCCTTGGTTTATTTTTGAAGAACCGATAACGCGGTAGTTACCAATGTTTACACTATCAACTAACTGAACAACAAATGCTAATCGATAAAATTATGCACGTAGTTATGATCAGTTATGCAAAATAAATCGATCAAGATTTCTAACAAACCGGATTATTATATAAATAAAACTCCTTTAAAAGTAAATGAATTTTAAGCATAAGGTAATAAAAATAAAAAAAAATATAACATATGCAGGATTTTGCTCTATTTATGCCAGAGCGTCTGGGGGCTTTGAGTGGCCCCAGACCCCCTGCCGGAAGGCACCAAGATTACAGCTTGGTGGGCGTCCGGCTTCGCCGAACGCATGTTACAGCTGCCTATAATTTTAATTGAGCCTTCTACTTTAATTTCAAGGGAAAGCCCCTAGAATTAAAAGTGGGCAAACCAGGAGTAAACCGATACTCATGACTTGAGACAGGCACTTGAAGCAGGGTTTACTCCTGTCTCAAGTCATGAGTATCTAATGCAGTGGTTGTTGTTTGTTTCTGTGTATTGTTTTGTTTTCCCTTTTTTGTACATAAATCAGGCTGTTTAGTTTTTTTGTTTGAATTGTTTTTCATTTTTCCTTTCGATGCCGTTTATAGCTTACTGTGTGGTATCGTATCTGATGGCGAGTTGTTTCATTGGTAATCATATCACATCTTCTTATTTTCATCTAGCTTAAGTTTTCAAAAGTTTCAGATGTTGCTTTATTTTCTTTAAAACCTTTGAACCATGCGAGATAAATATAATACTTGAACTAATATATTTTAAAAATGTACTTAGTACAAGCTATGTTTTCTTGCATTTGATATGAAATTGGTTTATTTCAAAAAAAGTTCTTCGTGCTTTGGAATCATCAAGGTTGAAGTACCATTTGCAAAATATACTCCCTCCCTTTTCTATAAAAAGATACTTCAAAAGTAAATAGAAAAACGTTTATTGACTTATTATAGAATACCGACTTGCATATTTTGCAACAGATGTCGTCAACAAAATTATACTACAGTTTCATATTTTCAAAATTTCCTCAATGTGACAATGTTTTTTTTACACTTTCTTATACTCAAGACAATAGTGTTAGAAAGACGTTTTCATATGCTGATATGAAAAGGTAAGTATCATCTTTAAACGGACATTGACTATAAGCCATCAAGTTCATCACAACTCAAACGAGTCGCATAGTTCTTTGGTATATAGGCTCTGTTGATTTGGTACATGTGTTGTTATTTTTTTGTGTCGTTTGCATTCTATTTTTTTATTAGTCATGATATGTTGGCTGGTTGGTTCTAAGTGATTCAACATTATGTTAAAAGGTTTATTTTTGGCCGATGCAGCTATTAATATCTGTGATCAGACAGCATACCAGAATGACATAAAATCCTAGGAAAACTTCGATACAGTTTATGTTCTTTTCATATATTTTATGATGGTATGATGGTATGGTAATAAACCCCTAACGAGAGGGATTGTGCTTGATCTTCACACGGAGAAGACATAAAGGCTTTCAATTAGTTTAATCAAGGTCCGGAGCTGGCATGTCAGTAACTGTTAGCTATACATATAAGTATAGTCCATTGTTAATGTATGTACCATTGTCATTTTGTATAGTTTCTTTTGTTACTTGTTATGATATTTACTGTGCGTACATGCTGTGTGTTTTTTTCTTCTTCTTCTATACATGACGTCAATTTTCACTGAACTATAATAGTACACATCTTTATTAAGGGAGCAGCTGATGCTAACCTCTGTGTGCAGAATTTTCTCGCTGCGTTGAAGACACATTGCTGGCCTTCGGCTGTTATCTGCTACTTGGTCGGGTTGTTGTCTCTTTGACATATTCTCCATTTCCAGGCGGCATAACTTTTATATTTTGAAATTTGGTCCCATTTGCTTTGAACAGTCTTCAGAAGAAAAGGGTTCAAAACATTTACTCAAGACAACGTTATAACCAATTACAAACATTATAACCCTGATCAACCATTTGTCAAATGATATCAAAATATCTAATCAATTTTCTGCACCGTGAAGTGATTTATGGTAGTACATATTGAAACGATAATCTTATGGGGGTGGGGATAAAAATGATTTGTGGTGACAGGAAACTTTACGATCAAAGAATAAACTGTAAGGCACTATAATAATTTCTAAAGTCAAGTTCTTCTTAGATTTTTTCTTTCAATATATCGTTGCCACTGTCAATACTGTGTGTTGTTTTGTTATCAGCTAACTTTACTATTAGAGATTTCTTTGTAGTAAACTATGGAAGACACAGCATAACCATTTTTCATTAATCCTCCTAATGGAAGATATCCAACTTTGGTGAATCCTCCAACTTTGTCCAAAATACGAATTAAGGCAGCATTGTTACTAAACGTGTCCACATAAATTCCTTGATAGTTTAAATACTTGGAAAACTCAATAACTCTGTTCATGATAAATTCACCAATTCCCCTTTTCCGTTCAGAACTGCGGACCACAAGAAATGGGTCTACAGCTCCTGCCGATCCACGATAAAATTTGCTAATGGCTAAGATAAAACCTGCTATCATTTCACCGGTTGTGTCACATATTATAGCAAAACTATCCCCTCCTTTTATGTCTTCTCTGAACTCATCTTCTGTAGGATATTCATCAACTGCGAACCCTTGTCCTTCTTGTGCGCATGTCTGTATAAGATTGTATGTTTCTGTCATTTGGTCATGTGTCATATAGTCGATGTACGCTTGTCGACCGTCTGGAAGTTGAGTTGCCATAGGTAGCATATCTTGTAGACACCGATTACGGTCCCCTCGTAGCAACAGTCCTAAACTCGATCGTCTACGACGGCGTTCTAAAACAGGAAATGATAAAATATTAGCGGTGGACAAAGAAATAAAAAGAAACAGCAGAGTTCCTATCCCTCCACCCTTGCGTCTTAAATGTTTCTTGTACTCTGACAAGACGGAAGGGCAATAACAAAACAATCATTAAAATTGTCATTAATGTGTAAGGAAATGAATGGTTTACTAAACAACTAAAACAAAGTCAATGTAATTTCCGATATAATTCATAATTCTCAAGGGGCATAACTCGTTAATAATATTTGATCAGCACTTATTTTCAAAATATCTACAGATATAATCCTTTTGGTATAAGTTCCATAAAATTCTGACAAGAATTAAAAACATGAGAGCGCTAATGGTGCACTGTTCAATATAATCAATTTATTTCCAAGGGACATAACTCTTTAAAAAATAATTGATCGGCATTGATTTTTTCTAACTCGTGATAGACATTGCTGATAGATACCTGATAATAAACTGTCTTTGAAAGTGTTAATAGGGGAGTTTTTTTATTTCTATATATTGAGGCACACTCGTTTCGTTAATTTTTTTATCACGTTAAAACTAAACTTGAATTGAGACCGTTTTTAAAAAAATGTTTGCATAAAAGAAAATATTGTTTAATTAGAGACGTGGTTGACGAGTTAATTTGCATAATAAAAGTTGTTTTGACAGCTATAATTTGACAAACTACCAAACAGCAAAGAAAAACATTAAGGATAATATAGGTCAAAAGAAATCGTTTACTATAGTATTAATGAATGGGTGTTTTTATAATGGCCCTGTTATACTGTCCTCGGTCAGTAATAATGGCCTAGGATGTTTGTAATGGCCCTCGGCGTTGCCTCGGGCCATTACAGACTTTCTCGACCACCTTGGACGTATAACAGGGCCATTATAAAAACACGCATTTCTTAATACATTTATTAACCAACTGAACAAAAGTGTATGTGTTGCTCTTTTGATGACAGTTTAGTTTGAAAATTAAATATACCAAATATCCAAGATATTAAGTTGAAAAAAGTTATGTGTTGAAAAACAGGATGAACAGTGATCCCTTTATATGGTTCTTTAATGTTGGTTGTTGGTTACTAAATAAAATAAAATACGAACAGGTATTATACTCTTTACAACTTAATTTTATTAACTTTATTAAAAACCCTAACTGGGCTTAATACCGGGCCATTACAGAAAAACAGGGCCATTACAGAAAATATGCAATTTTCAATAAACAGTCATTTTTGGCTTTAATGTACTTAGTTGGTTAATAAATTTTATTAATCATAAGGTATATTACGTGTGTTACAATAATCATTAATTTCCTAACCAGGAAGTGTCAGTATTTTATTTATCATTTGCTGCACTAACCCTACTTATTATACTATCAACCCAAATGCATTTCCCCATAAAGTAGTTAAATTATATATGTGCAAATTTATTTGTTCAATTATATAATTATTAATTATAATATATTACTAATAAATAATAATTAAATAAAATTAATTTCCATAAAGTGTCGCATGTTGATTGTACATTATACAATAATATACATAAAGCAATCATTGAGTTTGGTTATGAGATACATATTAATAGTGCTTACTTATAAGTTTCATGATCACTTAGACACTTTACCTTTAACTGTGCGTTTTGCATCTAGCAGTTTTATCAAACGTTCTATGCAATATCTAAAACTTACATTAACTGTAAAAATTAAATTGAATAAATAAACTAACATGCACATTGTTGTCATACCGAATGTTGTCCTGATTATCGCTTCGAACGCGTCAACGTCTGGATTCATTTGTATCGGGGTTATACGGGGTGCTTAAGGTAACAGGTACGTAAATGGCTTGTCCTGCGATTTCAAGTTAAAAGAAATTGTATGCACGTAGAACTTATTAAAAGATAATAAAAAATCGAAAAATTTAAGTTGGTCACCGATCTAATTTCCGAGTTCCAGGCATTTGAAAATGGTAATGAAACAACATAAAGTACATATATAGACATAACCCAAAAATAAGAAATTTCAAGCTTTATTTATCCTGCAGTTTAAACCAATCCTACGATTTTTCTATAAATATCAAATGTTTTTAAGGTATTATTTTCCTTTCTTTTGATATATAATTTTCATGGGCGGTTACCTCTTTCATATATATCATCCGTTGACAGGGTGTTGTTGACGGGAAAAGATAGAAAAATCATGACGTCGCCGAAAGGATTACGCAACGTCAGGGCTAGAAATCACACTATTTAGACTACTAATAATAATTCATTAAAATTTTGCATGTAGACAGATCATATTTATTTCAATATTTTAGGCGGAAAAAAATTGGGGTCACCGATGTTGTTTTCGAGATATGACGTCATCAAAAAGTAAAGAATTGCGTTATACCGTAATATAGAAATAGCGCTCAAAAATGCTAAAAGAAGGCAAAATTATTGAAAAACGATGTTTAACTGGTTTAACTTAAACAGTTAATTGTAACTTTTATCTTATACACATTTATTTTTCTCAGTTTCCTTATTTTTTAAAGCCTTTTTACATTTCCCGCCATTTTTAATTGCCGTTTATTATAGATTTTTCTTGAAATAAAAAAAAATCTACTAATGTTTTTTACTTCAAACTTCTGCATTAGTTGCAGCTTAAGGGGAGATTTTAAAAGCATAAATAAAAAAGGGGGGTCACCGATGTTTTAAATCCGCTACAGTGGAAATAATCTTATTATCAATGTTTGGCGGGAATTATAACTTTTCTTTAACGTTATAGAACGACGATGCTAGCATAGCAGCATTTCTTGCAATGCTTGGAACTATTGGGTTAAACCTTTTTTCTAAAAAATTATAAATATTTTATTTTTTTTATATAATAATATTTTTTTAAAGTATTTTGATTATCCATTATTAAACATACAGTAACAGTTTATTAAAAAGTAATTTTCAAAGTTGGAGTCATCCAAATTTTTTAATTGCATTTGTTGTATAGGAAAAACTAATGTGTGCCTCATGCCGTATTAAAGAATTAATTTACGGCTGGCAGATTTAGAATCTTCTACTTCGGAAGATTGAGGGTATCTGGACTGAAAAGTAACACGTTCCATTTAGACTACAAACAGAATAAATTCACTAACTTGTCCATTGCACCGAGAAGATAAAACCCGAAATGCCGTGTTTAAAAAGCCAGAAACTCGGCACTTTAAAAAAACCAACCCTCAATGACACCGTTTTCGGAAGAAATTTAAAATTGGCTAACATTTCTGTTATTACACAACGCTCCATAATCGACACAAATTAAGTTCGAGTTCCAGTTAAATTTTGAGTGAAAGTTCAAGTTTTATTTTCATTTCGAATATTTTTTCCAGTAAGATTTCTAGTTTAAGCTCGAGTTACACTTAGAAACTTCTTGAGTTATACTGTTAGATAGAGTAAAAATTCTGGTAAGAGTTTAAATTTTGAGATCCGATGAAATTAAGAGAAAGAATGTGGTTTCTATTTTCTGTTGGTGCACCTCTTCTTGTTTGAATGTATATTCTTTTATCACATTTATCTTCCATTGTGGTAAATGCACCTATTTTTGCCAATACTGATTAATGAGGGGGGGGGGGCAGGACCTTTTTCGGGACGTCGGGATCAAGTGTTTTTAAGCTCGGGATTTCGGGATTGACCCTTTCGGGATCCGGGATTTCTTTTTTCGATGTTATTTCCATCGTTATCCTTTAAAATATATACATTTAAGCAGCTAACATAAACTTTTATTATATATTTTTTTATAAAACAACATATATTTACCCTGCTTGTAATGTTCAAACTTATCAAATATGATATGTAATGCACAGACTCCTCGGGGAGGAAATGGGAAAAGCCAAACATTTTTACGGTATTTTCGTACGCTTCGACCTATAAAAATACTGTATTTGTCCTATTAGAATCGACCGACCGTGCAAGGGCTGTATAGCCAGTCAAGGTCGTTAAAAACTTCCATTTGTTGTTGTATTAGAATCGAAATAATTCCTTCATGTCATGTTCTATGCTCATTTTAACATGGGTAGGCATTATATTTGACCACATTTTACACCTCGCTAATATAACCAGTCAAGGTCGTTAAAAACTTCCATTTGTTGTTGTATTAGAATCGAAATAATTCCTTCATGTCATCTTTTGAACATAAAACTACAGATTCCGATAGCTATACGCTAACATGCTGGTACTCTTGGTCTATTTGTACCCCCCCCCCCCCCCCCCCCACCCCGAAAATATACGCTGAACTCTACATACCGCAACGCGGCGATACGCTGCCAAAGTTGTGCCATTTCATGATCATATTTTTTTGCCATACATTTTGTCCATTTCGAGTAGCATTTTCATTTTTACTGCGCAACGGGAAATTGAAACTTATAAGCCGAAAACATACTGACAAATGTCATGTGAAAAAAACGAAAAACGTCCAAAAGACAAACAATGGTAAATAAATGGGGAAATGTGTCCATGGGACACAGATGATGCGCCCGCTTGCATATGATGTTATAAAGTTATATTACTAAAAAACTTTAAAAGTGACGCCACCAAAATGTAAACTAGATCTGTGATTTGTTTTGGTAATCAGCATTGTGTATAAGTCTTCTGACATTTGTTTGAGGCAAACTAAAGTTAGAGAACAGAAACCAATTTTGGACGGTACGATGGACCGACAGACGGACAAGTGTTAAAAGTAATGCCCCCTCCTCTAATTCTAAATTTTTATAGCAGCATTTGCACATGTTTATAAATAGTATCAATTGAAATCGAAATAACTGTAATTCCGAAATTTTCCGCAATTAAAAATAAATTGATTGATGCAAGCAGAAATTTCTATATCTTCAGTATAATATAATGATTTCAGGGGAATATGCAATCATAAAAAGGTCTCACAGTTAACTTACTATAAAGTCTGATTTGAACTTGAACAAACTATTTCTTATATTATTGGCGCAAATGAAAGATTATTTTGGGGCAAATTAAATGCCAATTGGCGCAAAAGCATAACACCAATTCCTCTTTATAAAATTTTCATGGCCGATATTTATTTGCGCTTAATATGAAATCATTTGCGCCAAAAATAATTTCTACTTTTGCGCAACTTAAAATAAGGTGATTTTGTTCCTCCATTATCCGGTTTCAGGACCGGCACTTTACAAACTGGTAAAATCTTTCAAATATCAAAAATATGCTGAAGTAAAAAGTCCTATGATAGATATATATATATATACAGTAAAAACTATAGGATGTCTCTCTTCAACATTAAACCACAGGCTAGTACTTAACATGCTTAAACATTAGAACAGAAACACATTTTTTTATTGTTCACTCTCTAGTTTGTGGTAATTTTTAGAACAAAGTCTCTTTTTCTGAGTCGGGTGGACTTGACGCACCTTCTGATCCATCACTTCAGAAATTATGTATACAACCTGTTATGACATTAACCTTTGTGTGAATATTTAAAACACAAACATTGACGACTGAGAAGCATAAAATTGTTTGATGTAATGATTGCTTCAGCTCCGTTATATTTGTTCTTCTACAGTTTGCCATGATGGGATTTTATCCCACATAGCGCGTTACGTTGTTCTCTACGGATGTTGATAATATGAAAGGTTATGGGTGTCACACCACCAATTACTCCCTCCAATTTTGAACGTGAAAGTAGGCCTATACTCGGACAAAAAATAGTGCATTTGATGCCATTGTTTACTTAAACTAACCAACAAATTGGCAAAAATGAAACTTTTGGTAAAAGAGTAATATATTAAGACCAATTTGAGCTAAAATTTACTTGTTTATGAGTTTGCATTCAAAAATGAGGATTAATGCACTCCATATAGTACTAATTTAAGATTTCCAGAAAACCAGGGGTTATTTTAGTGATACCTCTATTCGGAAGACCTTTTCTTTTGTATATGATTTTAAACATCTGTTGAAAATTGGCATGTAGAAAGCTGATACATGTATGATTCCGAATATATCTGGTTTCTATGAAGTTAAACTTAAGGTAAAATATTTAGAAAGCTGTTAAAATTGCAAAATTTGGTTGAACAGATAGGGACTTTTAATTGGTGGTATGACACCTATATGTCAGTCATGTTACATACATGTTTAATATACGATAGGTTAATTACAGTCATATGTTACATGTTTAATATTTTCTCATACATGTTACATGCTCTGTAATTAACCTATCGTGTTGTCAACATACATAAAGAATAATTCGTTTTCCCCCTCCTTCTGTATGGGATGAAATCCCCGTAAATTTTACAAGAATGATTACATTTTGATTTTGATTAATTGGTGCAATTGATATTTTTTTAAACTGTAATTGGTGCAAATTGATCCCGGCCTTTTCCAGAACTCTATGTCTCTCTTCGCCTTTCTCTGTTATCACTGTTATATGAGAATAAATATCGTTTGTAATCTTTCTTTCCTTGTTACGAATATGATTTTATTAACATGATTAAGGTAAATAAGTTATTGTCTGGTATCGGTTTTGTTGACCAAAGTTGAGATCTTCCGTCGAATACAACTTTCAACTAACCGGGAAAAAAATGAAAACAACAAGTTCATAATTCCATGTGTCATAAAATATTCCAAGATTGTCTAATCGATATTTAAGCCCGGAATACACTGAACAGAACATCCAGTTTGTAGACCAGAGAAGTATATCAAACTATTTGTTAAACATCTCAATATCTCATCGATCCACTCAAATTAATATCAAATTTTAAACTGAAAGTGGTGATTGGGGATGCACAAACTTGTTTTTTAAATTATAATTCGGTTAATATGCATAGTTGTTTAAAAACAAAATTGGATACTCGATAATTATGATGCTTTTCAATAATATATGACCAAATCACTTCAAGACCCCTCCCTACATTGTATAATACTATATCATTTTGCATGGACAATATCTTATGCACCAATTAGGGATAACGCTCTTGTGTAATATCTACTACATATGAACTATATGTTAATGCTTGTGTTGGAGTCATTGCAAAATCATATTTCCTAACACAAGTTTTCAAAGAACTTATTCTAACATGAAAACATTGAAAAAACCGTGATTCATCCGATTTCATTATCAGTTGACATTGAACTTGTAAGTTATTATTATCATAACAACATCTGGATCAAAGTCTGGATAGGGCTATACTTGAATTATAATTTGAAGTTAAATAAGAAATCTTTAACATACACACTTAGTCAAGTACGCAAGTACCTTTTAATTTTTGTGGCATGAATAACAATGAATAGTGTAAAAAAGAAAAACAAACAAAAAACAACAAACGAAACACGAAAATTTATGAATATGTTATTCTCTACAATGATTGATCAATAAAATCAAATATCCTGTAAAAAATCTGTATATACTATTATAAACCTTGAAAAAAATGCTCTACACTTATCATGACACACATGTTTCCATAACCATGCACTCAAGGTTTTGCGAAGGATAACATGATAAGAAAGTCGGAATACTGTGACCCATTTTGGAAAAAAAGTAGCTTAATATGTTAAGTCATCTTCTAAAAATTTCACCATGTAAAATGAAGGCGAATTTATTTTGATTATTTTTCATAAGTTTTCAAATAAATCGATGCAATTACTGCTAATCTAAGTGTAAGTACCCGAAAATCACGGTCATCCCCATGTCCCACCCACAATGCCCCTTTATAATTCTGACGATGGTATTAAAAAACCTACTGTATGAAAAGTCATTATCCTGTTCCTGTAAACATCTAAACATAGAGGACAGCTTCATCTTTAGAGCCGACATTAAACGTTTGAAGCAGTCTGAGTAACAGGCTGACTTGAACACAACTGATTAAAACGACCTTGTCGCTTGTCATATTTATATGTAATAAATATTGTCATCTGTCGCTTTCATTACTACGAGATAAACATAATGGAGGGCACAGAGGAATACGCATGATCCAGTGCATAAGCCCGAAAAACATACTAATGAACCCATTTTAATTCGAACAAAATTGTAACATTTATAAAAATGCCAAAAACTGTTTGGCAAGTATTATATAGGGCATAGCGAAAACGTTTGACCAATAAAAAGAGATCGACACAATATTTTCATCACCAGTATTTTTAATGTTATTATATATTCGAAAACAAAAATTATATAATGATTATATAGATATTAATTCCCGTATGTAGAACTGTGAAATGCAAGTTTATAAATAATATTAAAAAAGTTGATGACTGCAATAAAATTGAGAAAGGAAATGGGGAATGTGTCAAAGCGACAACGACCATAGAGCAGACAGACAACAGCCGAAGACCACCAGGCAATGGGTCTTCAATGGGTCCTCTTTAATGTAGCGAGAAACTCCCGCATCCGCAGTATTCCTTCAGCTTCTTATTTGTGATTCATAATGATTCACAAGTTGTTGTTTTTTTTACAAAAGTTAAACGTCAAAAACGCCAGACATTTTGGTCTTGTTTGAACTAGCGAATTGATCCTAAAATGCAAATGAAATAATTAAATAACAACACTATAAAAAATGTCTCGTAAATTTTTGTTAACTTCTTCCACAAGAATTCCACGTAGTTATAACCATTATCTTCACTAACAAAGAGAAAGATAAGAACATGTCCAACTCTGAGAGAGCCTTTATCAGAGACATATATATTTAGTTTGTAGGGCTCTGCCTTTTATATTAATGTTTTTTTTCGTGACGAAATCATTAAAGATATGCATAGTATACCAAATTAAATTTGAATTTGAATAGAAGAAGAAGAAAAAGAAAAAGAAGAAGAAGAAGAAGAAGAAGAAGAAGAAGAAGAAGAAGAAGAACACGACTACCACTGAATTACAGGCTCTAAGAAGAAGAAGAAGAAGAAGAAGAAGAAGAAGAAGAAGAAGAAGAAGAACACGACTACCACTGAATTACAGGCTCTAAGAAGAAGAAGAAGAAGAAGAAGAAGAAGAAGAAGAAGAACACGACTACCACTGAATTACAGGCTCCTGACTTGTATGGGACAGGCACATACAGAATGGGGTTGATTATATACAAGTAACCGTGCTCAAACCCTCCCACTAATATAACCTAGCTTGGACAGTGGTTTAATATAACAACACAATAATGTATACATAACCATGATAACAACAATTAAGTCAAAAACAAACTTCGTACATCTACTTATTATGTAGATACGATATTATACAAATAATGTTCATAATATTCTGAAATGCACGGCTTAACAAACAATATAAAGCAGCGAGAGAAAATCATTAAAATGAATTAAGACATTAATTGGGTTTACTGTAAATAAAACTAAAATGAAGTAAATATGGTCTAAAAGTTCATATTTATTTTTAAAGAAAACCCAGCTGTATGCTAATGCAGACATAATGTATGTCTCTGGTTGTAACGATTCACTTCAATACACTTCAATACACGGGGGTATTATCTGATTGTAACTAAGTTAATCGACCTTTCCTTTCATTGACAATGCAATTTTATTCAACCTTCCACATACTATTATAGATATGGAAAATGTGTGCACCATAGGTTGGAAGCGTTACACATTACTTTACTTGTAACCTGCTTGAATTTTAAAGCACCTGAATGTCAAATTTTATTATATCCTGATGTAAGACCATTTAACGTAAGAAATCAAGTACCCGCTAACCCAGTGGAAGACATATGAGCTTATAACCAATGACTCAGCGCGAGACAAAAATCTGTACCAACTCAAATGATTCCATCGATGACTTAATTTGCAAGATTTCTACACACGAAAAAGCGTAATGCGGGAAATATACTGACAAATATAATCAGTGTGTATTCAAACACTGGGACTCACATTTCGCTATGCAGATAACTCAATGATCATGAATGAAGTTGAAAAATTATACTAAAATGTGTACGTACTGTAAGCCTCCTGGCGGTCTTTCTGTCGATGAAAACAAGAAAACAATTTCCCCATCATTTTTGATGATACTATAATTTCCAGTTCGATGTCGAACAACTGCAGCAATTAAAGCTGAACGACGATCATTTTCGTGCAACGATTGTTTTGACTTCTGTCAAATGGCAGTTCTGATTAATCATTGATTACACACTAGCTACGACGAATTAGACGATGACAATATTAAATTTTACCCTTCCACGTGATTTTGTTTTCATTATTTACAGATTTTACGGACCTCGTTTTCGATTTTCATTATACACACATACGTTTTTTTTTTAACAATAACTTATCTTCTTTCCAGATTTTTGTCTAAAATTGACATTTTCTCTACAATGGTGATTATTGATCATATGATCTGATCTGAGGATCTGATATACAAAAGATAAAGATATCAGAAGCATACATATTTACTGTAGTATAGTTATCGAGTAATTTCACATGCAAATAACACTTAATACATACTTTATTATGTCTATCGCAAAGGATTTTATTCAGATGGGAAAAATAACTGACCCCCCTGTAATTAACAAAAAGAAAAATAATTTGAGTGATTTTTTTTTGGTCATTATCTTTTTTTTTCATGTGCGAGCGAACTTGTTGGCTTCTATATATATACAATATGCTGCACTATCAATGCATATAATGTATAACATTGAATAATGCATGCAGCATCTTATATTAATTGAAAGTGCTTACCATTCTATTCTGAAGGGGGCAATACCTTTTTATGTTAACCACTGTTTTGGCCTTTTTTCAAGGCCGGTGTTGTTTATAACTGTTATCTGAGATAAATTAAAACTGTTACCTGTTTTCAAACCACTTTCTAAACTGTTATCTGCATTTTTGCATTTGTTGTTAACATGTTAACTTCCCCCTATTCTTTCTACTGTAAATGTCTCGGGGGACCACTTCAAACTTATTTTGGTAGGGCATCAAGTACCCCACCCTTTTCATATATTTTGTCTATCAAAAATATATACCTTGTCATATGACTACATGTATAATTAACTCAATTTATATTTCATGAAACTAGAAAAATGCTTTTATTGGCCCTTTTTGACCACTAATTCTAGCATGAATGGGGCATTAACCACCAAACTCAATTCCAGCCTTCCTTATGTGAAATGGAACTTTGTGGTACAATGTAATTGTCCAGAAACTACAGAAATGCTTGTATTTGGCCACTTTTTGGCCCCTAATCCCTAAACTGTTGACACCCTAAATGAATCAAACCCTTCTGCTTGTGGTATTTAACATTGTGGTACAATTTCAGAGCAATTGAAATACTTATACACAAGTAATAAACCTGTTAGCAGAAAAAAAGCTTGTTTTGGGCCCCTAATTTCTAAACGGCTAGGACCAGCATCCCCAAAATCAATCCCAACCTTCCTTTTGTGGTATTGAACCTTCCTATTACATTTCAAAGAGATCTATGTACGTAAACTATAGTTATTGTCCGGAATCCAAATGTGTCTTCGGACGACGACGACGCAGACGACATGATACCATTATACGATCCCAAAAAATTGTTTGCGGACGAAACCAATCCGAAATGTCTACTATGCTCAAAGGATGATGAAACTGTGACCCACTTCGAGTCATATTAAACCTCGTCCAACTCCGAAATGTAAGGAACAAGATACTTGTAGAAACAGTTGTTGTACTAAACAGTCTTGGAATTCAATTTAATAAACTATTGGGCAATAAAAAGTTGCAAATAATTCTGGACATCAAACCGGTAGCAACATCAGGGAAATTCTCTCCAACTAATGTAGCAAAATTAGAACGCCTAACTAAACGCGTATAGCCCGCTGTAGGATAGTTTGCGGATGATAATAATTAGGATAATGACTTTTAACTGAAAAAACTAACCACTTCCATAAAAGAAGAAACAATAGCTTTGTCACAAATCTCGGGAGTTTCTCGCTGCATTGAAGACATATTGGTGACCTTCTGCTGTTGTCTGTTCTATGGTCGGGTTGATATCTCTTTGACACATTCCCCATTTCCAATCTCAATTTGATATACAAAGAAAGAAAGGAATTTTATAGTGACTTCACTATTAATCATCGTATGATAAGCACAGATACAATTTAACTATACAACAAAGATTTTTTAATACAAGTGAGTGTGGTTGGGATTTCCCTCCTGTTAGTGTATATGTTCCGGACCATATAGTATTTGGACCATATAGGTTTTTTTTCAAATATGCATTAGAAACGTTTCAATGATGACTGCAGAACGCTATATTCACAGGACAACTTAAAAAAACTATGGTCCTTGCCCGTGATATACTTGACGCAATAAACGAGGTAAATTACAAGACGCCTTGTCAACCACTGGTCCGGTATACCTAAAGTAACAAAACTTCCTTTAATTCACAATATGTGCATTTGATTTTGACATCTTCTTATTGTACTTACAAATAGTGAGTAAAATTAACTGTGTGAAAATGATTATTTTTTTAAATGTTTATTTAGTTTATCTTTTTTATCCTGAAAATATAATAAAATTACCATTTTCACCTAAGGCGGGCATTAACTACATCAGATATATACTGCACATGCAGTTCAAATCTGTACTTTTACCTTTAGGGGCGTTTCCTGATATGATAAAATTACCATTTTCAGACATGACAACTAGAAGTTTCATACCTTATGAAGAGTTCAAAAGAATTTAAAGTAAACGTGTTTTTTACCCCGCGTATACGTATGGTCGGACTATATGAGTATATACCCATATGGTCATGACCATACGCATATGGTCCAAATACTCATATGGTCCGGAACATATATATATATATATATATAGAGCACTGCAACATAATTGGTGTCCAGGCATTATTGTACATAGAAACTGCAGACAGATCACAAGTTCTACATACTCTCTTATGGGACCGTTCCTCTACAAAAGGGGTTAAAGATACAGAGGTAAGGTAATGTAAGGAAGGTTAATCCTCAGCATTCTAGCGATAAGGAATGTTAACACATGCCATAGGTAAAATCTCTTTGTTTTTTTTTACTATGCTATAATCTGGATAATGCACAGCTAAGGTGTGCATTAACTATATATCAGATATACTGCATATGCAGTTCAAATCTGTATTCTTACCTATAGGGGCGTTTCCTGGATTTTGAAAGGGGTGTTATTCTATAAAATTAAGAAAATATGAACGATTGTAGCGAGACTAAACGCCACTTTTAAATGCAACATTTCGGCTATTTCGTGGCGGCCAGTTTTTGTTGATGTAGGAAGCCGGAGTTCCCAATGAAAACCACCCACCTTTGATAGGAAAACTGAAAATCCTAATCAATTAATATTGGAGTCGAGAACCCCCGCACGGGCAGAGTTCACCCTCAAAACCTCAGTGTTGACTGTCTAGTGATTACAGTAGAAGAACTTCTTAGACTTCTTGGCGAACGAGGCCCATTATGATAAAAGAAAGGTTTCTCCTTCCTTTTTGTTGTTGTTATCTAAACGGGGACATTAAATATTTTATTATATTTTGTGTGCACAATGTAAATCTTAAATCAGTGTTTTAAAGTCAGAACAGATTATAATGACTTTTACTTTTTTGTAGTTTCTCAGCGGCCAAAAAAGAAATCTGATTTGAATAAGTTACGACTTTAGTTGCATATTTATTCGTATAAAGTGACTATTTGGGGATCGACTTTAAATTTGGGTCTTGGGGAGTAAAAGATTGGAAAGAGAAACATTGTTTCTGTTTATTTAACATTCTCAATTTATGTACCAATATCTTCTTCTGTTCCGTCATCTTTCTCTCATTGAGGGAAAGAAAAGCGATTTATCTTTACTCAATAACCCTTTCAGTAATGATTTTTCTTACACCGATTTGAAAGTACACAATATGTCAAAGTCTTAATCCTGCGTCACCAATTAAATAAAAACTTATGAACAAATTTAACAGAAACGATATAAAATATCAACAATTAGATCGCAAATAATGTAACAACTTAGAAAGAAGCCTAAATATAAAAAAAATAGTAATAATTTAAAACCTTTACCAACCTCTTAATTACTACATAAAGGCTCATTTCCCCCTTTAATTACTTTACAAGAAATTGCCTATGAGTTGTGTATTGCCGCGGAATACCGTCAACATATTTAAAACGTTCACGTAAATTGATGTGTTAAAACAGTTTTTGGCCAATCAAATCGGTATATAGGATTTAATCTGCACGGCTCGTGTGACCCTTTAACCCGAACTCCTACGTACGCGGCGTTCCCGGGTTAATTAGGACACGGGGGGGGGGGGGGGGGGGGGGGAGTAACTTCCTATTATTGGGTATACGGGGATGTGCCAAAAATATGGGTCATAATTTTGCGAGATTTTATATAAAAATGACCCTCCTTTTTAATGACATCCTATATTAAAATGCATTTACGTTTGATAACTGTATATTGATTTGGGGTATGATCTCCATAATCATGAATAAACATGCTATTGAGAATCTTACATTAATAATGGTCAATTATTATATTAAATTAAATCAATTCATTTGAAAGTTCACCTTTCAAATAAGTTCCCAAATGAACCCCGGAAATTTGTCTCCTGATTTGATCTTCAATAAACGATGTCAATTCATATATAAAAACTTAAGGGTAGCTGGTATATTTATGAATTATGAGTGATGATGAGTTAGTGCTTATATAAGCATGGGTCATATTTTAAATATTGTATATAAGTATAGGTCATTCTTTCTTAAATATTTATATAACTATAGGTACTGAATTTCAGTGAATGTTATATTAAAATGGGTACTTTTTTTAGGCAAAAATGGCACACCCCTACCAAACACATATCGAAGTTACCCCCCCCCCCCCCCCCCCCGTGAATTAGGATCACCCGAGTCGTGCAGTTTAAATCCAAAATACCGACTTGCTTGTGGTCAACAACTTTAACTTATTTTGTGTTCGGTTATCAGTCAAAAAACAAAAGTCATATGGGTAGAAATGTCTGTTACAACAGGTTGAATACACCGGAATGTCCTTAGGGAGCTACCATTTGATTTTTATGGGGGGGGGGGGGGGGGCTAGCATGAAAATTTTGTCCTGCATTTTTTTTTAGCTGTAATCTCTGTCCTGCATTTTTATTTTTCACTCTGTTCGGTCCTGCCTTTTTTTTTTTAGTTTATTCTGACTTTTTTATACCTAAATTGTCGTCCTGACTTTTTTTTTTTGCAAGTGTCTCATCCTGCCTTTTTTTTTTACTCAAAACTCCTGTCCTGCCTATTTTTTTCAAATTTCATCCTAGCCCCCCATAAAAATCAAATGGTAGCTCCCTTACGGTCATCCGATGTAAAAAAAAATCCAATCTTAGATATAAGGGACGAAACATAGTGGCGAAACCACGATAATAACTATTTGTTTGTTTTTGTTGAGTGAGATCACTTCCGGCGGGAGTTGCCATCTTTCCGTTGACAGTTTCCTGTAAATTTCTTATTAACATTGTTTTCTGATTAAGAAATGGTAAAAATAATCAAAATGTGTAGCAGTTTAAAGTTATAAGATTGTAAGATGTTTTGTGAGTATATTACATTTTACCTTTGGTGGGATGATAATGTTGACGACCTGTTAGTGTTAAAAATAGACTAAAAAATAAATAAATAAATATTTACTCAATAACCCTTTCAGTAATGATTTTTGAAAATCCTCGACTTTCAGTTTTGTTCATATAGTTAATGCCTCTGTATTTAAAGTGCTTAAGGCTGACTGATTTTAATTCATTAATTTTCCGGGACTAATTATTATGAACTGGTCATACATGTATATATATATGTATATATAGTCCAAATAATGATGACGTCTGGCAAGGCTATTTTAATTTTTTTCTGTCTTTCCTACGACGTCATAACGCTGAAGCCATTTTTTACGTCTGGAGTTTGAGAGCAAATTTTGGGGGGAACTTTGAGACATAAAATTTCCCACAAATTATGAATTATCAATGAAACGACACTTCCAGTGAATATAAAATATTAAAACCGGGACATTTTGAAAGACCTGAATTTCCAGTTAATGTAAATCGAACGTTACTGAAATTCGGGTCCATTGAATCTTACCGATATTAATATTTTATTTTCACCGGAAGTGACGTTTCATTGATAATTGTGCTAAATCATTTTGAAACAAAAATGAAAATAAATATTTGCCCGACTCAAATGGAATCGTATCTTTTTTACCATTTCTTCTGGATATTTCTGGAAATATATTACATCAATAAGCACAAAAAAGGTAAGACTTTGTAACTACGTAAAAATTTTAAACCTGCAAGGAAAATTTTATGTCTCAAAATTAGGTCTCAAAGTTCACCCCAAAATTTGCTCTCAAACTCCAGATGTAAAAAATGGCTTCAGCTTTATGACGTCGTAGGAAGGCGTCCCAGAAGAAAATTAAAATAGCCTTGCCAGACGTCATAATTATTTTGACTAATATATATACATTTGATAACATGTTCAACGACATCGTTGTTGGTTTGAATAGTTTTACTCATTGTTGGGGTTTGTGATGAGTCAAGTCTCTGTGTTAAAGACCCTACTGTGACTTATACAATGGCAGTTTGTGTCAAACTGTTTAAGGGTTTGTTTGACCGAAAATGAAATTTGATGTTTTGCCGGTCACACGAATGACTAAATAACACTGTTATTATCGGAAATTCTGAATAACACTTGAAATGACTGAATACCTCTAGAAGTTTTAATATAATTAGCACAAATTGGTGACTTTTAAACATTGATTATTAAATAATATTGTATTATAAGTGTATTTGATAACTTAAAAATGATATATATATAGCAAGCAGGTAAGTTCATAAAGATCGTTTTAAAAATAGTGTCAATAAGTGTGTATATCCAACATGGCCAACTTGTCACTTGGTACAAAATGTATATACATGTATGCATTATCCTAGGTCGCCATGTTCAGCCATGTTGGATGTAAAACACTATATTTATAACGATCTTTATAAACTAACTGCTTTTTAATATATATTAACCCTTGTCGTGCGGGGGCCGTAATATTACGGCCGTACCCAGAATACCGTTATTTTGGCATCAATGGCGCTCCATACATTTAGAGGTCATCGTAATACCATTTATTTCGTAGTGTATGAACGTTTCCTCAATCTGAAACTATTCATGTCATGTTTCTCACTTTAAATATTCATTTTGAGCTCAAATACGAACTTCAAAATTTGATATCGGACAAAATTGGGTTTTTTGGAGGGGTGGGCTTACCTTCAAGGTCTGAATCACGGAGTTCAGAGGATTGAAACCTTGACAAATACCGTTAACCTAAAGGCACATAACGACTGGTCGTGTCTATTATCAAAATACGCCGAGGAAACGACTACTTCCGGTTGCAAGTCCAGTTAAAGTTCAAAATTGGAAAAATTCCGAAATTTGGTGAATTTTGGGGCAAATGACCTTCTTTACACTGATGAACCCAGATCAGTTTCACTCCGACCTAACAACTGTTGTGATAAAAGTGTTCACTGGTGTCCACGCTACATGTAAACTACAGATGGATGCATCTATTAGCATCTCTCGGACTTACAGGTCGAGAAAAAGAACGAAAAAAGGTCAAAATTGACGCTTTTTGTACCTGAGGACCAACTTTGGGGCAAATTCCCCACAAAAAAATTCCGCCTCCTCACCCCGACCACCCCACCCCGTGATCACCTATTTTAGATTTATTGTAATCAGTATGCATCAGCATCAGGGTACAGCTCATTTGCATATCATTTGCATATTTTTGCAAATACTCGAAATTTAGACAATTTCTGAAAACAACTCAGCATGGTAAGGGTTAAGAACCCTGATGTCAGAAACCATTTTTTTCAGTTTTCTGTCCAATTTTGATGTTTTTTCGTCTTATTTGGGGCCTTTAAAGGTTATCAAGGCCTTGGGATACGCTGGTCATCTAAAAATCGCCAAAAAAAAAAATAATGTTGAAACTTACTTAACCCTTGTCGTGCGGGGTCCGTAATATTACGGCCGTACCCAGAATACCAATATTTTGGCATCAATGGCGCTCCATACATTTAGAGGTCATCGTAATACCATTTATTTCGTAGTGTATGAACGTTTCCTCAATCTGAAACTATACATGTCATGTTTCTCACTTTAAATATTCATTTTGAGCTCAAATACGAACTTCAAAATTTGATATCGGACAAAATTGGTTTTTTTGGAGGGGTGGATTTACCTTCAAGGTCTGAATCACGGAGTTCAGAGGATTGAAACCTTGACAAATACCGTTAACCTAAAGGCACATAACGACTGGTCGTGTCTATTATCAAAATACGCCGAGGAAACGACTACTTCCGGTTGCAAGTCCAGTTAAAGTTCAAAATTGGAAAAATTCCGAAATTTGGTGAATTTTGGGGCAAATGACCTTCTTTACACTGATGAACCCAGATCAGTTTCACTCCGACCTAACAACTGTTGTGATAAAAGTGTTCACTGGTGTCCACGCTACATGTAAACTACAGATGGATGCATCTATTAGCATCTCTCGGACTTACAGGTCGAGAAAAAGAACGAAAAAAGGTCAAAATTGACGCTTTTTGTACCTGAGGACCAACTTTGGGGCAAATTCCCCACAAAAAAATTTTTCATTCCATCACAATAGGAAATTCAGAGGAAAGCAAGAAAATTCAACGTCATAATCGGATTTTAACCAATGAAGAACTGAGATCAAACGAACCACACGTAGATTAAATTTTTTTATACAATGGGTGCAGAAAATTTAAAGGGATAAATTGACGAAGATTTAAAGAAAAATCTTTATAATATACTGCTATTTAATAATCAATGTTTAGAAGTCAATAATATATACAGTGTATGAAAATTTTAAGTGTTATTCTGTCTTTCGAGATTCATTGCTACTAAATTTTCAACTAAAAATTTAAAAAACTCTTAAAACTTCTGTCTGACCGAAGGACACTTTGTCTGTCAGAGTTTGGGAAATACTGTAATGCTTTACTTTTTACAAATTGTGACTTGGATGGAGAGTTGTCTCATTGCATTGGCACTCATACCACATCACACATCATCTTATATCCAATTAATGCTAACAAATGTCTATTTAGACCTACAGTGTTTTTCAAACTGCAACAGAGGTTGCCATTTCAATAATGGCATCAATCACCTACAGCCCTACTTGTAAGTTAAGCTTGTTATATATTTTAATAAGAAATTTAAAACGTGGCTTTGTTTCTTTTATCGAAAGAGGGATGTTATATTAGATTTATTTTTATAAACTGAATTATGCCAAAGGAATATTTTTTACTATAATTGATAGATACATGTAAGTCAAAAGAAGCATGCAAATTTCAATCCACCTGTATTTGGCACTATTTGCCAGTATTGACCAATTGGCATGGGGAGTAAATACCAGTGAGTAAAACTTTTGTATTTGAAGCATACATGTTTTCAGCCATTTATATACATGTAGTTTTATTACCAATAGGTATACAGAGTCTTTCATTACATTTTTATACGACCGCAAAATTTGAAAATTTTTTCGATGTATATTGCTATCACGTTGGCGTCGTCGTCGTCGTAGTCGTCGTCCGAATACTTTTAGTTTTCGCACTCTAACTTTAGTAAAAGTGAATGGAAATCTATGAAATTTTAACACAAGGTTTATGACCACAAAAGGAAGGTTGGTATTGATTTTGGGAGTTTTGGTCCCAACATTTTAGGAATTAGGGGCCAAAAAGGGCCCAAATAAGCATTTTCTTGGTTTTCGCACTATAACTTTAGTTTAAGTTAATAGAAATCTATGAAATTTTGACTCAAGGTTTATGACCACAAAAGAACGGTTGGGATTGATTTTGGGAGTTTTGGTTTCAACAGTTTAGGAATTAGGGGCCAAAAAAGGGCCCAAATAAGCATTATTCTTGGTTTTCGCACAATAACTTTAGTTTAAGTAAATAGAAATCAATGAAATTTGAACACAATGTTAATGACTACAAAAGGAAGTTTAGGAATTAGGGGCCAAAAAGGGACCCAAATAAGCATTTTTCTTGGTTTTCGCACCATAACGTTAGTATAAGTAAATAGAAATCTATGAAATTTAAACACAAGGTTTATGACCATAAAAGGAAGGTTGGTATTGATTTTGGGAGTTTTGGTCCCAACAGAATAAGGGGCCCAAAGGGTCCAAAATTAAACTTTGTTTGATTTCATCAAAATTGAATAATTGGGGTCCTTTGATATGCCGAATCTAACTGTGTATGTAGATTCTTAACTTTTGGTCCCGTTTTCAAATTTGTCTACATTAAGGTCCAAAGGGTCCAAAATTAAACTTAGTTTGATTTTGACAAAAAATGAATCAGTTAGGTTCTTTGATATGCTGAATCTAAAAATGTACTTAGATTCTTGATTATTGGCCCAGTTTTCAAGTTGGTCCAAATCGGGGTCCAAAATTAAACTTTGTTTGATTTCATCAAAAATTGAATAAATGGGGTTCTTTGATATACCAAATCTAACTGTGTATGTAGATTCTTCATTTTTGGTTCTGTTTTCAAATTGGTCTACACTAAAGTCTAAAGGGTCCAAAATTAAACTTAGTCTGATTTTAACAAAAATTGAAATCTTGGAGTTCTTTGATATGCTCAGGGGTTAAAAAAAATTGTTTCAGCTAACTAGCCCAGGACTTATTGGCAGCAGGACTTTACTAGCCCTGTTGGAAGAACTGCTAGTCCATCAAAACTGACCTGCTAGCCCTAGTATGCCTTAAAAATCAAGAGTTTGCTGCATAATACAAAGTGGGTGTCATTTGTTTTTAAGGAGACATTATACACTGTATTTGATAAAAAATTTCTATCTGTTATTTATTCTTTTGGTGCTTAACCTAACTTAGTTGTTCCCACATTCAAAGCAGACTTTTTATTGGCGTGCTTGGGGCAACTAACGGCAATATTCACAGAGCATTGTCTGTTTTTTCATCAGCAAAAGCCAACCTTGCCAGGGGAATCATTGTGTCCCAGTTCTGCCAACTTTTCAGGAAGTGAATGCTTGATTTTTTTGCTAAATTGTAAAGATCAAAGAAAAAAAACAATAGATCAAAGGAAAATGCAGCCAAATAAGCATGAACATGTGTGAGTCTCGCGCTAAAGACTTGACAGCTCTGCTGTTCTGGACACTATTATTTTTTTCCGCTGCTTTCCCTGTGGTATTTAGCATTTTTTGGGGATGAATTTTTAGCCTCATTACTCCCTTCATCTACCGGTTTTCGTTGAAACTGACGAAGTTCCTGGGGTTCCCGTACTAAAATATTAAGAAATATTTTATTGCATGGTTACGTGCTCAAGAGCTGTGCAACAAGACAGGTCAATACCAATCAATACATCATACCCCCAAATACCGTTAATTGAAAATCTCGGCACGATAAGCAATGTACAATACCCCAAGCCATGGTATAAGAAATCGATATTTAAAGTACGAGAATTGCAATCAACACATGACCAGACATGCCAGAGTTATTTGTTCTATTTTTAAAATATGTACAACAGGACCTGTACAAACCAGTTCAAATTCTTGGAATCCCGGATGACTTAATTGAATCGAAATGGCTAACATAGAATAGTGATAAAGGGATTTTTCACTTTCCATTTTGGAAATGTCAAGAATTTTTTGTTACTAGTCCGTCGGGCATATCGGATTACACATTTTAATTGCCCGAGGCGTAAATGATCTAGTCCCGGGCGTCGGGCTAGTGGATTTTTTAACCCCTGATGCTGAATCCAAAAATGTACTTAGATTTTTGATTATGGGCCCAGTTTTCAAGTTGGTCCAAATCAGGATCTAAAATTATTATATTAAGTATTGTGCATGCAATAGCAAGTCTTTTCAATTGCACAGTATTGCGCAATGGCAAGAAATATCTAATTGCACAATATTGTGAAATAGCAAATTTTTTTTTAATTGGAGTTATCTTTCTTTGTCCAGAATCAACTTAAATCTTTGTTATATACAATATACAATGTATATTCACTTTTTACTACCAACTGATAAATTAAAATAATCTTTACCATTCAGTGATAACAAGCAGTTTTTTTACATCTTAATATTTTATGATGTATTTAAATGAGTAGTTATTGTTGCAAACTCCATTAGAAATTTTAATTGAGATTAGTTTTGGAATAAGGGAAAGGGGGATGTGATTAAAAAAATTGGGTTCAATTTTTCTCATTTGAAATTTCATAAATAAAAAAGAAAATTTCTTCAAACATTTTTTTGAGAGGATTAATATTCAACAACATAGTGAATTGCTCTAAGAGAAAACAAAAATTTTAAGTTCATTAGAACACGTTCATTCTGTGTCAGAAACCTATGCTGTGTCAACTATTTAATCACAATCCAAATTTAGAGCTGAATCCAGCTTGAATGTTGTGTCCATACTTGCCCCAACCGTTCAGGGTTCAACCTCTGCGGTCGTATAAAGCTACGCCTTGCGGAGCATCTGGTTTTATGTACATTAATTTATGTTAAAATTGTTAATGTTTGGTTTACTTTTTAGGTTACAAATGTATGCATCAGATTGTTAATATGCTGCACATGTAAATGTATGTACAGATGTTAAGATCTCAACAAAGTCACATTCCTGGTGTAATGAGGAAGCGGGACTCAGAAGTAACATCTGTCTCCTCTGGTAATTCAAGGGGCTCAGAAAGGAGGAAAAACAGGTTTTCCCTCAGGAGATTGTTTTACGTAACTCAAGGGACTACAGCCAACAGAAGAACAAGATCCCATGTTAGTCTTGATTCTGACTCTGGTAGATCAGATGCAAGTGTTTTAGCTCCACCTGATCGAGAAATTCTACCAAGACAATCCTCAAGTGTTGATACACACTCACTTTCACATAAAAAAGGAAGTTCAATAAGCAGAGAATGTCCACTTTGTCTAAATACACACCCTTCAGAAGAGTTTCCCGATATCATGACATGCCACCACCGATCATGTATAACATGCTTACAAACATACCTACAGATAGAAATAACGGAGAGTAGAATTAATATTTCATGTCCTGAATGTACAGAAAAATATCACCCAAACGATATTCAGATGATACTACAAAATGATATATTGGTGAAGAAGTATGAAGATTTTATGGTACGTCGTGTTCTAGTTACAGATCCTGATGCTAGATGGTGTCCAGCTCCTGACTGTGGGTAAGAGGCTTATATTTACATATTTTGTAATTTAAAAATGTATAAAATTTCAATAGTTCCCAAGAAATTTGAAAATAATGATAATAATATTAACTGAGGTACGTTTGTAAATTTTGACCACAACATTATAGCAATGAATTTGACATTCTGTTGGATGTTATAATTAATTAATATTAATTATTTATTGATACAATTGTATTCATGCAAAAACATTAGTTTATTATAGGATTAAACGACTTTTTAAAGGAATTTATTGGTGTATAAATTCGACCAATTCACTCACAAACAAATTAAAGTCTGAAGGACTTATATGATATGTTTGTGAGTGACTTGGTCCAGTTTTTACACCAATAAATTCCGTTAAAAAGGCGTTTAATCCTTATAATTCTTTAAATTGGAGAAAGGGAATATATTTTTCTACCCTCGTTACCTCTATCACACATAAATTGTATATTTATGTCATTAAATAGGCCTGGCGCATGCATATAGTTGTTGGTTAACATGTACAATGTATAACTTTGTGTTCCAATCTGATGATTCAAGTACTTTCCAACTGATTTTTGCAAGAATCATTGTGAGGGAATCTGAAATGACAATGTACAATTGTATGTTTATAGCTATAGTTGCAGACTTTATGCTTTTCCTTTTGCATTTAAAACCAGAATACAACTTAAAATAAGGTGTTTAATGTTTGCAAACTTACCTCTGACATGATTATTTGGCAATGTCTTTTTAGTTATGAAAAAAGGGATTACTACAAACAAATATTTATAACTAATAGTACTGATGCAAGACATTGAATTACATATTATAAATTGTTGGGAAAATAATCATATACCAGTATATGAGATAACTAAATTAACCATTGATGGCATTTGTTGCATTTGAAGGTGAAAAACATGCACAGTCATGACAGTCATAGTTTTGTCAATATTATCTTCCTGAACAAAATGTTACTAATTAATGTAAGTACTTTTTGCTTGATGTACATGTAACATGTAAACAGTCTCCAATCTCCTAATAAATTGCTACTATTTTTTCATGTTTATCATGCTTCATTCATATTTTTTTTACAGATATGCAGTGATTGCTAAAGAATGTGCTGGGTGTCCAAGAATCAGATGTGAAAGACCTGGCTGTGATACAGACTTCTGTTATCATTGTAAACAATACTGGCATCCAAACAAGACGTGTGATGCTGCTCGTGCTGAGAGAGCATCATCAAACTTGAGGTCTCCATCTGTTAGTTACAGCCATGACAATGATTCTCAAAGTAAGATCAACTTCATGTACCCAAAATTATAACAAACTGAGCCTAATTAGAAATTCACGGGAAAATCAGTTCCTTGCCAACATTGAAAAAAAAATTTGAAATTATTATTTTCCTCTGCACTTCTTGGTTAACGGTGAGCTCATGAGTCGATCATAAAAAAAAACTTGTTAAATATCTTTTTGCACAGACTTTTTGTTCACATATTTCGGTAAAGTTCCTCACTTTGATTAAGGCAAATGAGGATTATTCAGACAGTACTGAATAGTTTGACTTCATATTTTCGGTCT
The DNA here is from genome assembly GCF_963676685.1 of Mytilus edulis. Taxonomy (NCBI): domain Eukaryota; kingdom Metazoa; phylum Mollusca; class Bivalvia; order Mytilida; family Mytilidae; genus Mytilus; species Mytilus edulis. The sequence goes on from NC_092355.1 coordinate 45,862,642, forward strand.
GCATATTTGCGTGAAAAATTCGTTTTTTGACCAACTCAATATTTGTGTTTATTTAGGTGTTTATAAGTTCTCTTGAATTACATGTATAGTGCATTAGTCAGAAGATCTTTGGAGGGGTCCTTATTTTGCATTCTTTGTTTTTTTAGGTCATGTTGTTCTATTCTATATTTATTTTGTCAATTGTGTTCTATAAATAGAATGTAAACTGTGTTTCAGAAGATGATATAAAACCCTGTCCAAGATGTGGTGCTTTTATCATGAAGATGAATGATGGCTCTTGTAACCACATGGCCTGTCCTGTTTGTGGAGCAGAATTCTGCTGGTTATGTATGAAAGAGATATCAGATTTGCATTATTTAAGGTTTGTAGTCTTAAGAACAAATACATTATCTTTATTTAAAACCGGTATAAGATGGAGTTAAGATTTAGGACTTTTAGGCCTATAAGGTCTTTTGAGTAATGCTGTAAATTTTAAAGAGGGTCTTAGCATCATTAGCAGTCAGGGGACTTACTTAAATAAGTGATTTTCTAAATTACTAAATCACTGATTCAAGTAACATAATGTTCATAAAAGTTGAAAGTTAGAGTTGTCTTTCTTTAATAATCACCTATTTAAGTAGTACTAAGTGCATGAAGTGATTTAATTTTATTGTAGTTTTAAATATAGAATACTAATGATCCAGGGACTAATTATGTTGCTAAAATTTATCAGGGCCAACATGTTGTCTAGGATGACCAGGTCATGTCAGGTGATGACCTTGTACTGAATCTAGGATAATGACATAAAAATCATTTGTTTAAGTATCAAACCTCAATTTCCTTCCAAAAAAATCACTTCTTTAAGTATCATTATTCTAATAACCCCCACTAATTTCAACACCCCCGAACAGTGAAATTTTTATCTTGAACAGTAGAATTTTATTACATAATCTGAAAGTTGAAACTTTGAACTTTACAGGAAAAATACTCCCACTGCTGGGAAAAATCTGTGAAGAAAGTATCAGTTCATTAAGTTAAGCCATTATTATAGCATTTTTTTCCAATAAAAATGAATTTACAGCTATATGATAGCATCAAAGGCACAAACCTTGCTACTTAAAGAAGCAAAAAGTTATTTTTTTTCAATTTTACTAATGAAAAGATATTATCTAAACCTATGTGTTTAAAAGTTTAGTAAAACTACAAAATCACAATTTATGACAAAATCTCGAATTTGCTACTTTAATAAGTGATTTGGAAATCACTTATTTCATTAAGTCCCCTGACTGATTAGTAAGCAGGGAGTTTTATCATTTCTTTATTTTGTTTTATCAGTTTTCTCTATTCTGTGCAGTTATGCACCCATCTATTTTTTGCTGGGTATTAAATAATAGACTTCATTAAAGATGACCGTTTAATTTATTGTCATAAAATCCACTCTATTAACACAACGTATCATGAATAACAAAGGTATGCTGGTGTTCAATGAATGATTACAAATGATGACAGGTGAGTTTAATTCCAAAGTGAATGACAAAAAGCTGAAAGAACAAATAAAAACATGTACTATAGAAAGGCTTGTATAGTTCGCACTGGTTCATAGTCCGCACCCCTTCTCCCCAGAAAATTTTAGGTAAAAAAACTTTGTAAATGTTAGAAAGCTCTAATGAAACTCCGGTAATTTCAAATCCTGTGCGGTCGTTTGCAGTATTTTTTTGGGAAAAACCTGTTTTCCATCATCAAACAGAAGCGGAAACTGCTTGTTAATGATTCTAGAACGCTTCATGATTGTTAAAATCAGTTTAATTCACTTAAAAAAAACAATTTAGAAACTTGTTTATGTTTAAACAGGAAGTTTAAAAAGCATGTGTAAAAGAAAAAACTAACCGGTGAGAGTCGAAATCCATACATAGCAGATATCACTATAATACAACTTTGAAAGTAAAACAGTTCCATCCTTTTGTAAAACAGTCTTTAATGTATCTATATCACATTAATGGTTGAAGGGTCTTAGGCTAATACAAACCATATTAGTCAGTATGAAACACCAAAACAGAACGAACAATAACCGAATACGTTTTGTAGTTTACAAATTCTAAGCTGGTTTACAGTTGTCTTTTTCACTATGTTTGTATCGTTTCAATCAAGCAGATACCAGTTTATTTCAACCAAAATATTGAAAAGAAACGAGAAATTTGTAATGAAAGGTTTAGTTTTTATATTTATCAGTATTAATTTGATATTGAATAGAAATGACTTTAAATATGAATGAGTTAAAGTTATTAGTTTGAAAAATGATAAGAGCGCCCTCTACAATATCAATAACAAAGATAGCGGAACGTAAACTAACGCCAGCGAAAAATGAAATTTTTCTGTTATTTCTTGCTTATTGTACTCTATACTCCGCACCCTGTCTGGAAGGTCCAATTTTGGAGAATAAAACCGCGGACTATACAAGCCTTTCTACGGTAAAACCTGTCAAGACATTTGCCAAAACATACAAAAATACAAAGTTGACTTATGACACTTATTGTGTTCCATACATTCACAAGATCCATTGGTGGCCTTCGGCTGTTGTCTACTCTATGGTCGGGTTGTAGTTTCTGACACATTCCCCATTTCCATTCTCAATTTTACATAAAATATATAAAAGCAATATATATATATATATATAACATATATCAAGTTTGGTTACATAACTGCGAGTCAAAAATGGTATGTGCAGCTTTTAGTGTGTTGAAAACTCAGCAAGTATTATGTATGGAAATCAGACACAAACTGCTTTCCATACTTTAAAAATATCTAAATGAGGGGCGTGTTATGAATCAAACAAAAATGATCAAAAAGGGTATTTGAATGTTTATAGAACATTTTTATAGTGTAGTGTTGTCTCTGTGTGTTTATAAGTAATAACAAACCACTGTGAAACAATAAACAAATAATCTGGTGACATGGCATATTTTTGTCATCATTGCCATTTACCCTACGTTTTATACGTCATCAAAACACAATACATGTTATGTATGTACACAATAAATAGTTCTTCAAATTGATAATATGCTATAAACTTACACTATGCTAGAATCTGGTAGATATGTCAATAAATGATGCTGAATCATCAAGGTGAGCATGTAAATAAGGGCAAATGAGGAGGAAAGAAACAACCTAAATAATAAATGGAAACACAATGGACAGACGGACAGACAGACGGACGGACACCGGACATTTGTATACCATAATACGTCCCGTCAAAATTTGGACGGGCGTATAAAAACCTTTCACAAGACTTCTTTGTTATATTAATCTTAATATCTGTATACTTTTTGGTGATGATTCAAAATTTCATTTTTGAGTTATTGAGCATTTTGTAAAAAAGGGGGAGGGGTTTTTTACATATCGTGCCGTATCTCAAAAACGATTTATGATTATTGCTTAAAACGTTACACACTTCTTTTTTATATTAATCTAAAGATCTGTATACTTTTTGGTGATGACTCAAAATTTTATTTTTGAGTTATTGAGTATTTTGTAAAAAAGGGGAGGGTTTTTTTTACATGTCGCGCCGTATCTCAAAAACAATTTATGATTATTGCTTGAAATATCTACGGACAAGTCAGTACATGGACTGATTTTGTTGTTTTGTCAGGGTATTTTTAGTTTATTTTAGCTATAGCTTTCAGAACCTTTGACACCAAACATACTTGGATCTGATGAATCTTATTCTAGAATTATGTGTTGTCTGCACAGAAATTAGTTTAAACATATTTATTTATAGTGGATTGGGAAACACGTTTTGCAACTTACATTAATCCATTTCCACTTTGCGGGTGCGAGTGCTGACCTGTGTTAAGAGAGAGCCATATCTCTTGCACGTTAAAGACACCCTTGTAGATTTCGAAAAAGAGTAGGCTAATGCACAGAAATTAGTATGTTTCATTCATACTATTGATCTTGAGCATCCCTTTTGAATATTTGTTCGCACTAAATTTGTAATGTGATATGTTTTTCTTCAAGTCTTGTGAAAGGTTTTTATACGCCCGTCCAAATTTTGACGGGACGTATTATGGTATACAAATGTCCGGTGTCCGTCCGTCTGTCTGTCCGTCTGTCCGTCTGTCCAGCGTAAACATGTCGCACCGTAACTTGAGAACGACTTATCCAAATTCATGAAACTTAATATAGTTGTTTCTTATGATGGTCAAATGATCTGTATACTTTTTGGTGAAAATAAGATTTAAACTTTTTGAGTTGCGGCACTTTGTAACTAAAACAGGGGTGTGTTTTTTTTCACATGTCGCACCGTATTTCAAAAACGTTTCTTAATTATTGCTTAAAACTTTACACACTTCTTAGTTATATTAATCTTAATACCTGTATACTTTTTGGTGATGATTCAAAATTTCATTTTTGAGTTATTGAGCATTTTGTAAAAAAGGGGGAGGGGTTTTTTACATGTCGCGCCGTATCTCAAAAACGATTTATGATTATTGCTTAAAACTTTACACACTTCTTTCTTATATTAATCTAAAGATCTGTATACTTTTTGGTGATGATTCAAAATTTCATTTTTGAGTTATTGAGCATTTTGTAAAAAAGGGGGAGGGGATTTTTACATGTCGTGCCGTTTCTCAAAAACGATTTATGATTATTGCTTAAAACGTTACACACTTCTTTGTTATATTAATCTTAATATCTGTATACTTTTTGGTGATGATTCAAAATTTCATTTTTGAGTTATTGAGCATTTTGTAAAAAAGGGGGAGGGGTTTTTTACATGTCGCGCCGTATCTCAAAAAGGATTTATGATTATTGCTTAAAACTTTACACACTTCTTTGTTATATTAATCTAAAGATCTGTATACTTTTTGGTGATGATTCAAAATTTCATTTTTGAGTTATTGAGCATTTTGTAAAAAAGGGGGAGGGGTTTTTTACATATCGTGCCGTATCTCAAAAACGATTTATGATTATTGCTTAAAACGTTACACACTTCTTTTTTATATTAATCTAAAGATCTGTATACTTTTTGGTGATGACTCAAAATTTTATTTTTGAGTTATTGAGTATTTTGTAAAAAAGGGGAGGGTTTTTTTTACATGTCGCGCCGTATCTCAAAAACAATTTATGATTATTGCTTGAAACTGTACAAACTTCTTTGTTATACTAATTTAAAGATCTGTATACTTTTTGGTTTGATTCAAAATTTTATTTTAGTGATATTTGTAAAAAAAAAACAGGGTGGGGGGGTTTCACATGTCCAGCCGTGTCTTGAAAACAATAAATGGTTATTGCTTAAAACTTCCTCAGAAACTATTTATGATTAATACATAAAACTTCCACACAAGACGTCGGGCGTATCATGTGCTCATGGCGCAGCTGTTTATTAATTATATTGTTAAACTTGGTTTTAATTCAACAACATATCATGTTTCTAATTTGTCTTTGCAGTCCCTCAGGTTGTACATTTTGGGGGAAGAAACCATGGAGTAGAAAAAAGAAGATATTATGGCAACTTGGAACTTTAGTAGGAGCACCTGTTGGAATAACACTTATTGCTGGAATAGCAGTTCCAGCTATGATTATTGGTATACCTGTATGGGTTGGACGAAAGGTAAGATTGCAAATTACAAATTACACTTATTGCTGGAATAGCAGTACCAGCTATGACCTGTATGGGTGGGACGAAAGGTAAGATTGCAGTACCAGCTATGATTATTGTTATACCTGTATGGGTGGGATGAAAGGTAAGATTGCAGTTCCAGCTATGATTATTGGTATACCTGTATGGGTGGGATGAAAGGTAAGATTGCAAATTACAAATTACACTTATTGCTGGAATAGCAGTTCCAGCTATGATTATTGGTATACCTGTATGGGTGGGACGAAAGGTGAGATTGCAAATTACAAATTACACTTATTGCTGGAATAGCAGCTATGATTATTGGTATACCTGTATGGGTTGGAAGAAGGGTAAGATTGCAAATTACAAGTAACATCTGATGTCTTTAAAGTCATATGAAATGAGTGAGTGGTGAAAAACAATGTTTATCCAATTCTTGAACCAATGCATGTATATATCATAAACTTAGTCCTCTGTGCAAGATTTTCTCATTTTTCAAGCAAATATATCGTATAATCGTCAATTTTTTTCCTCTCTGTCTATTATGATTTAACAAATATGGCTGCTCATTAAATGCCGTGTTTTGAAGCCAAAGTTTACCGATTGTCACTTAATAGTAAACAAATAACAAAAAGCATGGGTATTGAGCACGTTTTTAACATGTACAATCAGATACTTGTTTATTTTAATGACAGATCCATGCGTATTGTGATCAACGGATTTTTACGAGGAGGGTTACACTCAGGTCACTATGCATATGGAAAATATGTCGGCGAATTGCTTCCTGGAAGGGAGCAATTAAAAATAAGTAAACTTCTTCTAAATGTGGACAAATTAAAGAATTTTCCTCAGAAAAAAGTACATGTAAATAAGTTGTGTAATGAAAGCTATTCATTTAGTTATAAAAAAACATGTGCATATTTTTTTTTAATTTGAGTTTCTTATGACTTTAACAAATCATTTGCTGGTACATTACAATAAGTTTATCATCAATTTACTAAAGACTCATCATTTCTGCATGAGGAGTCTTTTGTAAACAAAACTTATTTCTTCTTTCAAAAAAGTTAAAAAGACCAAATAAAGTACAAAAACTAAAGAGCATTGAGAATCAGGCACAGCTAGGTAATCTTTACCTGGGGTAGAAAATCTTAAGTATTGTAAAATACAAAGTGTTATAAACAACATTGACCTCTACTTAAATGTATATTTGCATGAGAAAAACCCCCACTAAAGAGTGTCGATATTAAAGTTTTATCTAGGTATCAATAGTGAAAGTGATTCCATTAATATATTGCTGTCCATACATTTCATTTACTCAATGTTATACAATGGAAATTACCGACAAGTTGTTAATGACTTGTCTAGGTCAAACTCAATTGACATGTTTTACAGTAATATGCTGGCTTACAGGATATTTATTTTTGACATGTTTTTCATAAAAAAAAATAGACCTGTTTTCTGTTGAAAATGCCATTTAAATTAAATCACTGTTCAACTCTAGACTGCCTTAAAATTTTATACTGTAAATTTGAACCAGGATACAGGTTGAAGAAAGGAGGAAAACAAATTATTTTTGTAGACCATTTTCAATACACAAGGAATCCATATATATATGTAAAGAATTAAAAGAAACGAAGAATATTTTACAAAGTTTAGTTATTGGTAGAGCAACACTAACAGCATGTATATTTAAATAGTCAGTCTTGTGCTTGTTTCTCAAGCTACATATTTCTTTTCTGTCAGTTAATGGTTAACAGCTAATTGTTTACATGTTTATTTGGAATCATTTACAGATTCACTCCAAGTATAAACTGAGTCCTAAACATAGGAGAAACTTGGCCATAACCGGTGGTGTAGCAACATCTATCCTGGTTTCACCAGTAGTTGCAGGACTTGCAGTCGGTTTGTATATCTTTATCTGCATGTTTATAAAGGTTAAGAATATGTGTACTTAGAAAATACTTCTTCAGATCCAAGGTTGTGCTGTTGAGGCATCATTCATTTGCAAAACTGCCTGCACTATGTACAGTGTGTAGTAAGGTTTTATAAAAATATTACTTTTGTAAGTAGGATGATAGCTTTTCTCTTTGGTTTAATTATGGGGGTGTAAACTGTATTTCAAAATATTCTAATAGATGACAATGTTACAAACAAATTAATTGAGAATGGAAATTGGGAATGTGTTAAAAAGAAAACAACCTGAGCAAAGTGCAGAAAACAGTCCAAGGGTGTTCAACACACTTATCAAAAGCATTTTGTACCATCCTTTATGTTCCCCTGGGCACTCTGGCTTCCTCAACCAGTAGACAAAATAGCTCAAAACCAATACTTAAAAGTGGCGTCAAAACACCAAAAGTCAAAAATCAAATCAAATAATTTCCTTCTGAAGTCTCTTCTACCTAAAATTCTTAAGTTTGGTTGATCCCTGTACTTTCCAATCACCTTGTCCACCTGTTTGTGTCTTAAAAACAAAGGATTTTCAGATGATTCCTTGCATTTGTGTATCAACGACTTCATTGAAATTATACTTGTAAAGATAGGAGTTATAGAGCTGTAATAACAACTGACAATACTATGCCCAAAATTAAATACAATGCAAGGTCAAAAAACAAAAACTCAACCCTTTCATTGATAGCTGCCACAACAAAAGCTACTCTGAGACAATGGCTTGCCTGGCTTTTGTGACACAAGTGAGAGATCTTCATATTAAATATCAATAAAAAGTTGTCTGTAGTTATTTATGTCTTTGATTTGTTCACATACACTATAAACACAGTTTGTTCATGCTTTGAAAAAAACTTGTCAGTAAAAAATCAAAGAAGTAGGCCCGGTAAAACCCCATTTTGGCTCCAAAATATAGCATATTTACAAATTAGCTAAGGGTTTTAAAATGTAAAAAATCTTCATCATATGAACTTCAAATTTTTGGCCAAAATGAACCCTTACCAGACCTTCTCTTTTGCATATTTTCGGCATTGAAACATGAAATTCATGAAATACGACTTGTTGACCTAGAATCGTAATTTTCTAAACCAAAATGACAAAAGTTTGAAAATTATAACAAGGTCACAAGTACTGGGACTCGTCATTAGCTGTTTGAAGCGTGAATCTCTGTATAAAGGAATTTGTCAGCTAAAGGGTTAACACCACCAAAAGCTAAGGTGAAATCAGGTCCTGTAAAAGGATAAGTATCTCATGTTCCACATGTGACACCTGTTATGTTGCTCAAGCAACTTTTAAGACAAACTAAAACAGTTATCATGTTCCTAAGCCCAACAATGTTAATTTAATGTATAACGATGTTTGACAGGTATTGGTGTTCCTATATTACTTGCCTATGTGTATGGAGTGGTTCCTATCTCACTGTGTCGTAGTGGTGGATGTGGAGTCACAGCAACAAACAAAGGAGGGGTTCGCTTTGAATTTGATGAAGAAAATGAAACTGTTGGACCAGCTGGACCAGGTAATATTTATTTGACTTCAAACTGTAAAGTAATGAAGCCTTAGGGTATGATTTATCTATAAATGTCATTCTGTCTGTTCCTGTTTTGGTATAACTGAAAATTTGATAGCACTCACCATAAAATATTACTTACGGTAACATAAAAAATGTGTATAAAAGATCAGAAAAATGTTCCCACATATAACTTTCTTGTGCTAATTTTAGCTCAGGGTCAGGTAGAATTTTCTCATCGCTTGGCGTCTGTCATTGTCTGTTAACTTTTAGAAAAAAACTTATCCTTTGAAACTACAGGGTTAGTTAAACTAAACTTGGCAACAATCATCATTTTGTGGTATTTAGTTTAATTGGCTAGCCTGCCAACTAACTTGGATATGGCTAAAAATAGAACATATTGGTATAAATAAAGATTTTTGTCAAGCCTGCAACATTTATGTCACAAAAGCAAGACATAGTTATTCTATATTCTGTTGAAAGCACAGATAACATTTAGGTTTAGTCTGTGGTTAAGGTGTTTTTAGACATAAATTTTGACAAACCTTTATGGAATATCAGGGGTGGATCCAGCCATTTTAAAAAGGGGGTGTTCCAACTATATGTCCCCATTCAAATGCATTGATCAGCAAAAATAAGGGGGTTTCTTTGTATTTTACTCATAAATTTAAAATGAAGCTAATTTTATGCTACTGGTTATTTGTACAATAGTTGGCTGATTGCAGGATAAAGCACATTGCATTTTCTTTGAAATCTTTATTTCTCTAAGATATTTATAAATTGTTTTAAAGAAATAAATGTTGTTATTGCCCTTGTAACCTTATGCATGGATAAGATATGTTTCAAAGTTTGGGACATAGGAACGACTAAAATTTACAGGGTTGACAATGAATCAAAGAGTCTGTTGGGATTTGGGAGGCAGAAAACTGTCACATATAATTTTTGTACTCTTAACAAGGGGCATTATTTTTTTCAGTCTGCCTTTCTAGCTTTAGGTTAAAGTTTTTGCTCAAGGTAGTTTTTGATGAAGTTGAAGACCAATCAACTTGGTACTTGGTACCCATGTTCTCTATATACAATCTTTCTAATTTTAATGCCAAATTAAAGTTTCAAGCCTAATTTCATGGTCAACTGAACATAAAAAAAGTATGAGTGGGGCATCCATGTACTATGGACACATATTTGTTAGGTAATGTTGAATATCAAAAACATTTGACTTGATGATAGCTTTTTCTTTTATTGATATGCAGAAACTCTTCTTGTTTTGGTAGATACACAGAGTGTTGGCACTGGACACAATGTGGCTAACCCAAGCATTGCTCCAAGTATTGGTGATGCTTCACTTGGTATGACAAACAGTCTGAGTGCCAGTGGTAGTCACATGGATAGGGTTGGCATCATTAGGGATGAGATAAGTGATAGGGACTCAGCCAGTAATAGAGCTATAGGGGGATACAGTTTGAATGGTAGCCTCTGTGGGGGAAATTACTATACCCAAAAGTAAGTACATGTATATATAATTTTTCTTATTTCTGATTTTTTTTTTGAAGTTTAAGTAAATATATACAAGAACAAATAGATCTGACATGTTTTTTTTAATAAGGCAATATCCAAAGATGCACAGGTGAGCCAAAAAGTTGTAAGTACCTAATCTGTGATGTGAATTATTGCCAAGAACACTTTTTAGCTCACCTGTTCAAAAAGCAGAATGTGTCTGTAGTCTGTCCTTGTGGTCCATCAATATTAACTTTTACAAAAATCTTCTCCTCTGAAACTACTAGACTTAATTAAATCAAACTTGGCAGCAATTATCATTAGGGCAGGGCTTTAAAAATGGTTGTAAAGTACTTGATTGTCCAATAAATTATTTTTTTGACTTTGTTCTAGACTTGAAATGGGCATTTAACTTAGGTTTGCCATTTTAACATAATCAGGGGTTCAAATTAGCAGAGGTACCAGGTCTGTGACCATCCATTTATGGTTTCGGACCTTACAACCGGAATCACTTGAGATAAAAATCTATTGCTAGTATCTACTGACTACAGTCTCTATAGTGTATTTTTTGTCATTCGAGAGAACAAGATTGTATGACATGATCATGATGAGCCTTTATCATTGACCTAGCCTAGGAAAAGATTATATAAAATGAATTATCGAAAGCAAAAATCTTAAAATGTCTAACTGTTGAATTTCACAGCAGTAAATGAAATGCATGTATGTGGGGTACTAGTCTGGCTATGCAAAACAGCCTAGATTTGTCTACATATATACCTCAGTTGTTCTTGAATCAAAACAAAGATAAAAGCCAAATCAAATATGAAGTTAAAGAGCATTGAAAAACAACTTTGTTAAAACTTGTGCCAAATATATACTAGTAGTAAGGTAGACAGAGAAGCCAATATATTATCAATAAACATAATTTACCTGATTCAGAAAAAGTAATTTTTAAAGAAGTATTTTATGCAAATATGTATAATGCTTGATAATTATAAATTTAATGTTCATGTCTTTCAGGCTAGAGATTCAAGCTGATGTGTCATCAAATGTGCCTGATATAAGGTGCAGTATTTTTAATTAATGTATAATTTGATATCAGTCCTAAAGAAGGGGTGGGAATATTTACCTTATTCAAAATTCAAGAAAAGGCTGAAATATCTCTAATTTGTCTAAGAACTCCACTGCATGTTTTTAAATCACAACTATATCATAATTTCTTTAAGATGTTTGTTTTGAAACCTTTTGACACAAGACAAATATTCATACAACTTCAGAGCACATCAAGATACGTTAAGATAGTTTGACAGAAAATAATGAATGAATAACATAGATATAAATTTAATGGATGGCATACAAATTTCTCTAAATGTGCAAACTCAAAAGAACAATATTAATTTGTTAATATTTGGTCAGATTGACCTTGATAATTCTTGTAATTGTTTCTTTATTTGAACTATAATTGTGTTGTGTGATAACATATCATTAGCTCATTTTGAAATATAATTGTTGATCAAAATTATTTAACTAAAGTGTACCTGGATTTTTTGTGTGTGAGGTACAAAAATGTACATCAAAATTAATCAATACAGATGCAAACAAAGCAAATCTTGTTCATGAGGTAACAAGTTTGATAAATTTTGACACTAGGAATGTATTTGGGATATGTTCCACATAAATATCAATTAGTCAACTTTGAAGATTTAAGTGTATTTTGGTGGCCATTTTGAAAATAAGGTAAATTATACAACTCTTTATTTACTAATACTTATCTTGAATCTCTTCTACATTCAGGGATAAAGACACTTCTTCTGTTGTAACAGCAACATCGGCATATGAAGTCCAGGTTGACATGCCTTCAAGGGGAAGACATAGTAGTGTGGAAAGCAGTACATTTGTAAGTGCAAAGCAAAGAAATGTGTCTGGTCAAAGTTCACCAATTTCTGGTTGTAGTGCATATTTATCAGGACCAGAATCACAGAATACTAAATGTAGAAAATGTAAACGACATAATAACAGTAATAGTGACAAATCATGTGAACAGTCTAGTGTACATTTTGCAGATCAGGTCAGTTTATGTGATGATGTTACAACTCACAGTATAAGTGAAGAGTCAGACAAATTTTTGGGTTACTTGACTTCAGAATCTGCTCATGGTAAATGTTTCACATCCCGTTGTTCAGAGCTGAAATCTGGAATTCCCCCTTGTCAGTCTCGTTTTCAAGATTCCAATGCGTCATCATTACCTGAGGTTGAAGTAGACAGACCTTCATTAAAAGAGTCTGAGAATGCAAGAAAGGCTGTCTCTACATCAGCTTTACCACTTTCGCAATTCAAATTAAGTCACAAAAGTCTATGTAAAAGTAAAAGTCAGGAAGATTGTGCCTTGTCAGACAAATCTAAAGTGGGACGTGTAAGACATCGTAGTTGTGAGCTTGCCATGGAGACAGGACGGATTTCTCCAACAGAGGAAAATGATAATCAATTATAATGATGTGATATTGTAGTATATACAATTTCATGATATCGTTTTCATTTGCTTAAATTTGTACTAATTTTTAAAAGGCAGTTGGCAGCAAATTTTTTGTTATAGCAACAGACAGATGATCTTTTAATAACATGAAGTGTAAGTTATAAAATAAGTCTTTCATTCCAGACCATTTTATAAGATTAAACTCTGTAAGGCTTTTGATACCATCAAGGCTGTAATGATAGTATTCCTAAATTCTCATTGTTTCAGATTTTATAAAGATTTTTGGTTTACTACATGTACTACAATGATGCTGGTTTTCCATCTATATTCTCATTGCCACAAATCATCTGTATATTATATTGTTATTTGTTTTTCGTAACATGTTTAGTGGTTATGTATTTTTTTATTTCTGAAAATTTAACCTACAAAAAAAGTGCAAGTTATTGTCTAATATATGGAATATATCTTTAAAAAAATTGGAAGGATAAAAGTGGTGCCAGTTTAAAATCAACTTACTTTTTATATAATTTCCCCTTAACTTAGAATATCAGCTTGAAAGACCTACAAATGTCACAAGCAATCAAAGGACTCCTTACAATTTTTGACTCAAATTGAAGTGTTCTTCCAATTAGCTAAAAAATAAATAATGTTAGAATATGCAATAAAGGTAAGCTATACAAATATATCCCTTGAATAAAACTCTCAGTTAACTCTTTATGGGAGATGTTTACTGCACAGTACACACATTTAGACAGAAAATGAAAATATCATTTAGTTTCAAAAATTCATAAAAACGGAATATAGAAATGATTTTTTTTTATTAGCAGTCTCTTTGGTCCAATTTTGTTGAGCTAAAAAAAACATACCCTGATCATATTGTATTGTCTTGCAAGTCAAAGATTCAAGTCATTGGAAAATGTATTTATGCAACCTTGATTTGACTAGTGGAGAATGCAGCCATTTTGAAAGAGGGGGGATGTTCCCAACCCAGAATAAAGGGGGTTCCAACTATATGTCCCCATTAAAATGCATTGATCGTCCAAAAAAAAGGGGGTTCCAACCCCCAGAATCCTTCCCCTGGATCCGTCACTGGAACGTCGTGCATGTATTCAGCATGTGTTTTCATTAAAAAAAAAAGCTAAAAATGTCAACATCTAAAGGTGAAGAATTTAATAGATAAAAGGAAAGTTTGGACTTGTTTAAAATTCTTTCTGCACCATTGAATTAAAAGTTTTAAATCTCAATTGATGAAAGCCTTTTCTGCAAAGTTTTAAAATGGTAAAGTAAATTCATTATCATCTTAATTTTATTGATATAGTTTCTTGTCACTGTAATTTTATTAGAGATTATCCATTATTTGATTTGGAGTTACATAATTAAAAAGGAGTTGCTGGCAGTGAAGAAATACCTACATGTAGATCTTACTGGAACACAATAAAAACCTATATATTTTAAAAATGACTTGTTTTTGGAAATACAAAATCCAATGTAGAAAAATTCAATGAATATATCAAAGTGATATATATTTTTGTCAAGGAGTTTCTAGCATGTCTGGTAATGTGATAACTTTTCATAAATGTATTATTATTGATAGATCTGTATATTTTCTTACTAAGTTAAGACATGTTTTCTTAAGGATAAACATGTTTCAATCACCAACTATCATGACAGCAATAAAAAAAAACGACCTTAAACCTTTCTATATATTGTACTGCACAGTGGGTAATTCTTTATTCATTGTTTAATCACTCCTCTTTTATTCACTTCAGACCAAAATATTTGGATTCTTCAGATTTTATGGCCACATTATTTTTTTATGATGTGCATATTTTCAGAATTTTGATTTTAATGAATTATATATTAACAGGTAGTTGACATTTGCTAAACTGTTTATCAAATTTTAGTTTTTCATATTTTTGCGCACAATGTATTTGTACTTGAACTGTTTCCAAGCCAGAGTGTTTTTATTGTTAGAATATATATAAACATTGTATGTGTCATGGTTATTTTAATCAATGATAGATGTATCTGAACTTGAATTACATATTTCTGCAATCTAAAACATGCTGGCCACGATATGTTAATGTGTCTTACAGGAAAACGATACTTTGTCCAAGGCAAACAACAAAATATTATTCACTCATTAAGATGATATAACTTTCATGATGACAATTAAGGTTTAAAGTCTTTTATTGTGTACTGCTGTTACCAAGTTTTGTTTATGTTGACATTTAAGAAGCAGAAACAATGACTGGACTAAATTTTTATACGACCGCAAAAATTTAAAAAAAAATGTTTTTTGGGTCATATATTGGTATCACGTTGTCGTCAGGGTCGTTCGAAGATCGATTATTTACGAATAATAACTTAAGTATTAGTAATAAGAAATCAATAAAAGTTTAACACAAGTTTTATAACCTCTAAAGGAAGGTTGGAAAAAAAAATGGGTCCAAAATTAAATTTTGTTTGATTTCATAAAAAATTGAATTATTGGGGTTCTTTGATATGCCGAATCTAATTGTGTATTTAGATTCTTAAGTTATAGTCCCGTTTTCAAATCTATCTACATAGGGTCCAAAGGGTCCAATTGTTGGGGTTCCTTGATATGCTGAATCTAACCATGTATTTAGATTTTTGATTATGGGCCCCTTTATCAAATTGGTCCACATTGAGTTCTAAAGGTTCCAAAATTGAACTTTATTAGATTTCATTAAAGTTTGAAGTCTTGGGGTTCTTTGATATGCTGAATCGAACCATGTATTTAGAATTTGGATATTGGACCATAATAGGTAAATCCTGTAAATGTCCTATTTATTTTTTGTAAGTTCTGTGTCAGAAACCTATTCTGTGTCAACTATTTAATCACAATCCAAATTCAGAGCTGTATCAAGCTTGAATGTTGTGTCCATACTTGCTCCAACCTTTCAGGGTTCACCCTCTAAGGTCGTATCAAGCTGGGCCCTGGGGAGCACCTGGTTTATAAATAGAATAGTAAAACAGTTACTGGTTATAAAATCAAAACTTTTGCTTTATGTCCTTTTTTCAATTGTAATTTGTCAAGTTTATCAGATCTGTGATAGTTTTTTAAGAGGAAGCAGATTTGAAATCAGAGTCAGATGATATTAAAAAGATAGATAAACACTGCTCACACTATATTTTTATCTTTAGTGAACGTGGAAATCAGAACCAGAACCATTATTTAGCGTTTGATTTAAATTTTTTACATTATAATGAACATGTGTGAGTTACATGTTGATTTTACCACAACTTAACAGTGAACTACAAGAGATGGAAAAACAGTGAAACAAATAAACATACATACAAACCAGAAATCATAAGTAATGCCCCTCCACTTATGAAAACCATCCTTCAGAAGGATACAGATTGAAAAAAACTGAAAAGTGAATTGTAGAAAAAAGAGACATTATATTTCAGTTTCAGATCAATAAAGATTTTACATCTGTGAATATGATCTTGTTTTTTTGTGATTATTTTTCACAGTTCGGTTCTGATTAAAAATGTGTGATAATTTTAACGTAATTAATTTTTCATTTGTTTATTCTCTTTAGTTTTTGTTATTGTTCATTGTGAAATATGTTATGTTTGATTTTATTTAGAGATTTTCATAATGTTTATATATTTAATTTCTGTTGCTTCAAAAGCATTCTGTATAAATGTTTTTGTATTAAAAGTGAACCAAAGTGTTTTGTATTTGTTTGAAGGTTAAGAATGCTGCATTGTTCTGTAACAAGAATAAGTAAATCTGGCTTATTGTTTAACATGCATAACAGGAGGTACTACAAATGTTGTCATGAAGTGGACGGGAAATCACATTTTACATTATCTTCAAAACTGGAAAATCAAAAAGCATATAAAAAAATTCTTAGGGGTTCCGCAGAACCCAGTGTCTCGCCTACTTTTGCTGTATATCGCAGATTTAACAAAAATGAGGAAAAAAATCAATGAAAATATTCCTCTTGATACTATCGTTTGATTGTAAAATGCTTCTGTTTGGTAAAAATCCAAGATAGTTTATGAAATTTGAAAAAAATAGGCAGGACAGGAGTTTTGAGTTAAAAAAAAAGGCAGGATGAGACACTTGCTAAAAAAAGAAGTCAGGACGACAATTTATGTAAAAAAAAGTCCGGATAAACTAAAAATAAAAGGCAGGACAGAACAGAGTGAAAAATAAAAAGGCAGGACAGAGATTACAGCTAAAAAAAATGGAGGACAAAATTTTTCATCCTAGCCCCCCCATAAAAATCAAATGGTAGCTCCCTAAACAAGCTTCTGTCCAGGTTTGGTACAAATTTAAAATAGTATAAGAAAGTTATTAATTTAAAAAAAAAAATAACCAGAGTGAATATGTTGTTTCCTGGCAGAAAGTCCATTTAAAAGTAGAATACGGAAAAAATGGATTTAGCTTTTTACAAAATTTACTTCTGGATACTATCTTATGATCATAAAAAAGCTTCTGTCCAAGTTGGGTACAAACCCAGGGTAGTTTAAGAAAGTTATTAAAATGACAAAAACTTTAACCACAGAGTGACTGTAATGTTTCCCTGCAGAAAAACTCAGTCAATTTATAAGTAAAATACAGAAAAAATGGAATTTTTATTTTTACAAAATTTACTTCTGGAAACTATCTTATGATCATAAACAAGCTTCTGTTCAAGTTTGGTAGAAATCCAGTATAGTTTAAGAAAGTTATTAAACTTTCAAAAACTTTAACCACAGAATGAATATTTGTGGACGATGTCGACAACAACGACACCGACGACGATGGAATGTAGGATCGCTTAGTCTCGCTTTTTCGACTAAAGTCGAAGGCTCGACAAAAAGGTATTGTATGAAATGTTCCTTATTCATTTAATTGTATATATCTCATTTTCAGGACATTAACTTTAGTTTAAGTGAATGGATCTCTATGAAACTTTACAAGAAGGTTCAATTCTCAAAAGGAAGGTAGGGATTGATTTTGAGGGTAATGTTGGGTTAAATTACTAACAGTTTTGGAATTAGGGCCAAAAACAAGCATGTTTGTAGTTTCCTGACAATAACTTGTGTGTTAATGTATGAATCTTTCTGATTTTGTACCACAAGGTTCCATATCACAAAGTGAAGGCTGGGATTGAGTTTGGGGGAGTTTGCCTCAAACATGCAGGAAAAAGGGTCTAGAAACAACCATTTTTATACGACTGCAAATTTTGAAAAAATTTTCGTCGTATATTGCTATCACGTTGGCGTCGGCGTCGGCGTCGTCGTCGTCGTCGTCGTCGTCGTCCGGCGTCCGAATACTTTTAGTTTTCGCACTCTAACTTTAGTAAAAGTGAATAGAAATCTATGAAATTTTAACACAAGGTTTATGACCATAAAAGGAAGGTTGGTATTGATTTTGGGAGTTTTGGTCCCAACATTTTAGGAATAAGGGGCCAAAAAGGGCCCAAATAAGCATTTTCTTGGTTTTCGCACCATAACTTTAGTTTAAGTAAATAGAAATCTATGAAATTTTGACACAAGGTTTATGACCACAAAAGAAAGATTGGGATTGATTTTGGGAGTTTTGGTTTCAATAGTTTAGGAATAAGGGGCCAATAAAGGGCCCAAATAAGCATTTTTCTTGGTTTTTGCACAATAACCTTAGGTTAAGTAAATAGAAATCTATGAAATTTAAACACAATGTTTATGACCACAAAAGGAAGGTTGGTATTGATTTTGGGAGTTTAGGACCCAACAGTTTAGGAATTAGGGGCCAAAAAGGGACCCAAATAAGCATTTTTCTTGGTTTTCGCACTATAATGATAGTATAAGTAAATACAAATCTATGAAATTTAAACACAAGGCTTATGACCATAAAAGGAAGGTTGGTATTGATTTTGGGAGTTTTGGTCCCAACAGTTTAGGAAAAAGGGGCCCAAAGGGTCCAAAATTAAACTTTGTTTGATTTCATCAAAATTGAATAATTGGGGTTCTTTGATATGCCGAATCTAACTGTATATGTAGATTCTCAACTTTTGGTCCCGTTTTCAAATTGGTCTACATCAAGGTCCAAAGGGTCCAAAATTAAACTTAGTTTGATTTTGACAAAAAATGAATCGGTTGGGTTCTTTGATATGTTGAATCTAAAAATGTACTTAGATTCTTGATTATTGAAGTTTTTTGGTCCAGTTTTTAAATTGGTCTACATTAAGCTCCAAAGGGTCCAAAATTAAACTTTGTTTGATTTCATCAAAAATTGAATCCTTGGGGTTCTTTGATATGCCAAATCTAACTGTGTATGTAGATTCTTCATTTTTGGTCCTGTTTTCAAATTTCAAATTCTACATTAAAGTCCAAAGGGTCCACAATTAAACTAAGTTTGATTTTAACAAAAATTGAATTCTTGGGCCTCTTTGATATGCTGAATCTAAACATGTACTTAGATTTTTGATTATGGGCCCAGTTTTCAAGTTGGTCCAAATCAGGATCTAAAATTATTATATTAAGTATTGTGCAATAGCAAGTCTTTTCAATTGCACAGTATTGTGCAATGGCAAGAAATATCTAATTGCACAATATTGTGAAATAGCAATTTTTTTTTTAATTAGAGTTATCTTTCTTTGTCCAGAATAGTAAGCAAGAAATATCCTATTGCAACAAGAATTTTTTTTAATTGGAGTTATCTTTCTTTGTCCAGAATCAACTTAAAGTTTTGTTATATACAATATACAATGTATATACACTTTTTACTACCAACTGATAAATTTAAATAATCTTTACCATTCAGTGATAACAAGCAGTTTTTTTACATCTTAATATTTTATGATGTATTTAAATGAGTAGTTATTGTTGCAAACTCCATTAGAAATTTGAATTGATATCAGTTTTGAAAAAGGGAAACGGGGATGTGAAAAAAAAGGGGGGGGGGTAAATTTTTCTCATTTCAGATTTCATAAATAAAAAGAAAATTTCTTCAAACATTTTTTTGAGAGGATTAATATTCAACAGCATAGTGATTTGCTCAAAGGCAAAAAAAACCTTTTAAGTTCATTAGACCACATTCATTCTGTGTCAGAAACCTATGCTGTGTCAACTATTTAATTTTAGATTTAAAAAGTTTGAAGAAGAAATCTTTAATTGATTTGTAAAATCTTGGCATTTGTTTTGTGTAAAAAAAACCATGTAATGTCAAAAATTTGATCACAATCCAAATTCAGAGCTGTATCATGCTTGAATGTTTTGTCCATACTTGCCCCAACTGTTCAGGGTTCGACCTCTGCGGTCGTATAAAGCTGCGCCCTGCGGAGCACCTGGTTCTAGTTTCCAAACAATAACTTGTCTTTAAGTATATGGATCTCATTAAAATTGTACAAGGTTCCACACTACAATGGGAAGGCTAGGATTGAGTTCGGGATAATGGCTCCAAAAAGGGGGAGGGGGCATTTGTTTCAAAAAGAGTTTGGGGGGGGGGGGGGGGGTTCCAATATTTTTAAGGGGTTCATATTTTTTCTTTCAAATTTTTTCAATATTTTGTAAAGTTCCTAGAAGAAATCTTCAATTGCACTGTATTGTGCAATAGATTTTTAAGTTCTTTGACCACATTTATTTTGTGTCAGAAACCTACATTATGTCAAAAATTTGTTCACAATAGTATCAAGCTTGAATATTGTGTCCAAATATGCCCCAACTATCACGGGTTCAACCTCTGCAGTCCTATCAGATTGTGCTCAGCGAATCATTTTATTTGTTATTATCTTGAATAGTATTATACCACTACAAAAAATTTTGCGGTCATATATTGGTATCACGTCATCATCGTCCAAAGACATTTGGTTTTTGTACAATTACTTTAGTATAAGTAAATAGAAATTATGAAATTTGAAACAAGGTTTATGACCACAAAAGGAAGGTGGGATTGATTTTGAGGGTTATGGTCCCAACAGTTTAGGAATTAGGGGCCAATTTTTTGTATAGCTTGTGATTTTTGTCGCAGAAAGTTTGACATAGGGATAGTGATCTGGTGGCGGCGGCATCGTTAGCTTACTTCTTAAAAGCTTTATTCTTTAGAAGTAGCATGACCTGGATGCTTCATACTTTGTTTATGGATGCCTCATATTACAAAGTTTCCATCAGTCACATGTCAAATATCCTTGACCTCATTTTCATTGTTTAGGGACTACTTCAAAAAAAAGATTTTTTGAAATGTGAAATTCTCTCTTATTATAAGTAAAAGGATAACTTTATTTGGTATGTGGGTACCTCATGCCTGTCGGACAGTTTTCACTTGACCTCGACCTCATTTCATGGATCAGTGAACAAGGTTTAGTTTTGGTGGTCAAGTCCATATCTCAGATACTGTAAGCAATAGGTCTAGTATATTAGGTGTATGGAAGGACTGTAATGTACATGTCCAACTGGCAGGTTTCGTCTAACCTTGACCTCATTTTCATGGTTCAGTGGTTATTGTTAAGTTTTTGTGTTTTGGTCTGTTTTTCTTGTACTGTATGCAATAGGTCTACTTTATTTGGTGTATGGAATGATTGTAAGGTGTACATGTCTAGCTGGTAGATGTCATCTGACCTTGACCTCATTTTCATGGTTCAGTGGTCTAAGTTAAGTTTTTGAGTTTTGGTCTTTTTTTTCTCATACTATATGCCATAGGTCAACTATATTTGGTGTATGGAATTATTTTATGATCTATATGAGAGTTGCACAGGTTTTATTTCACCTTGACCTCATTTTCACGGTTGATTGGTCAGTGTTCAGTTTTTGTGTTTTGATCTGTTTTTCTTGAACTATAAGCAATAGGTCAACTATATTTGTTGTATGGAAGAATTGTTAGTGCTACATGCCTGCATTATGGTTCATCTGACCTTGACCTCATTTTCATTGTTTATTGGTCAATGTTTTGTTTTCTTGGTTAATGTTAAGTTTATGTGACAGCTGTAATAGAGGTATATATTTAGGACTATCAACATAATATCAATGATAAGAAAAGAAGGCAAGACATTTCAGCATGTGCACTTTTTTGGGGGGTGGGTGTCAAGTTCTTTAACAACAGTCATTCTGTGTCAGAAACCTATTAAGTGTCAAATATTAAGTTACAATCCCAATTCAGATCTGTATCAAATGCAATTATTGTGTAAATTTTTGCCCAACTTCAGGGTTGGATCTCTGCAGTCGTATCCAGCTGTGCTTGGCGAAGCAATTTATGATAGATAAAGATAAAATGTGAACAGCAAAAATGTTCGTCAAAGTAAGATCTACAAATAAGTTTCAATATGACCAATATTGTTTACTGACACCTGAAGGAGTTATTGCCCTACCGGAGCAGATGGAGCATTAAGTTTTACCCTTTTTCATCTGTTTGTATGTCCCATTATTAGTTTCTGTTTGCCTCAACCAAATGTTATGAAACTAATAGCCAATGCTAATAACCACAGAACACAGATCAAGTTTGAATGTTGGTGTTACTTTTACCGTTTATAGAGTTTTGCCTCTTTACAAATAAAATAAAATGCTCTGCAGGATGCAGCTTTATACAACTGTAGAGGTCAAATCCTGAACAGTTAGGGCAAGTATGGACACAACATTCATGCTTGATACAGCTCTGAATTTGGATTGTGATTAAATATTTGACACAGCATAGGTTTCTAACACAGAATGAATGTGAGCTAAGAACTTTAAAAAAAAATTGGACATTTACCTATTATGGTCCAATATCCAAAATCTAAATACATGGTTAGATTCAGCATATCAAAGAACCTCCAGAATTCAATTTTAGATGAAATCAAACAAAATGTTTAATTTTGGACCCTTTTGACCTCAATGTGGACCAATTTGATAATGGGCCCAAAAATCAAAAATCTAAATACTTGGTTAGATTCAGCATATTAAATAACTCCATACATTCACTTTTTGTTGAAATCAAACAAAGTTTAATTTTGGACCTTGATTTGGACAAACTTGAAAACTGGGCCCATAATCAAAAATATAAATACATGTTAAGATTCGGCATATCAAAGAACTCCTAGAATTCAATTTTTGTTGAAATCAAACAAAGTTAAATTTTGGAACCTCTGGACCTTATTGTGGACCAATTTGAAAACGAGACCAAAAATTTTTGCGGTCGTATACAAATTTCTAAATATTGGGATCTGTTCTTTAGCTTAAGTAAGCTTCAACCAAATGTTATGAAACTTAATCACAATGCTTATCACTAAAAAATACAGATAAAATTTTAATTTTGGGGGTGTCACCTTTTATAATGGAAAAAGTTCTGCTTTTTCGTTTCCGTTCTCTTTAACCAAATGTTACGAAACAAGTGTTATATCACAAAACTCAGATAAAGTACAAATTGTGGAAGCGTCACTTTTACCGTTTTCAGTTATGTCCCTTTATAACTTTATATGATAGACAAGTGGGAGAATAGTTTAATTTTTATTCACTTATTAGACAGAAATTTATATATTATGATGGTAAATTCGTAAGGTCTCGTAGGGACTTTCTATACTAGTATAGAGATGTACTTAGACCATGCAGAATGTGTGAGCTAGTTTTACCCAGATAACCGTCCGAGAGAAAATATTATTCCTGGACTCATCTCGCATTGTTTAGATAACTCGACAGAGCAGCTATCTATGCTTCCTTTTTCCTGCATAACAAGCATTATTCTTCTTTGAGTTTGATCTTAGTTAACAGGCGTGGTTTAAGTGGCTTGTTGCAACACTTTCAACAATCCGTTACATTTCATTCCATCTGCATTGCATTATTACCATAGATGGTAGTTTAAAATGTCTTAAGCGAGCCCAGAAGTTGTACAAGTGGTATTCTCTTTCGGACAAGTAATATATCATGGTCACTTGCCCTTAACAAAAAAAAGTTGATATTGAACCAGAAGATTTCCCGAGAGATTACTTTAGGGAGTGACCATTTGACTTCAAAAGGGAGGTATGGGTTTTCTTAATAGATATTGTAATATCCCCAGTTTGATGAAAACAAATATTTTGGCCAAGCAGGTGACAATAAAAAAATATTCTGAATCCAGATTTCCCCCAATACCTTTTAAAGTGTTAAATTTTGAAAAATAATTTGATTGATAGCATCGAAAAACTATTCTAAAAATACATTAAAAAAAAGCGTTCGCGCTTTACGCAGGATTTTTTTTGGACTCCGACAGAAAACTATGACCACCCTTTGAAGTTAAATGGTATTCTGTTATTAAACTCCACTTAAGCCTAAAACAGGTATCGTCAGGTGGAAAAACATCATGATTGTTGGGGAACAATTGATTTTTAGTTATTGATATTATTATAATCATTATGAATTATCTCCGTGTGCATCATTTCTGAATACTTATATTTTAATTATATACTTTATATATCTCTGGATACCAGAAGGTAAACACTAAGAATTTGACTTATTGACTGAGATCAATGGTACTCAACTAGGCATGCCTTCGGGTAGAGAAGTTTTTCAATATTTAAACAGTAATACTGCAGCTATCCATCTTTGTCATAATAAATAACCATCAAACATTTCCCCACTCGGTTAACTAAGGTTTTAAACAAACACGCAACGCAGAATTAACCCAACATTATTAAAACTACATGACCTTTGAGGATAAAAAGAGTTCAACGGGATTCCACCTTTTGTATGAAATATTTATAAAATTGCACTTATTTACTGAATGAAGCAGAATCAACTATTAATTGCTTCAGAATAAACCTGTTGGGCTTTTACTGTCGTTCGTCTATAATTTTTGGTAAAATTCTGTTTTTTTATCAACAAATGGTCAATTGGGAAACAATGACGTCACAATGCTAAGCAATTATAATTGGATAACATAAGAAACTTATATACGTTCATCATAAAGACAATAATTTGAAAGCTTATCTGCGTTATGTTAAGATACATAAGAATGGTATTTTCAATGATTTACGTGTGTTGTGTGCTTGTTTTTTCACAAAGTGCACAGCCATTTGTTCAAGAAGAAAACATAGGTTCATTTGTTATCAAAGTTTTTGATAAAATAGGACCGTTGCAGTGTTTGAAAAAGTGTTTACACCATAAAAACTGCAAAGAAACAAACTACCACAAACAAAATTTACAGTGCGAGTTACATACAAAATCAAATCCGGATAAATCGAAAGACAAATCTGGATTTATATCTTTTTCGCCATTGTCAAAACCAAGCTTATTGGTAAGTTAACTATTTTATTAATCATTCTTTAGAAGGAATGCATTCTGATCATTTCATTTTATTTGTAAATTTTTATAAGAAATATAGAATAACTATACATCTACTAAATATTTTTTTGGCATAATACGCCTCTCTTTTTCCTCATTAATAACACAAAACAAATTAGAGGCTATAAAGAGCCTGTGTCGCTCACAGATGGATTCATGACAAATTTTGTTTTGGTGTTGGTGTTGTGTTTGTAGATCTTACTTTACTGAACAATCTTGCTGCTTACAATTATCTCTACCTATAATGAACTTGGCCCAGAAGTGACAGAGGAAAATATTTTGGAAAAAGTTACAAAAATTTATAAAATTTATGAAAATTGTGAAAATATGGCTATAAAGGACAATAAGGGTTCAATTGACCACTTTGGTCATGTTGACTTATTTGTAGCTCTTACTTTGCTGTACATTATTGCTGTTTACAGTTTATCTCTACCTTTAACATTCAAAATAATTACCAATTCAGGGGCAGCAACCCAACAACAAGTTGTCCTATATCGGTCTGAAAATTTCAGGGCAGATAGATCCTGACCTAATGAAAAATTTTATCCGCAGCAGATTTGCTCTAAATGCATTGGTTTCAGAGATATGAGCCAAAAACTGCATTTTACCCTATGAACTATTTTTAGCCATAGCCATATATATACTTTTTTTTAACTTGAGGTTTCATATGACTTAAAATCAAGCACTAAGATTTATAAGGAAGTCCGTTATGACCTCCAAAATATATGCATATATATATTATAATGAAAAAATTAGCATGGCATGTGCCGTTTTATTGGAATTTTATCTCGAGCGTTCACTGTTTAGATAGTGAAAGAAGCACGTCATATAAGAATTATCGTTTAAGCATAACAAATGTATTCACTTATTTATTTCCAGAAAAAGGACAATTGTTGGCCGAATCCTTGTCATGACAAACAGCAATGCATTAGTCTTCATGATCAGTCTCATTTATGTCTTTTGGTTGGTAAGTATTTTTACGGGACTTTCATGGGCAATCAAAATAACATAAAGAAAACCTTTAACTGTCATATTATCCCTTAATTATAGACTGATGTTTTTTTCTCTCCATCAATTTCATGATATATTTATTTTTTAGGTAAAAACGCACATTCTTTATTTTATAAGATTTGAACGGTAAATACTGGTTATTAGGACCACCATTTACTTTCTCTAATATTTTTAAAACACAATTTAATCATTTATTTTACTCAAAGTCAAATTAAAAAAAAAAATATATGTTTTCCAGAAGATTCCATATTTTCTATTATGATAAATGGTTTATTACAAATCGCCTGCTCTCAGTAGATAACATCCATCATACTTTCAATACTTATATAGTGAGGAAAACATGCCAATCTGAATATTTATTAAGGTATAATGACATTAATATTAGACCTCAACAAATTTGATTGAGCATATGTTATTTTAACTTAAATTAAGTCACATAACAAAACAAAAAATTAAGCACATTGGTTACATAAGGTAAATCACTTTTTCTTCATATTGCCTGATTCTTAGGTGGAGCCATACTAAAATCTTCTTTTTATGTTGATATTCGCCCCACACATCAAAATAAGAAATATCAAACCTATTTCTAAAACGCATAATCATGCTGTGCAAAGTTTTATTTTAATTATGCAAAGAAAAGAAAATTAGTTAAATCTGTCTCATATCCTGATTTACATCTAGAAATTGACAATCAGGGTCGGTGGAAAACACAACTTCACGACAAAAGAGATGATATCAGCTACCTAATTGTAAACTTTTCATTTCTATGAAGCAACATTCTAGCAGCGCTTGCATTCAGAGTATATATCTCCCAACTGATACGTATAATAGCGGATATGTTCCTAATGTTGAAACTACAATCTTGTTCCTATTTCACGAATGTCACCTACCGACTCAGACTTATTACCGGGTTTGTAATTAAATAAGCAAACAACGTGTAACACGTGTGGAGAAGGATCTGCATACCCTTTGGGATCACCCCCAGTTTAAGGTGGGTTTCGTGTTGCTCAGACTTAAGTTTTCTATGTTGTGTTTTATGTACAATTGTTTATCTGTTTGTCTTTTTCTATTTTAACCATGATGTTGTCAATTTATTTTCGACTTATGAGTTTGAATGTTCCTCTGGTATACTTCGCCACCCTTTAACAACCATTGATAGGTGGCAAACAAAGTAAAGAAGAAACAAAACGACTTGAACTAACAAACACGAAGGCTCGCTAATATTATTATAAGAAATGACATTTATAGTTTTAAAGGGTACTTCTGCTTCTACGGAAGTCGACATTTCTCTACATCAAATGTTCCGTTTGATAAACAACAAAAAGCGAACAAAACAAAAACTTTTAATAAAATTGATTTGTAATCTGCCTTCCAGATGCGCCTTGTTCATACAATCCATGTTTAAATGAAGGAACATGTCACGTGACTGGTGTGAAAAGTTACTCCTGCACTTGTTCCCTGGGATTTTTAGGGAAATATTGTCAAAGTAAGTATAGAACATAATTCATGTTATTTGTGGAAAATTTCATTTTGCCATTGAATAGAGTAAATCACAAAAATACTGAACTCCAAGGAAAATTCAAAACTGAAAGTCTTTAATCAAATGGCAAAATCAAAAGCGCAAACGAGTTTTTTGTAATTTTCATGTTAAGGAAATCATTAAACCAATGAATGCATATATAATCAGCTAAATTAAATCCTCTTGGCACTATTTTTACATTTATTACGAACCCACAATGTACAATCGACAAAAACTTCTTCGTTGTAATTTATCTCCAAGCTTGTTGTCAAACTTTACCAGATCATTATATTGATTAACAATAAAGTCATGGAGTACGTAAAACATAAATGAGTTGATTTCCATGTGTTTCCATTTGTTGAATAATCTATGCCAACGATTTGATATACTGAATTGGTCTTTCAGAACCAGTTAACATTTAAAAAATCTTCCGGTGGAACTTTTTTTTGCATACGTTGCGCACGATGTTGGTACGAATTTTTTTTTTTTTTTAAATAATAGATTATCATAAAAACGAATGCATAGACTGGTCAGCTCAATAAAAATATGAGTTTTTGGTTGAACTGGGTTTAATAGGACTGACAATATAAATGCAAAACATTAGCCGAACTTTAAAATGCAAAATAAAATGTAAACACTTACTTATCCCATTTTTTAGCAAACGTGCCTTCCGATCATTGTAAAACTTTATAAGCATATTGATTCCGTAAAGAAAAAAAAAAAAATACAAACTTAAGAATGCATTAATTGATATTCAAGTGATCTCGATGCCAAAAAACTCATCATGATAGATACCAGGATTAAATTTTATATTTACGCCAGACAGCGCGTTTCGTCTACAAAAGACTTATCAGTGACGCTCGAATCCAAAACATTCCATAGTTGTTTGGCTTTTTAACTATTTTGATCTGAGCGTCACTGATGAGTCTTATGTAGTCGAAACGCGCGTCTGGCGTATAAAATTATAATCCTGGTACTTTTGATAACTAACTACTTCTATAACATAAATGAAACAGAGGATGAAATTCTTAACAGTTGTTGTAAAATTAATATGAAAAAAATCCGTGGCTACGAAAGTGCTAATTACTGATGCTCATCAATAAGTCAAAAAGGTGCAAGCAAAGCCATTCAATCATAGTAAAAATTTCCACATTTTAAAGTATATTAACTCATCATGGATACCAGGACCGAAATTTTATAGGCATCTTTTAAAGAAAAAAAACCCACATAGTCTTAGATGGGTTTGGAATTTCGTGTCTCTGAGAAATTGCCTGAAGAAATCCAAAAACGGAGCAATGCAAACTTGTCTGTTATGAAGTTGTCGGTCAAGCAAGAGATACAGTAATTTTTTCGTTAGATGCAATACATTTGTGTTAGTGGCCAAGTACTTATGTGAGCAATAGGACATCCGCAGAGAACAATCTGAGACATTACATTGTTTATGTTGACATATCAGAAGGCCTCGTCGGTTTATAATGATAATATACTTATCTTTTCATTTGTCATGATGTATATGGTAATCATATGCTATAAATAAAATATAATTATTATATCGGTCCCTTATTCTACCATTTCGGTAAATTTTCCGCGAATTGGTACATTTGGTCATTCCGGTACCGATATATAGACTACCCGATTCTACAGTATATTATGATTTAAAAAAAAAAAAATCAGATAAAATAGACATCTAATATTCTTAAAGTATTTAAATGAGACTTACAATATTTAATTTTTCAATTTGCAGACACTCCATGCATGTCCAGTCCGTGTAAGAATAATTCTACATGTGAACCATTTGTTGAAGATTACATTTGTAGATGTCATCAAGGCTTTTATGGCAAAGATTGTGAATGTAAGTAAAGTTATTCTGTTTGTCGGTTTAAAATGTTCAAAGAATAGTTATAGTATCGAATTCATAACAGTGTGGCTATGGACATTGATTGGCGCACTTTAATATCCCATTGACTGGGACTTAGACAATATACGTATAGTGTCTTGAAATATGAAATTTATTTGTATGAGGCTTAGAAATGGGAAAATGCGAGGTTCTACCGAGCATTTTCCCGTTTCGTGCCGAATACAAATAAATTTCATATTTCAAGACACTATACGTATATTGTTTTTATACTGAAATCGATAAAAAAAAAAAAAAAAAATAAAAATATGAAACAAATATCATTAAAAAAAAGTGTTAGGAATTTCCCCCTTGGGGTACCATTTTGGGGTATTTCCCTATGAGCGTAGTCTAGGCGGTAAGCATTGCCAATTTAAGGAATTAGAAAGGGAAAATGAATTTAATTAATACCATTTGATAAACATGGTA
This sequence comes from Mytilus edulis, assembly GCF_963676685.1. Classification (NCBI taxonomy): domain Eukaryota; kingdom Metazoa; phylum Mollusca; class Bivalvia; order Mytilida; family Mytilidae; genus Mytilus; species Mytilus edulis. The sequence goes on from NC_092355.1 coordinate 45,892,743, forward strand.
TATAAATTACCAATTTGAAGATATAACAGGTTTAAATTCATAAAAGTTTGACCATTGTTACTACACGTTGTCATGGTTGTGACGTGACGTTGTAAGTAGGCGGGGCGTTATAGGTGAGTTGAGGTCATTGACGTATAAAGCTAACGTTTATACGTATAGCTTTATCTGTATAGTAAAATAGCTGATTGCAGTATAAAGATTAGGTGAACGTTCGTCTATAACGCCCATTGCTCACGACGTCCTTAATATAAACATTTAAACCGTGGGGTCACCAAAGGTTCTCAACGCCTATATAAAATAATTCGAAATACTAATCAGGAATTTGTGTTTTGATTTATATTGATTAATTAAAGGTCCTTTACTTGTGTTTTTGTTATGTTTCGACAATCAATTTTCATAATAAGATATTGCAAAGCCATGTTCTTTCAGAAAACATCAAAGCCGGTTTCGTTAGATCTCCCACGCGACATATCAGAAACAGGAGCGATGAGAGATCGGTTTTTAATTAGATTGAAGAAATAATTGATGCAAACTATACTTTATTGTAGTTTTAACATGGGTAGGCATTATATTCGTGATTAGTTTTGCCCGAGCGATATCGAAAAACTATTATAAAAAGTGTCCTAGGTTTTTAATTAGATTGTTATTTCTTGAACCTACCATTTTTTTGGTCTGTGTAGGATTTGTGTGGCATTGAAAAAAAACGGGTATAAACTACACAGTGCAGCTTCCAACAAGAATACAAGATTTATTGATTTTCAAAATGCGACCAAAATTAAAAATTTGCTCGCAGCGGAAAAAATTCAACAGTTTGATTTTCATTGAAATAAAATAATTGTTATGATTTACACACCGTTACTTTTTCCAATATAAATATTCGAACTATTTTGTTTGTTATTTCCTTTATAAATTTACATCATTTTTAAAAAGACCACGCGTCTTCGATATTTAGAAGACTATAAAAGCGATGTTCATTATCTTTCTCCTGCTGTAAGTTTAATTTAGTTATTTTGTGTCATAATTGACATCTCGTAAGTTTAAAATTTGAATAAAGAAGATTCAGGTTGTCTTATACGTCAATGATACACACACAAAAAAAAAACGATAACAAATAAAATAAGGTGCAACATTCATTCTCCATGAAAAGAATACATCACATGGATGTAATTTTTGTAAGAAAAATACCAATTTCGTGAGAAGTTGTGTGTTGGACTTGAAGAGCCAAGGCAAACTGACAAATATCTGAATGAACGAATCAATTTATGGTATATAAAAAAAAAACAAAGCCCGCATGGTTAGCATTGAATAAATAGAAGGTCACTCTTAAATGATCACAACGTAGAAGTTTTTGTTCTCTTAATCAATAAGATATTTTCTGAAATAACGCGGGTCCCTATTAACTTAAAAGTTTTTTTGTGTTTTTTTTACCATGAATAAACTTTTTTTTTTAATTATTATTTATTGATATCAGCTCTGGACATTAATATTCTTAAAAGTGAAACTGTTGTAAGTGATGGTATAACAATTATTTAAAATAAATTCCTTAAATGATATGTGAAAAGAAAGTTTCATTTTATGTATCAAAATGTGTAACAAATGATTATTTAAATCCCCACTTGAAGACCTCCGATAGACTGAGTGAGCATAAAATCATCGCCCACGACAAACAAGTTAAAGGTAAACTTTTCAGTACAATTACTAATAAACGTTTTACTGTCGACCACACTGTTATGAATTTCGTTCTAAGTATATTTTATAAATGCGTAAGACAAAAGACAAAACCGTTTCAGTTCAGCTGATTTTACTCTTTTTACGTTCAATTATACTGATCCTATTGTGCCTAACAATAAAAAAAAATGTTCAGGTTTACCATGTGAGGAATTTAATCTTTTTTTGTCAATGAATTGTAAAAAGATAGTCAAATTTACCAACGTTGGTTCAAACATTATGATGTCGCTGATATGTTCAAAGTTTTTATGGCTGTGTCAACGTATTTGTCATCACAAACTAAAGCCGTGAAATAGAATTTTATTAAGAGCTGAGCAGAGAGATATAAACAGTTTGACGACCGATAAATATACTAATAATGTGTCTGATAATAAATAGAAGCGACACCGAGACTAATTCAATATTTTTCAAAATCAATTTGTTATCAAGAAACATGCATAAATTGTTTTTATTTATATTCATATATTTTAAAAATGTTTTTGTGTTTGCTGGGCATGCATGTGTACACAATTTCATATGAACATGTTCTATCATATAAAAATTAACAAATCACTTAATTCAAAACCTCAAGAAATAGGTAAATTCATATTATCAAACATTTTAAATAAACTCATCATTAGTATCATATGCAATCAAATTGTGGTAACCAGACGCGTCTACAAAAGAATCAACAGTTACACCAATATCTATTGTTTTAGTGTATTTGTTTCTGGTTACACTCGAATAAATAATTAAATACGAGTAGAAAAGCATTGATGATTCCAAAATACCAGAAGACCTGAATACTGTAAAACAAAAACATCTGTTTTCGTTTCTGTGTGTGTTACATTTTAATGATGTGTTTCTGTTGTGTCGTTGTTCTCCTCTTATATGCGTTTCCCTCAGTTTTAGTTTGTAACACGTATTTGTTTTTTTTCTATCGATTTACGAGTTTCAAACAGCGGTATACTACTGTTGCCTTTACTTAACCTGATAAACATGATATGCCTTTTAAACTGATACTATACACCATTTCAACAGCTACTGTATATATCTTTTGTTTGCCTCTCGTTTACTTTTCTTTTCCTTTTTAGTTTCAAATTCATGTTCACCACCACGTCAGTGCATTTATAGTGATGACTTCAACTGCCAGTGTGATAAAGACTGTCATGAGTATGAAGATTGCTGTTCTGACCAATTACAGTACTGTATTTCGCCATAAAACAGTTACTACATGCAATTATATCAGAATGTAGATTAATGGACTTACAAGTTCGAATATTTTAAGTGTTTATAAATCTAGCTGATATCCAGTTTAAAAAGAACAAAATACATAACTCTCTATAATAACATACAATGGATTGGTACATAATCTAACTCTCTATAATAACATACAATGGATTGGTACATAATCTAACTCTCTATAATAACATACAATGGATTGGTACATAATCTAACTCTCTATAATAACATACAATGGATTGGTACATAATCTAACTCTCTATAATAACATACAATAGATTGGTACATAATCTAACTCTCTATAATAACATACAATGGATTGGTACATAATCTAACTCTCTATAATAACATACAATAGATTGGTACATAATCTAACTCTCTATAATAACATACAATGGATTGGTACATAATCTAACTCTCTATAATAACATACAATGGATTGGTACATAATCTAACTCTCTATAATAACATACAATGGATTGGTACATAATCTAACTCTCTATAATAACATACAATGGATTGGTACATAATCTAACTCTCTATAATAACATACAATAGATTGGTACATAATCTAACTCTCTATAATAACATACAATGGATTGGTACATAATCTAACTCTCTATAATAACATACAATGGATTGGTACATAATCTAACTCTCTATAATAACATACAATGGATTGGTACATAATCTAACTCTCTATAATAACATACAATAGATTGGTACATAATCTAACTCTCTATAATAACATACAATGGATTGGTACATAATCTAACTCTCTATAATAACATACAATAGATTGGTACATAATCTAACTCTCTATAATAACATACAATGGATTGGTACACACTTTAATGCAACAGGTGCACAATTAATGTTTCTTCTGTGATTCTCGAAATCAAAATATTTGACTATCAAGAAAATGTTGGAGCGGATCAAATCAAATGGAATTTAAAATATAAAAGGGTCTTATTTTAATCCTTTACGTTTCGCTGTCCTATATTTTCTCCAATTTATCTGTTTATTTATTGTAACCCTGTTGTTTGATGTTGTCATTTTAATGTTATAATTAACACTGCCATTTATCTGTTTATTAATTGTAACCCTGTCGTGTAATGTTGCCATTTTAATGTTATAATTAACACTGCCATTAAAGCGGGAGGTTTGGCATGCCACAAAACCAGGTTCAACCCACCATTTTTTCATAAAATACCCTGTACCAAGTCAGGAAAATGGCCATTGTTACATTATAGTTCGTTTCTGTGTGTGTTACATTTCGGTTTTGTGTCTCTGTTGTGTCGTAGTTCTCTTATATTTGATACGTTTCCCTCAGTTTTAGTTTGTAACCCGGATTTGTTTTTTCTCTATCGATTTATGAATTTTGAACAGCGGTATACTACTGTTGCCTTTATTTACGTCATCGAAAGTTTGTTGCAGTCTTAAAATTGCAAGCACTCAATCACTTCACTTATCAATTACAATGTTATTTTCAACCAGTGTATGCCAATAATACCTTACACACATACAATCTATCAGCAGTTATCAAAACAAACAAAACCCACTCAAATTAGATGTGACTGTCATATAAGTGAGAGGTTTAGCAAGCTATAAAACCAGGTTCATTCCCCAAATTCTACGTAAGAAAATGGCTGTACCAAGTCAGGAATATGACAGTTTATTGTTATCCATCCATTTGATGTGTTTGAGCTTTTGATTTTGCCATTAGATTAGGAACTTTTCGTTTTGAATTTTCCTCGGAGTAATATTAAAATTTTAAAATTTTGATAAGAATTTTCAATGCATACGAGTAAAGTGCAAATTTGGGAGAAATATAAAGAGATAAAACAATCGTAATCACATTCATGTTGATTCTTGTACACATTCATATCTTTTTGACTCCTGCAAGTACTCAATCACTTAACTAATTCATTCCAATGTTATATTCAACCAGTATATGCCAATAATACCTTACACACATACAATCTGTCAACAGCCATACAAGTGTGAGGAATATGACAGTTTATTGTTATCCATTCATTTGATGTGTTTGAGCTTTTTATTTTGCCATTCGACTAGGGACTTTCCTTCTTGAATTTTCCTCGGAGTAGTATTAAATCTTATAATCTTGATAACAATTTCCAATGCATATGAGTACAGCACAAATTAATATGGGAGAAATATAATCTTTAATAACAAAAAAGACAACCCAATCGTGTAAACATTCATGTTGAATCGTGTTCACACTGGTGTCGATTCGTGTACATATTTATATCCTTTTGACTTCATGTTCCTATCCTTTGATTCCTGGTTTGAAATGATTAAACAATTTTGTTCCTTTCAGACTTGAACTGAACTCCACCATAAAATTGTTCACATACGAATCCTTTTCTGACTTTTTGCTTTCAAAAATTACTACCAGAGTCACTTTTGTGTCTACTTGTGACAGAAAATAAGTACTTTGTGCTTTCTGAAAATAAATTTCAAAGATTAGCATACATTTATTCTTATACTATGTTTAATATGGACTAACGAATTGACAACAGACATGTGGAGGAAGAAGTAAGGTGTTGGTGATTGGGTTTGTACAGTTTAACTGTTTAGGACGGATGGAGGAAGTAAGGTGTTAGCTTTTGGGGTTGCACTGTTCAACTCTTTAGGATGTTGTGGAGATAGTAAGGTGTTGGTAATTGGGGTTGCACTGTCAAACTTCTTAGGATGTTGTGGAGAATGTAACGTGTTGGTAATTGGGGTTGCACTGTCCAACTTTTTAGGATGTGATGGAGGAAGTAAGGTGTTGGTGAATGGGGTTGTACTGTCCAACTGTTTAGAATGTGATGGAGGAAGTAAAGTGTTGGTGATTATGGTTGCACTGTCCAACTCTTTAGGATGTGGTGGAGGAAGTAAGGTGTTGGTAATTGGGATTGCACTGTCCAACTCCTTAGGATGTGGTGGTGGAAGTATAAAGGTGTTGGTGATTGGGGTTGTACTATCCAACAACTTAGGATGTGGTGGAGGAAGTAAGGTGTTGGTGATTGGGATTGTACTGTCCAACTCTTTAGGATGTGGTGGAGGAAGTAAGGCGATGGTTTTTGGGGTTGCACTGTCCAACTCTTTAGGATGAGGAGGTTTTGGTGAATGGGGTTGCATTGTCCTACTCTTTAGGATGTGATGGAAGAAGTAAGGTTTTTGTGATTGGGGTTGTACTGTCCAACTCTTAAGGATGTGATGGAAGAAGTAAGGTGTTGGTGATTGGGGTTGTACTGTCCAACTCTTTAGGATGTGATGGAAGAAGTAAGGTGTTGGTGATTTGGGTGACATTGTCCAACTCTTTATAGGATGTGATAGAGGAAGTAAGGTGTTGTGCTTCTCAAGTTTCTATCTATCTATTACAGTTTTGAAGATAGCAGGCAAACATTTGAAAATCTGTTATTAAACAACAATAAGGGAGCTACCATTTGATTTTTATGTGGGGGCTAGAATGACAAATTTTGTCGTGCCTTTTTTTTAGTTGTAATCTCTGTCCTGCCTTTTAATTTTGACACTCTATTCGGTCCTGCATTTTTTTTATTAGTTTGTCCTGACTTTTTTTCAAAAATTGTCATCCTGCCTTTTTTTTTGCAAAGTGGCTCATCCTGCCTTTTTTTTATTACTCAGAACTCCTGTCCTGCCTATTTTTTTCAAATTTCATCCTAGCCCCCCCCCCCCCCCCCCCCCATAAAAATCAAATGGTAGCTCCCTTACTTCAATAAGGAAATGATTAGGGTCGTGTTGATTTACTTGAAGGTCTAGTCTTGCTGACCCTTTTTGGTTTTTTTCATACAGTTTACCAAAGTCAGCTGACATTGGTAAAAATAGAACATGTTTTTGTCTTTACAAATATCTTTATTGGATGACTGGTGCAATCATCAGACACATTTTTAAAACTAGACACCACAATGATGATTGTATTTAATATGGCCCAGCAGTTACACAGAGAAAGATTTTTATAAAAGTTAACAAATGACATCAGACAAAAGATGCCAAGTGATGAAAAGCTTACTGGGCCTCTCTTGACCCAGATAAGCTAAAAATAAAGGGACAAAAGACTAACAACAAAAGTACAGGACACAACAATTACAATAAAGCCTGAAGGATCAGATATTGGTGCGGAGAAGGGTAATCACATGTTTGCCAATCAAAATACAATGAAACAAGAATGTGTCCAAAGTACACGGATGCCCCACTCGCAATATCTATTTCCATGTTCAATGGACCGCGAAATTGGATAAAAAATATAATTAGGCATCTAAATTAGAAAGATAAAATCATAGGGAACATGTGTACTAAGTTTCAAGTTGATTGGACTTCAACTTCATCAAAAACTACCTTGACCAAAAACTTTAACCTGAAACATGCACTTTCATTTTCTATGTTCAGTGGACCGTGAAATTGGGGTCAAAAGTTTAATTTGGCTTTAAAATTAGAAAGATCATATCGTAAGGAACATGTGTACTAAGTTTCAAGTTGATTGGACTTCAACTTCATCAAAAACTACCTTGACCAAAAACTTTAACCTGAAACATGCACTTTCATTTTCTATGTTCAGTGGACCGTAAAATTGGGGTCAAAAGTTTAATTTGGCTTTAAAATTAGAAAGATCATATCATAAGGAACATGTGTACTTAGTTTCAAGTTGATTGGATTTCAACTTCATCCAAAACTACCTTGACCAAAAACTTTAACCTGAAGCGGGACAGACGGACGGACGAACGAACGGACAGACGGACGGACGAACGAACGGACAGACGCACAGACCAGAAAACATAATGCCCCCCTACTATCGTAGGTGGGGCATAAAAAACAAATGCTCCACAGGGCGCAGCTTTATACGACCGCAGAGTTCGAACCCTGAACAGTTGGGGCAAGTATGAACACAACATTCAAGCTTGATACAGCTCTGAATTTGGATTGTGATTAAATAGTTGACACAACATAGGTTTCTGACACAGAATGAATGTGGTCTAGGAACTTTAACTTAAAAACTTAAAATTTTTAAATTGGACATTTACCTATTATGGTCCAGTATCCAAAATCTAAATATATGGTAAGATTCAGCATATCAAAGAACCCAAGAATTCAATTTGTGATGAAATCAAACAAAGTTCAATTTTGGACCCTTTAGACCTCAATGTAAACCAATTTGATAACCGTGCCCAAATATAAAAAATCTAAATACATGGTTAGATTCAGCATATATCAAAGAACTCCATATATTCAATTTTTGTTGAAATCAAACAAAGTTTAATTTTGGACCCCGATTTGGAACAACTTGAAAACTGGGCCTATAATTAATAAAAAATCTAAATACATGTTTAGATTCAGCATATCAAAGAACCCCAAGGATTCAATTTTTGTTGATATCAAACAGTTTAATTTTAGACCACGATTTGGACCAACTTGAAAACTGGCCCCATAAGCAAAAATCTTAATACATGTTTAGATTCAGCATATCAAAGAACCCCAAGAATTCAATTTTTGTTGAAATCAAACAAAGTTTAATTTTGGACCCTAATTTGGACCAACTTGAAAACTGGGCCCATAATCAAAAATCTAAGTACATGGTTAGATTCAGCATATCAAAGAACCCCAAGAATTAAATTTTTTGTTAAAATCAAACTAAGTTTAATTTTGGACCCTTTGGACCTTAATGTAGACCAATTTGAAAACGGGACCAACAATTAAGAATCTGCATACACAGTTAGATTCGGCATATCAAAGAACCCTAATTATTTAATTTTTGATAAAATCAAACAAAGTTTAATTTGGACCCTTTGGGCCCCTAATTCCTAAACTATTGAGACCAAAACTCCCAAAATCAATCCCAACCTTCCTTTTGTGGTCATAAACCTTGTGTTTAAATTTCATAGATTTCTATTTACTTATACTAAAGTTATGGTGCGAAAACCAAGAAAAATGCTTATTTGGGCCCCTTTTTGGTCCCTAATTCCTAAACTGTCGGGACCAAAACTCCCAAAATCAATCCCAACCTTCCTGTTGTGTTCATAATCCTTGTGTTTAAATTTCATAGATTTTTATTTACTTATACTGAAGTTATTGTGCGAAAACCAAGAAAAATGCTTATTTGGGCCCTTTTTTGGCCCCTAATTCCTAAACTGTTTGGACAAAAAAAACCTCCCAAAATCAATCCCAACCTTCCTTTTGTGGTCATAAACCTGGTGTTTAAATTTCATAGATTTCTATTTACTTAAACTAAAGTTATAGTGCGAAAACCAATGTGTCTTCGGAAGACAACGACGACGACGCCAACGTCATACCAATATACGATGCGGTCGTATAATAATAATTCCAGACAGGTGACAAAATACATCTTTGATGATGAAACATAAACACTAGAATTGAAAACCAAAAGATATATTAATAAACAGCTGCGCAATGAGCGCATTGTACGCCCTTCGTCTTGTGTGAGAAGTTTTATGCAATAATCATCATTAGTTTCTGAGATACGGCGCAACATGTGAAAAAAAACTCTTTTTTGGCAAAAAATCTCATTAACTCCAAAATAATTTTTTTAATCATCACCAAACAATATACAGATCTTTAGATTAATAAAACTAAGAAGTGTGTAAAGTTTTAAGCAATAGTCATTAATGGTTTTTAAGATACGATGTAACATGTGAAAAAAACCCTCTTTTTTACAAAAAACTCAATAACTCCAAAATAAAATTTTGAATCATCACCAAAAAGTATACAGATTAATTTTACTAAGACTTGTGTAAAGTTTAATATAATAAATCGTTTATGAGATATGGCGTGACATGTGAAAACCCACCTCCCTTTTTTTACAAAAAACTCAACAACTCTAAAATAAAAGTTTGAATCATCACCAAAAAGTATACAGGTCTTTGGATTAATATAATTAAGAAGTGTGTGAAGTTTAAAGCAATAATCAGAAATCGTTTTTGAGACACAGCGCAACATGTGACAAATACCCCCCCCTAACCTGTTTTAGTTATAAAGTCCCATAACTCAAAACGTTTAAATCCTTTTTTCACCAAAAGTATACAGATCGTTTGACAATCATAAGAAACAACTATCCTTTTTTCACCAAAAGTATACAGATCGTTTGACAATCATAAGAAACAACTATGTAAAGTTTCATGAAATATGGATAAGAGGTTCTCAAGTTATGGTGTGACATGTGGATGCTGGACAGACAGACAGACACTGGACATTTGTATACCATAATACGCCCCGTTAAAATTTTGACGGGCGTATAAAAAGAAAGAAAATGCAGGAAATGTTTTAAACTGAAATTCAAAATTACTTTTAGTTAACAATTTTTCATGCCAAAATCAATAAATGTGACAGTAAATTTATTTTCTTTATCATTAATAAATGTTTAATTTCATCATATAGATTTTTTTATAGTGTTAATATTTTACTACAGTTCCAAGAGGTAATTTCTTCTCAATTTTTAAGGGTCAGTACAAATTTTGAAGTTTCTTACTTTATTTTCACAGAGGAACTAATATATTATAATAGTGCAACTAGATATGATACACTTAGTAGCTTTGAATTTGAACTGTTTAATATAATGGTATAATTAGTAATTAATTACCAAAAGTTAAGACAACACACCCACCCACAGTGACGCCCTCCCCAATAACAAAAAAAGAAGATTATTTCAATTTATAATTTACAAGACAATTACATTCTTTTTATTAAACATGTTATACAACAGTTAACCTAACATCAAAAGCACATTTAATTTGTATCTTACTGAGTGAGGAAATATTCTAGAAAAAGTAGGACCTTGAATTTAGGTTGTGGAACTTTCTGTTTGGAGTGTCAAAGGTCCTGGACCTTCCAGTCTCAAATGTTAATTTGAACCCCTGGTCCATTAACCAAGAAACAATTGTTTTCTCCCTTTTTTGCCCCTAATTCATACATGGTTTGAGCCATACCCCCCCCCCCCCCCAAAAAAAAAAAACAAACAAAAAAACAAAAAAAAAACAATCCTAACCATCCCTTTGTTGTATGGAAACTTGTGGTATATAATTTCAAAGGGATCCATACACTTAATTAAACACAATTTATTGTCTGGAAACTAAAAAAATGCCTTTTTGGGCTTTGAACTCCCAAAATCAATCACAACCTTCCTTTTGTAGTTGTTAACCTTGTGTTTAAATTTCATAGATTTCTATTTACTCATACTTAATTGATTATCTGGAAACCAACTTTCTTCAAACAACGATGACAAGGACGACAATGATATACCAATATACGACAGCAAATTTTTTTTGGGGTTGAGTAAAAAAAAATACAACAGACATGAACCAATGACATGAAATTGTAGATTTGACTGTAATGAGTAGCTAATGGAATAATAAGCATACCAGTTGACACAAAATCAAATATACACAGTTGTTGAATAGGGTTGGAGTTACCCTGTATAGTGATTTTTTTTTAATTTGGTCATTATGTCATGTGCATTTTTTGTAAACATTTTAAAAAATTTCCAAAAGGTATTCTGCAGTGGTCACTATACTTCAGAATTTAAAGATAAAGTGACTTCTCTCTTGTAGCCGAACAAGGAGCAAGGAAGACACAACAAGAGAGAGAGATACTTCAAAGAGGATTGAGGGATCACATAGATGCTTTTTATGAATCAAATTTCTCAACATCTTTTGTTATATTTGGGATACCTGTTTTAGGTGTTATTTCCTTACCTACTGATTTTCATTCTTTTTTTTCAAAAGGGTAAAAATTAGTTAGCAGCTTAACTTGTCATTTACACAAATCATTTTACTATCTTACCTTGTCATGTAAACAAATCATTTTAAACTTACCTTGTCATGTACACAAATAATTTTACTAACTTACCTTGTCATGTACACAAATCATTTTACTAACTTACCTTGTCATGTACACAAATCATTTTACTATCTTACCTTGTCATGTTCACAAATCATTTTACTACCTTACCTTGTCATGTACACAAATCATTTTACTATCTTACCTTGTCGTGTACACAAATCATTTTACTATCTTATCTTGTCATGTACACAAATGATTTTAAACTTACCTTGTCATGTACACAAATCATTTTAACTATCTTACCTTGTCATGTACACAAATCACTTTACTATCTTACCTTGTCATGTACACAAATCAGTTTACTATCTTACCTTTTCATGTACACAAATCATATTACTATCTTACCTTGTCATGTACAGAAATCATTTTACTATCTTACCTTGTCATGTACACAAATCATTTTACTATCTTACCTTGTCGTGTATACAAATCATTTTAAACTTACATTGTCATGTAGACAAATCATTTTACTATCTTACCTTTGTACACAAATCATTTTAAACTTACATTGTCATGTACACAAATTATTTTACCATCTTACCTTGTCATGTACACAAATCATTTTAAACCTACCTTGTCATGTACAAAAATCATTTTACTATCTTAACTTGTCATGTACACAAATCATTTTACTATCTTACCTTGTCATGTACATAAATCATTTTACTATCTTACCTAGTCATGTATACAAATCATTTTTAACTTACCTTGGCATGTACATACATAATTTTACTATCTTACCTTTGTACACAAATCATTTTACTATCTTACTTTGTCATGTACACAAATCATTTTAAACTTACCTTGTCATGTACACAAATCATTTTACTAACTTACCTTGTCATGTACACAAATCATTTTACTATCTTACCTTGTTGTGTACACAAATCATTTTATTATCTTACCTTGTCATGTACAAAAATCATTTTAAACTTACCTTGTCTTGTACACAGATCATTTTAAACTTATCTTGTCATGTACACAAATCATTTTACTATTTTACCTTGTCATGTACACAAATCTTTTTACTATCTTACCTTGTCGTGTATACAAATTATTTGACTATCTTACTTTGTCATGTATACAAATCATTTTACTATTTTACCTTGTCATGTACACAAATCATTTTAAACTTACCTTGTCTTGTACACAAATCATTTTACTATCTTACCTTGTCATGTACACAAATTATTTTAAACTTACCTTGTCTTGTACACAAATCATTTTATTTTAAACTTATCTTGTCATGTACACAAATCATTTTACTATCTTACCTTGTCATGTATACAAATCATTTTACTATCTTACCTTGTCATGTACACAAATCATTTTAAACTTACCTTGTCATGTACACAAATCATTTTACTATCTTGAGGACGATTAGTAATCAGTGAAACCACATTTGGCCAATGTTGAGCTGGTCGTTCCTACAGTAAACACAATAAAAAAATGAACAAATTATTTAGAAATTGATTTAATACAAATTACAATAATACTGGTATCTAATGTGTACAACTTGTAAATTGTTTCTTTGATTGATAAAGAAAGTGCTATAGCTTTATATAGTCACTTTTTCGATAAAACTTATTCAAATTAATGAAATTAGAAACAATTTAATAATTGTTTTTAAAAAGAAGCTTAACCTTAAACTTAGCTTCCATATGATCACAATGACGCAGTTCAACATTTTCTAATCAATTAGAAACAATCACTGCATTAAGAACAATAAAAGCACTCTTTGGTTCAATGGTATTTTTCCCTTTGTATTGTATATGAATTAGATCGTTGGTTTTCCTGTTTGAATTGTGTACACTAATAATTTTGGGGTTCCTTATAGCTTGCTGTTTAGTCTTGGTCAAAGCCCTGTGTAAAAGGCCATACTATGACCTGTATTTGTTATTATCAGGTTGGGATCAACCCTCCCTCAGACAAGGGGTCGTTTTACTGTTGTAGAAAAGAAAATAGAAATACATGTACCAAGGATTTTTATAGTGCGCAGACTTAGAATTTTTTACTTAAAAAGAGGAGAAATACATCATATTTTAAAAAAACTTTTCTAAAAGAGGGGTCCACTTATTTTGAATAATATAAAAGTAAATGTGTTAACATGGTTCAAGTCCAGGAATATTACAAAATTCTTGGACATATTTTGACCATTTAATACCAGATAGATATAATTTGGGAAAATATGAGTCCTTTTGTACCAAAAAGTGTTTTTACAAATTATATTGATCCCCATTAAAGGGATATTTATAACAATGAGGGGTTGTTCCCAACCTGATAATAACTTGGATGGAGAATTGTCTCATACACATACCACATCTCATTATTCAATTATTTCTTGGTGAACAGGGAAAAAACACTTCATAAATTAAAAAAATATTAAAGTACAAGTGATTGATCAAGTTTTAATATTGTCAAAACCTACTATTTTATGTTTACAAAAAAAACTTATAATCGCTCGCCTTTACTTTTCAAGCTTCGCCTCCAAAATTTGCAAATAAAATATTTTTTTATAAAAATTACAAAGCGCTCGCTCGTCCCAATTTTTGGAGTCCAAAAATCCAGAGAAAAAGAAATTAAATTGGTTAGGCCTTAACATATTTGTATAAGTCATCTTCAAAATATCTTCATGAGTAAGGCCAGTATCTAAATATTAAATACAAGTTCTCAAAATAAAAATTTGTTAGCAGTGTTGCATTTAAGTAAGTTTGGGAACCCTAAATTAGATATGAACAACACAATTAAAAACAAGTGAAACTGCGAGCTACTGCTCACTGATGATACCCCGCCGCAAGTGGATAATTTTAATAGTGTAAAAATATGCAAGTGTTCGGTAAACAGGAAGTTGTTGAGTGATGAATCTGAAAACGCATTACACGGTATAGCTGACTTGTATAAATCCTGAAACCAAATTTCAGAAATCCTTGTATAGTAATTCCTGAGAAAAATGTGACGAAAATTTTCAACTTGGCTATCATATGTAAAAGCATACAAGTGTTCTGTAAACAGGAAGTTGCCGAGTGATGAATCTGAAAACACATCACACAGTATTGCAGACTTATATAAACCCTGAAACCAAATTTCAGAAATCCTTGTATTGTAGTTCCTGAGAAAAATGTGACAAAAATTTTCAACTTGGTTATCATATGTAAAATAATACAAGTGTTCAGTAAACAGGAAGTTGTCAAGTGATGAATCTGAAAACGCATCACACGGTATAGCTGACTTATATCAAGTCTGAAACCAAATATCAGAAATCCTGGTAGCGCAGTTTCTGAGAAAAATATGACAAAAAATTTTCAACTTGGCTATCAGGTGTAAAAATGATACAAGTGTTCGGTAAACAGGAATTTGTTGAGTGATGAATCTGAAAACGCATCACACAGTATAGCTGACTTATATCAAGCCTGAAACCAAATTTCAGAAATCCTGGTAGTGTAGTTCCTGAGAAAAATGTGACGAAAAATATTCATGGGACGGACGGACTGACCGAAGGACAGACAGAGGTAAAACAGTATACCCCCCTTTTTTTGAAAGCAGGGGTATAATTACAAATCCTTATAGCCAACGGGCTAATGTCTGCAGAAAATAAAAGCATATATTTAAAGGGATATGAGTAGCATACTTACAGAATGAGGATATGAATCCACAGTATATGAGTAGTATACTAACAGAATGAGGATATGAGTAGTATACTTACAGAATGAGGATATGAATCCATAGTATATGAGTAGTATACTTACAGCATGAGGATATGAATCCACAGTATAAGAGTAGTATACTTACAGCATGAGGATATGAATCCACAGTATATGAGTAGTATACTTACAGCATGAGGATATGAATCCACAGTATATGAGAAGTATACTTACAGAATGAGGATATGAGTAGTATACTTACAGCATGAGGATATGAATCCACATTATATGAGTAGTATACTTACAGAATGAGGATATGAGTAGTATACTTACAGAATGAGGATATGAATCCATAGTATATGAGTAGTATACTTACAGCATGAGGATATGAATCCACAGTATAAGAGTAGTATACTTACAGCATGAGGATATGAATCCACAGTATATGTGAAGTATACTTACAGCATGAGGATATGAATCCACAGTATATGAGTAGTATACTTACAGAATGAGGATATGAATCCACAGTATATGAGTAGTATACTTACATAATAAGGATATGAGTAGTATATTTACAGAATGAGGATATGAGTAGTATACTTACAGAATAAGGATATGAGTAGTATACTTACAGTATGAGGATATGAATTCACAGTATATGAGTAGTATATTTACAGAATAAGGATATGAGTAGTATATTTACAGAATGAGGATATGAGTAGTATACTTACAGAATAAGGATATGAGTAGTATACTTACAGCATGAGGATATGAATCCACAGTATATGAGTAGTATACTTACAGAATAAGGATATGAGTAGTATATTTACAGAATGAGGATATGAGTAGTATACTTACAGAATAAGGATATGAGTAGTATACTTACAGAATGAGGATATGAGTAGTATATACTTACAGAATGAGGATATGAATCCCAAGTATATGAGTAGTATACTTACAGAATGAGGATATGAGTAGTATACTTACAGAATGAGGATATGAGAAGTATACTTATAGCATGAGGATATGAATCCACAGTATATGAGTAGTATACTTACAGAATGAGGATATGAGTAGTATACTTACAGAATGAGGATATGAGTAGTATACTTACAGCATGAGGATATGAATCCTAAGTAAATGAGTAGTATACTTACAGAATGAGGATATGAATCCACAGTATATGAGTAGTATACTTACAGAATGAGGATATGAATCCACAGTATATGAGTAGTATACATACAGAATGAGGATATAAGTAGTATACTTACAGAATGAGAATATGAGTAGTATATACTTACAGAATGAGGATATGAGTAGTATACTTACAGAATGAGAATATGAGTAGTATACTTACAGCATGAGGATATGAATCCACAGTATATGAGTAGTATACTTACAGAATGTGGAGATGAGTAGTATACTTGCAGCATGAGGATATGAATCCACAGTATATGAGTAGTATACTTACAGTATGAGGATATGAGTAGTATACTTACAGAATAAGGATATGAGTAGTATACTTACAGTATGAGGATATGAATCCACAGTATATGAGTAGTATACTTACAGTATGAGGATATGAATCCACGGTATATGAGTAGTATACTTACAGCATGAGGATATGAATCCACAGTATATGAGTAGTATACTTACAGAATGAGGATATGAATCCACAGTATATGAGTAGTATACATACAGAATGAGGATATAAGTAGTTTACTTACAGAATGAGAATATGAGTAGTATATACTTACAGAATGAGGATATGAGTAGTATACTTACAGAATGAGAATATGAGTAGTATACTTACAGCATGAGGATATGAATCCACAGTATATGAGTAGTATACTTACAGAATGAGGAGATGAGTAGTATACTTGCAGCATGAGGATATGAATCCACAGTATATGAGTAGTATACTTACAGTATGAGGATATGAGTAGTATACTTACAGAATAAGGATATGAGTAGTAAACTTACAGTATGAGGATATGAATCCACGGTATATGAGTAGTATACTTACAGTATGAGGATATGAATCCACGGTATATGAGTAGTATACTTACAGCATGAGGATATGAATCCACAGTATATGAGAAGTATACTTACAGAATGAGGATATGAATCCACAGTATATGAGTAGTATACTTACAGAATGAGGATATGAATCCACAGTATATGAGTAGTATACTTACAGAATGAGGATATGAATCCACAGTATACAAGTAGTATACTTACAGCATGAGGATATGAATCCACAGTATATGAGTAGTATACATACAGAATGAGGATATTAATCCACAGTATATGAGTAGTATACTTACAGAATGAGGATATGAGTAGTATATTTACAGAATGAGGATATGAGTAGTATATACTTACAGAATGAGGATATGAGTAGTATATTTACAGAATGAGGATATGAGTAGTATACTTACAGAATGAGGATATGAGTAGTATATACTTACAGAATGAGGATATGAGTAGTATATACTTACAGAATGAGGATATGAGTAGTATATACTTACAGAATGAGGATATGAGTAGTATACTTACAGAATGAGGATATGAGTAGTATATACTTACAGAATGAGGATATGAGTATACTTACAGAATGAGGATATGAGTAGTATACATACAGAATGAGGATACGAATCCACAGTATATGAGTAGTATACTTACAGAAGAGGATATGAATCCACAGTATATGAGTAGTATACTTACAGAATGAGGATATGAGAAGTATGCTTACAGAATGAGGATATGAAAAGTATACTTACAGAATGAGGATATGAGTAGTATATACTTACAGAATGAGGATATGAGTAGTATACTTACAGAATGAGGATATGAGTAGTATATACTTACAGAATGAGGATATGAGTATACTTACAGAATGAGGATATGAGTAGTATTCTTACAGCATGAGGATATGAATCCACAGTATATGAGTAGTATACTTACAGAAGAGGATATGAATCCACAGTATATGAGTAGTATACTTACAGAATGAGGATATGAGAAGTATGCTTACAGAATGAGGATATGAAAAGTATACTTACAGAATGAGGATATGAGAATATAGATGGAAAGCTGTCTAATCCCTGAGGTGTTGTGTGGTGTTTTTCAGGGTGATTATAACCTGGACCAATGTAAGAACTTCCAAGACTTTGAACATCAAGCACTAATGAAACATAATGAGCGTCACTTCTTCTTTGAAAAGTCATCAACCTAAATAAAAACACATTCTTGGTACATTGATCAACCATAGTATATAGGCATATATAATGAAAGGCTCTGAAGAGCCTGTGTCACTCATCTGCATCTTTAACAATACCCACTTTTTTTGGGTAAAAATCATCATGAGAAAAGCTATAACCCTACAAAGAACCTTAATTTTTTCTGCCTTTTAAGTTCTATTATTTATATACTATCAATCTTAAATGTATGAAAAGTCAAGAGAGAAGTATGTTCTGCCAACTTTTTGATGTCTTATATCTCAAAAACAAGCACACAAACCATTCATTGTGTTCTGCCTTTTAAGTTCCATTATCTATATACTATCAATTTATATGTCTTTAAAAAAGCTTGTTATTTTAAAACAGATCGTGTAGCAAATGCACCTCTGTCCCAGGTCAGGGAGAGGGTTGGGATCCTGCTAACATGTTTAACCGCCACATTCTGTATGTATGTGCCTGTCCCAAGTCAGGAACCTGTGATTCAGTGGTTTACATTTGTTTATGTGTTACATACTTGTTTTTCGTTTATTTTTTTGTACATGAATTAGACCAAAAGTTTTCTTTGAATTGTTTTACATTGTCGTTTCAAGGTCTTTTAAAGATGACTATGCAGTATGGGCTTTGCTCATTATTGAAGGCCGTACAGTGACCTATAGTTGTTTATTTCTGTGTCATTTGGTCTCTTGTGGAGACTTGTCTCATTGGCAGTAATACCACATCTTCTTTTTATATGATGATTTTTTTTTGCTATGTTGATCATTTTGGCTTTGAAAGTTTCTATCTATCTACTATAGTTTTTGAGATAAAGTTAAAAAAAAAAAATGGTAAAAAGTGTCATTATAGGCCACACAAATTGAATTACTTAAAGCTCGTTTGATGGCCCTGTCTGCACATATTTTTTTCAAGACAGAAAAACAAATATATTTAAATATTTCTTACTTCTCGCATCCTTAAAAACAAATAAATCTATTTTCTGCACCATTTTTTTGTAAACATTTAAAAAAATAAAACTCAATCAACAAAGCCTTTTAATCTGTTCAAAGTTTTGATTTTTCTACCCTATATACCACTTTGCCTCATATTCTTATTAAGAAAAAATTCACATCCCTAATTAACTGGGCATTTAAAAAGTCGGAATGCGAGTACATATGTTCAAACTCTTTTAGATCATTTTTTAGTAGCAATAAACAAAAGAACTATGTCAATTGGACATGCTTTGATACTATTTATGCACTTGAATTTTTACTTGATAACATTTTTGTTCGCTTTGGAGATTCCGTATATCGTCAAGTTATTGGAATTCCAATGGGGACTAACTGTGCACCACTTATTGCGGACCTGTTTTTGTATTGTTATGAGTTACAATTTATGACTAAAATTAGCAAAGACCCATCAAAACAACATTTGATACAAAAATTTAACAATACTTTTAGATATTTGGATGATATATTGGCTCTAAATAATGACGACTTCAGTATGTATACTAAAGAAATTTATCCTGTAGAACTTACTTTAAATAAAGCTAATGATAACAATGACCACTGCCCTTTCCTCGATCTTGATATCTATATCATAAACGGGAAGCTTAATACAAAAATTTATGATAAAAGAGATGATTTTTCATTTCCTATTGTTAATTATCCATTTTTAGATGGTGACGTTCCCTTGTCACCATCTTATGGTGTTTATATATCTCAACTTGTACGATTCGCTCGTGTATGTAACAATGTATCAGATTTTAGCGAGAGAAATTTATGTATTACTGAAAAATTATTACACCAGGGTTTTCGATATCACAAACTGGTCAAAACATTTACTAAATTTTATCACCGGTATAAGGAAATAATTCGTAAATATAACTCAACATGCAGACATCTTATACGTTCAGGTATTTCACATCCAAAATTTTATGGAAATATTCTTTATAAAGCACAAAAATGTCAGTACCAAGCACTAATGAAACATAATGAGCGTCACTTCTTCTTTGAAAAGTCATCAACCTAAATAAAAACACATTCTTGGTACATTGATCAACCATAGTATATAGGCATATATAATGAAAGGCTCTGAAGAGCCTGTGTCACTCATCTGCATCTTTAACAATACCCACTTTTTTTGGGTAAAAATCATCATGAGAAAAGCTATAACCCTACAAAGAACCTTAATTTTTTCTGCCTTTTAAGTTCTATTATTTATATACTATCAATCTTAAATGTATGAAAAGTCAAGAGAGAAGTATGTTCTGCCAACTTTTTGATGTCTTATATCTCAAAAACAAGCACACAAACCATTCATTGTGTTCTGCCTTTTAAGTTCCATTATCTATATACTATCAATTTATATGTCTTTAAAAAAGCTTGTTATTTTAAAACAGATCGTGTAGCAAATGCACCTCTGTCCCAGGTCAGGGAGAGGGTTGGGATCCTGCTAACATGTTTAACCGCCACATTCTGTATGTATGTGCCTGTCCCAAGTCAGGAACCTGTGATTCAGTGGTTTACATTTGTTTATGTGTTACATACCGTACTTGTTTTTCGTTTATTTTTTTGTACATGAATTAGACCAAAAGTTTTCTTTGAATTGTTTTACATTGTCGTTTCAAGGTCTTTTAAAGATGACTATGCAGTATGGGCTTTGCTCATTATTGAAGGCCGTACAGTGACCTATAGTTGTTTATTTCTGTGTCATTTGGTCTCTTGTGGAGACTTGTCTCATTGGCAGTAATACCACATCTTCTTTTTATATGATGATTTTTTTTTGCTATGTTGATCATTTTGGCTTTGAAAGTTTCTATCTATCTACTATAGTTTTTGAGATAAAGTTAAAAAAAAAAAATGGTAAAAAGTGTCATTATAGGCCACACAAATTGAATTACTTAAAGCTCGTTTGATGGCCCTGTCTGCACATATTTTTTTCAAGACAGAAAAACAAATATATTTAAATATTTCTTACTTCTCGCATCCTTAAAAACAAATAAATCTATTTTCTGCACCATTTTTTTGTAAACATTTAAAAAAATAAAACTCAATCAACAAAGCCTTTTAATCTGTTCAAAGTTTTGATTTTTCTACCCTATATACCACTTTGCCTCATATTCTTATTAAGAAAAAATTCACATCCCTAATTAACTGGGCATTTAAAAAGTCGGAATGCGAGTACATATGTTCAAACTCTTTTAGATCATTTTTTAGTAGCAATAAACAAAAGAACTATGTCAATTGGACATGCTTTGATACTATTTATGCACTTGAATTTTTACTTGATAACATTTTTGTTCGCTTTGGAGATTCCGTATATCGTCAAGTTATTGGAATTCCAATGGGGACTAACTGTGCACCACTTATTGCGGACCTGTTTTTGTATTGTTATGAGTTACAATTTATGACTAAAATTAGCAAAGACCCATCAAAACAACATTTGATACAAAAATTTAACAATACTTTTAGATATTTGGATGATATATTGGCTCTAAATAATGACGACTTCAGTATGTATACTAAAGAAATTTATCCTGTAGAACTTACTTTAAATAAAGCTAATGATAACAATGACCACTGCCCTTTCCTCGATCTTGATATCTATATCATAAACGGGAAGCTTAATACAAAAATTTATGATAAAAGAGATGATTTTTCATTTCCTATTGTTAATTATCCATTTTTAGATGGTGACGTTCCCTTGTCACCATCTTATGGTGTTTATATATCTCAACTTGTACGATTCGCTCGTGTATGTAACAATGTATCAGATTTTAGCGAGAGAAATTTATGTATTACTGAAAAATTATTACACCAGGGTTTTCGATATCACAAACTGGTCAAAACATTTACTAAATTTTATCACCGGTATAAGGAAATAATTCGTAAATATAACTCAACATGCAGACATCTTATACGTTCAGGTATTTCACATCCAAAATTTTATGGAAATATTCTTTATAAAGCACAAAAATGTCAGTACCAAGCACTAATGAAACATAATGAGCGTCACTTCTTCTTTGAAAAGTCATCAACCTAAATAAAAACACATTCTTGGTACATTGATCAACCATAGTATATAGGCATATATAATGAAAGGCTCTGAAGAGCCTGTGTCACTCATCTGCATCTTTAACAATACCCACTTTTTTTGGGTAAAAATCATCATGAGAAAAGCTATAACCCTACAAAGAACCTTAATTTTTTCTGCCTTTTAAGTTCTATTATTTATATACTATCAATCTTAAATGTATGAAAAGTCAAGAGAGAAGTATGTTCTGCCAACTTTTTGATGTCTTATATCTCAAAAACAAGCACACAAACCATTCATTGTGTTCTGCCTTTTAAGTTCCATTATCTATATACTATCAATTTATATGTCTTTAAAAAAGCTTGTTATTTTAAAACAGATCGTGTAGCAAATGCACCTCTGTCCCAGGTCAGGGAGAGGGTTGGGATCCTGCTAACATGTTTAACCGCCACATTCTGTATGTATGTGCCTGTCCCAAGTCAGGAACCTGTGATTCAGTGGTTTACATTTGTTTATGTGTTACATACTTGTTTTTCGTTTATTTTTTTGTACATGAATTAGACCAAAAGTTTTCTTTGAATTGTTTTACATTGTCGTTTCAAGGTCTTTTAAAGATGACTATGCAGTATGGGCTTTGCTCATTATTGAAGGCCGTACAGTGACCTATAGTTGTTTATTTCTGTGTCATTTGGTCTCTTGTGGAGACTTGTCTCATTGGCAGTAATACCACATCTTCTTTTTATATGATGATTTTTTTTTGCTATGTTGATCATTTTGGCTTTGAAAGTTTCTATCTATCTACTATAGTTTTTGAGATAAAGTTAAAAAAAAAAAATGGTAAAAAGTGTCATTATAGGCCACACAAATTGAATTACTTAAAGCTCGTTTGATGGCCCTGTCTGCACATATTTTTTTCAAGACAGAAAAACAAATATATTTAAATATTTCTTACTTCTCGCATCCTTAAAAACAAATAAATCTATTTTCTGCACCATTTTTTTGTAAACATTTAAAAAAATAAAACTCAATCAACAAAGCCTTTTAATCTGTTCAAAGTTTTGATTTTTCTACCCTATATACCACTTTGCCTCATATTCTTATTAAGAAAAAATTCACATCCCTAATTAACTGGGCATTTAAAAAGTCGGAATGCGAGTACATATGTTCAAACTCTTTTAGATCATTTTTTAGTAGCAATAAACAAAAGAACTATGTCAATTGGACATGCTTTGATACTATTTATGCACTTGAATTTTTACTTGATAACATTTTTGTTCGCTTTGGAGATTCCGTATATCGTCAAGTTATTGGAATTCCAATGGGGACTAACTGTGCACCACTTATTGCGGACCTGTTTTTGTATTGTTATGAGTTACAATTTATGACTAAAATTAGCAAAGACCCATCAAAACAACATTTGATACAAAAATTTAACAATACTTTTAGATATTTGGATGATATATTGGCTCTAAATAATGACGACTTCAGTATGTATACTAAAGAAATTTATCCTGTAGAACTTACTTTAAATAAAGCTAATGATAACAATGACCACTGCCCTTTCCTCGATCTTGATATCTATATCATAAACGGGAAGCTTAATACAAAAATTTATGATGATTTTTCATTTCCTATTGTTAATTATCCATTTTTAGATGGTGACGTTCCCTTGTCACCATCTTATGGTGTTTATATATCTCAACTTGTACGATTCGCTCGTGTATGTAACAATGTATCAGATTTTAGCGAGAGAAATTTATGTATTACTGAAAAATTATTACACCAGGGTTTTCGATATCACAAACTGGTCAAAACATTTACTAAATTTTATCACCGGTATAAGGAAATAATTCGTAAATATAACTCAACATGCAGACATCTTATACGTTCAGGTATTTCACATCCAAAATTTTATGGAAATATTCTTTATAAAGCACAAAAATGTCAGTATTCTCCTCAGAAACTAACAAAACCTTTAAATAGACTTATTAAAAGGGGATATAGTTACGATACTGTTGTCAGGTCACTAAAGATTGCATATTTTGGCTTTAACATTGATTCACTGATAGGGTCTTTGCATCGGAACTAAACACATTTATTTCTAAAAAAACAGTTGTTGGCATGACACGGGTTATGTTCTTCTCATATATTTTATGATAGTATGATACTAAACCCCTAACGGGAGGGATTGTACCTGATATTCATATGATGAAGACATAATCTTTCAATCAGTTTGATTGAGGTCTGGAGCTGGCATGTCAGTTAACTGCTAGTAGTCTGTTGTTATTTATGTATTATTGTCATTTTATTTATTTTCTTTTGTTACATCTTTTGACATCAGACTCGGACTTCTCTTGAACTGAATTTTAATGTGCGTATTGTTATTCTTTTACTTTTCTACATTGGCTAGAGGTATAGGGGGAGGGTTGAGATCTCATAAACATGTTTAACCCCGCCGCAATTTTGCGCCTGTCCCAAGTCAGGAGCCTCTGGCCTTTGTTAGTCTTGTATGATTTTAAATTTTAGTTTCTTGTGTATAATTCGGAGTTTAGTATGACGTCCATTATCACTGTACTATTATGCATATTTTAGGGGCCAGCTGAAGGACACCTACGGGTGCGGGAATTCTCGCTACATTGAAGACCCATTGGTTGCCTTCGGCTGTTGTTTGCTCTATGGTCGGGTGGTTGTCGCTTTGACATATTCACCATTTCCTTTCTCAATTTTATTTTAGTCAACCTCAGATCGAGAGACTTTTAAACCGTTTTAAGCATTTAGACAGATTTTGTTATATATCAGTATGTATGGTCGGAGTATGTTTCTGTCTGAAAGAGAGAGTTGTTCCCCTTTTGCCAGTATCTTGTATTTTTGTTTGTGACGTCATCTTTGTCTGATTAAAATGTAGAAATGGAAGCAGATATGTTTTTATCTGTACGAATATAATCATGTCCATCATTGCTACCAGAGCTATTCCAATAGTCTGTAATAATTTCTTATCAAAAGCCAAGGACTGTTGCTGATTTTCCTTTTTAGAATTAAGAATGCAGAAGGAGGAATAGTGTTGCCTTCAACTGCAATATTGTTTTTGGCGGAACAAAACTATTCGTACCCGCTGCATGCATGCATGCATCTGTCCTAAATTAAGACCCCCTTGATCAGTAGTTAAGAGATAACTGTATTGTATTTGAAGCTTTAAGGACGTCCATCGGTAGTTTTACTGTCGCAAATTTAGTTTACCTGGCGACGCGGAGCGGAGACAGGTAAACGTGTATTTGCGACAGTAAAACTACCGATAGACGTCCGCAAAGCTTCAAATACAATACAGTTATCTCTATTCTAATGCAAAACAAGTTCATAATTAAATTTCAATCATAATTTCAGTGTAAAATCTTCATTAAAAAAAATTCCGCGAAAAAATGTTATCTTCTTTGGTCCCTACACTACGTGACGTCATAGGTATGCTTCCGGCATCAAACATAAACAACGGGCGTTTTCTGGCTTCTGTGCCGCTTCAGAATGTAATAAAATTTGATAAAAAGAAGATTTTTAGACGCAAGAAGTGAGTTTATTGTTTATTATTGTAGAAATAACATGTCAGTACATTCCGAAATTCAAAATGTCGGCTTCCTTAGTTACAGACAAGGAGATAGAGAATTTTACGCTTGCTGTCATCCAATCAGAACAATTGTTACAAAATAATTGCATTAGAATTGTTGTTGGTTTGTGTGGTTCATACATTGTAGGTGTTTCTTGTTTTGTAAATAGATTATACCGTTGGTTTTCCTGTTTGAATCATTTTACACCAGTCATTTTGAGGCAAATTGATTTAAACTCAATGCAAAGTCTGTAACTGCTTGAAAAATGAGTTGATATAAGAATCGTACAAAACAGAGCCGTATTTATCTTTGTATTTGAATGTTCCTAAATCAATCAGCGTCTTATAACTCATGTTAACATGCATAATATTAATTTCTATCTGACACTGCTCATTTTATGTTAGCAATGTTATAATCCCCCCTAAAACTCTTCCTTCAGGCCCAAACATGGAAAAATGTAAAACAATGTTCAATCAAGAAGAAACAAACATAACTTACCAAAGAAAAATCAAACGAAAAATATGACAGACAGCAATCAGTGAAAACCACTGCAGTACAGACTCCTGACTAAGAACAGGCATATGCAACCCCATTTCTAATCATGTTTTTCTCCATAGCATTAATAAACAGTTACTTCTGATAAAAATGTAACACAAACCTAGCCACAAAGTCTTCTGTTGCCTTAGTTATTAATCCTTTCATTTCATTATTAGTTGTATGTTTCTGTAGCACATCATAGAAATACAAGCTGAACTGTAAAATAAAAAACCAATTTGATTGTTATTGATGATTTTTTTAACTTTAGTCTATACTAACATTGAACAAGGTTTATGATAAACATGCCGAAAAATTCTATAAAGTAAACAACATTTTTTTATGTAATAAAGGTTGCAAGAAGTTTTTAATCCTGAGTAAAATAAGAATGTTTACTATTATTGTACATGAATCATGACATTGCTGTACACA
The DNA here is from genome assembly GCF_963676685.1 of Mytilus edulis. Taxonomy (NCBI): domain Eukaryota; kingdom Metazoa; phylum Mollusca; class Bivalvia; order Mytilida; family Mytilidae; genus Mytilus; species Mytilus edulis. The sequence continues at coordinate 45,920,022 of NC_092355.1, forward strand.
TCAAACATTTTTAGCTTCTATGTTTGGTAGCTTGATTGTCTTGAGACATCAGTTTCATGCAATTTTAGGACAAAGGTGTTTTGCTACATAAAAAATGTAATTACAAAGATGTTTTAAATGTGCATGTGTAAAAAATCTTTTAGGTAAGGCCTGGGGTTATCAATGTTGTTTAAAAAGCCATTTTCAAAATACTAATTTTTGGTTATATACATGTACAGTCGAACCTTGATAAATGAAGTTAAAGGTTGCAATCTGATTACCACTATCAATATGTTTTCTATAATTTCAAAATAGCCCCTTTTATTGCCAATCTTGTGAAAGCCAAAGACATGTTTCCAAATTTTCTGCATAGATATTACATGAAATATCTAAAAATAGTTATTTTAAGATAAGATTATAAACAGGAGACAGAAGTAACTTTCACCATCTGATTTGATGTTTACAATGAATATTATTTAGGAAGCTATCAAAACAAATTGTTATAGATGAATAAGTTCATCTATCTCTTTATTCAAAGGTTGAGTCTCCATCTTTATTAATTTTTCTCAGCATGAGCCTTTCATTCATATGCTAATTATCTATGAAAACACTGTAACAAAAATAATTTTCAATAAACCATTAAGGTACATATAAAACAGTAGCTCTTAGCATGCCTCCTATTAATAAACCATTATAGAGTTGCCAGTATGACTTATCTTAATAGATTTGCCAGTATGACTTATCTTATATAGAGTTGCCAGTATGACTTATCTTATATAGAGTTGCCAGTATGACTTATCTTATATGAATTTATCTATTTAATGAATTAGCAAAACTTGATATAAATAAAGCATCTGGTATGGATAATATTGGTCCAAAAATCCTAAGATTAAGTGCCCCTTTTATTGCATCACCTCTCACATATATATTTAACAGAATGATAGATACTGGTATATATCCTTCATTACTGAAGAATGCTAAGGTAACACCAGTTTTCAAGGATGGTGACAAGCTTTTAGCAACAAATTACAGACCTATATCTGTTCTTCCAACTTTATCAAAATTAATGGAAAAACATGTTTCTAATAAAATGTACAAATATTTATCTAAACTTAAACTTTTACACCCTACACAATCTGGTTTCAGGCCGCAGCATTCTTGTCAAACTGCACTTATCAATATCATTGACAAATGGTTGCAAGAAATGAATGATGGTAATTTAAATCTAGCAATTTTATTAGATTTTAAAAAAGCTTTTGATTTGGTAGATCATGATATTCTTTGTTTAAAGCTTGAAATTTATGGATTTAGTGAGGCTACTGTTAGTTTTTTTAAGTCATACCTCAATAACAGAAAACAGCAGGTAAACATTTGTAATGTTTATTCTGAACAACAACATATAAAATTTGGTGTCCCCCAAGGTTCTATACTTGGTCCCCTATTGTTTGTACTATTTATAAACGACCTTCCCTTATGTATTGAAAATTGTGAAACAGACCTATATGCTGATGACACCACTCTTCATAAATCTGGGAAAAACATAGAAAACATACATGATGATGTTCAAGAAGATTTATACAGGGTTGAAGAGTGGTGTAAAATGAACAACATGTTCATTAATGCAAATAAAACAAAATGTTTGGTTACTGGAACAAAACAGAAACTATCAATTCAGACTTATCAACCAAACTTGATAATAAATTCAAAAGTCTTACAAAATTCTTCATGTGAAAAATTATTAGGTGTTAAAATTGACAGCACACTTAACTGGAAAAATCAAATTGACCAAGTTTGTGCTAATATATCATCCAGAATATACCTTCTTTCTAAAATAAAGAAGTTTTTAGATATAAATGCAAGGAAAACATATTACAATGGGTATATTCTTCCCTTAATTGACTACTGCTGTATTATTTGGGGTGAATGTAAAAATGAAGGGAAAACAAGAATTTTAAAACTCCAAAAAAGAGCAGCAAGATTAATTCTAGATGCAGATCCTTTATCCCCCTCAGCCCCCTTATTTAAAAAACTTGGGTGGATGACAGTTGACAATAGAATAAATTACCACAAATATTTACTTCTATATAAATGTATGCGTATGGAAGCACCAATGTACCTAGTTCAAAAGTTTAAACTGAAATCAGATAATAATCCTTACTCCTTAAGAGGTGTCACTCAAGGTAATCTGATAGTTCCTAAGCCAAAAGCTGAACTATTTAAGAAATCCTTTGCTTATTCTGGATCAGTATTATGGAATGGACTACCACACAAAATGCGTAAGGCTCAAAACACTTTTACTTTTAAGCAGAGTATCAAGAAGTACCTAACACAATCCTGATAAGAAATATTTGCTACAATCATGACAATGCATTTGTAATGTATATTTTTTTAAATTTTCATTTGATTTTTTTGACTACATGTATACTTCTTAAACAGCATTATATCTTATGTTAATAACAATACATTGAACTACATGACTGTAAATTAACTATGTGTAAATATCTGTTTTGATTGTATTGTAATTTGTATGTGAGGGCCTCAGGGAAGATTAGTTGATTGTAACTAACTGAGTTTACCCTCTTTAAATAAAGAATTTATTATTATTATTATTATATATCATGTATATAGAGTTGCCAGTATGACTTATCTTATATCATGTATATAGAGTTGCCAGTATGACTTATCTTATATAGAGTTGCCAGTATGACTTATCTTATATCATGTATATAGAGTTGCCAGTATGACTTATCTTATACAGATTTGCCAGTATGACTTACCTTAGACAAGAGAAAACCTTTGTACTTTGTTAACCATAAATACAATGCAGGCCATCCAGAATGCTTACTGCTACTTCCAAATGTAGATTTCTTTGTCTGAAAGTTAAAGTATAGACATATTGCTGGCCATCAAGAATGTTAACTACTACTTCCAAACATAGATTTCTTTGTCTGAAAGTTAAAGTATAGATATATTGCTGGCCATCAAGAATGTTTAATGCTACTTCCAAACGTAGATTTCTTTGTTTGAAAGTTAAAGTATAGATATATTGCTGGCCATCAAGAATGTTTACTGCTACTTCCAAATGTAGATTTCTTTGTCTGAAAGTTAAAGTATAGAAATATTGCTGGCTATCAAGAATGTTTACTGCTACTTCCAAATGTAGATTTCTTTGTCTGAAAGTTAAAGTATAGAAATATTGCTGGCTATCAAGAATGTTTACTGCTACTTCCAAACGTAGATTTCTTTGTCTGAAAGTTAAAGTATAGACATATTGCTGGCCATCAAGAATGTTTACTGCTACTTCCAAACGTAGATTTCTTTGTCTGAAAGTTAAAGTATAGAAATATTGCTGGCTATCAAGAATGTTTACTGCTACTTCCAAACGTAGATTTCTTTGTCTGAAAGTTAAAGTATAGAAATATTGCTGGCCATCAAGAATGTTTACTGCTACTTCCAAATGTAGATTTCTTTGTCTGAAAGTTAAAGTATAGATATATTGCTGGCCATCAAGAATGTTTACTGCTACTTCCAAACGTAGATTTCTTTGTCAGAAAATTTTAAAAGGCCTTACCTGTGTTCAGTCTGAATAATTTAATATATGCTATATTTAATGAGAATACATATTACGTGTATATATATATAAAAGTTGAGAATAAACCTGAATGCAACCACTTCAAAATATGTGTAGAATTTCTGTGTTTTTCATTTCTATTATAATGTTTGTGGTCTACTTTTCTATTAACATTAAATTTTATTGCCAAAATCTTTGCTCGTCTGTTCCTTTAAGGAGGGGTTTTTAATTAACAAAATGGAAATAAAATTATCTATTCAGGACGAATAAAAAAATACCTTCACATTGCTTTGTATCATATTAAATGAAACATAGCAAATGATGAGCTTTAAAAAAATTGGAGTGGTCTACTTCCCATGTGTTAAGGGCATACAATACAGTTTTGAACCTGTATTTACAAGTTGATGAAAATTTGCATATAGGCTATTATTTACCTGATTAAATCAAATATGTAATAAAAAAATATACCTTCATGTGCTACTTTTTGAGTAAAATTAGGTAGAAATTTTGTATATTTGCTCAAAATTCAGATTTGTATCCGTATTTTCTTTTTCGAAAGAAAGACATAACTTTTTTGTTTTAAAAGATAAACACAAATTTTTTTTTGTAAATTAATCGGTAATTTCTGGATTTTATAAGTATCATTAAAAATAATGCAATTTTTATTCAGAAATAACTCATATTTATCAAATGTTCATGAATAGAGGAAAAAACATCATTTTTTGCTGCATGTTTATCAAAATCAAAAAAAATGCGCTATTTACAGTTTTATAAAATTTGGGTCACAAAATCTCCTTGCAAAATGAAACAAATTACTGTTTTAAAAAATTGGGGTCCATGCACTTGTTTTCAAATTAAATCAGTTTGATTGATAAAAATCAGTCGAAAATGCATCTTTCCCCAATATGTCATAGTTTGACGTCGCGAAAATAACATTTTACGTTAGCAACGTCATTACATCCCCTGTAATTATATCGTATGCCCTTAAGTCTCATTTTCACGCAAATTATTGGTTTTAAAAGCTCTTCAGAGCTTATGTTTGTAATTGCTTGCTTATACCGACTCTAAATAAGGCTTTATGTCTTATGTCTTATGTCTTTAATCTTTTTGTCAGGTAACCATGCTTTTTGCTAAGTCATTAATCTGATGTTCAGTGGTTTGATGATGTTGTGCATAAGTGTTTCTCTTTATTTATCTCAGTTTTCTCATTTGAATGGTTTTACACTAGTAATTTTTTGGGGCCCTTTATAGCTTGCTGTTCGGTTTGAGACAAGGCTCTGTGTTAAAGACCATACTTTAACCTATAATGGTTTACTTTTATAAATTATGACTTGGATGGAGATTTGTCTCATTTGCACTCATACCATATCTTCTTATATCTATATACTTTTTCGTACAAGTTATGAAACAAGAAATTCCAAATTGTTTGTGGTCATCTTGTTCCTCAAGTCTTTATCGTTAGGATTGGTCCATTTGGTATTTGAGGAATAAACATCTTTCCCAAAATGTATAGAGCTGTTAACAAATTAAAGCTTTCATTCTGAAAATTATTTGCAAAAATCTGATTCAATTATGTAAATATTGAGTTTTTTTAGAACACAACTACAACAGTTAAAGTGTTATCATTTCTGTTTATATTTAAAACTGATAAAGTAATGCACTTAACTTTTTGTTTATATTTCAAGGACCCCTTGTGGTCCAATCCACCAAAATGTATCTACTGCAATTCTTCAGCAATATATTTATTGATCAATTGAATCTCAAATACCCATGTAACATTTTTGTGTATAATTTCTTCTCCTTTCCATAAGTTAATAGTATCTAAACACCAGCATCAGAAAATCAATCAGCACTAACTTTTGATACATAATAATTTCAAGATGACATGTATTTTGTATGAAACAAATAGCTTCACATCATAAGAAAATCATTAAGTATTTTACTAATATAAATACCTCCTTAAGTTGTGCTGTGGCTCCCCATGTAGTCAGTTTTGTATGTGCCTCATAGAGTTGCATCAAAGATGCTAAAAATTTCCAATCAGACATCAATATTTGTGCTTGTAGCAAATGGAGTATAGCATCACATTCCAATCTGTAGATACAAATTGTAATAAGTTAAAAATAGTTATTGAAACATTAAAATGTCTTATATCACAAATCTATATTACATGTCAGTAACAAAACAAAGGGAAGCAGCTAAAAAATTTATTAATTCAATCATATAAGGGAGATAATTTGAATTGACTTAGTAAAAAGATGCATTGAAATTTATGGAAATTAGGTGTTCTCCCAAAGATGCATCCATACAAAATAAAGGTTTACAAGACTTAGTTGTTTATTTGGACATCAAAGTTAATGTAAGTAATAAAGTGTTAATACAGAGACAATCCATCAAAAAACAAGAAAAAAATCATGCAAAAACCATGCAATAATTTCAATAATAAATGTACATCACTTATAACTCTCTTACATTTAAGTATGAGGTTAAAAGGCAACAATCATACAATATAGATACAAGAAGATGTGGTGTGAGTGCCAATGACACAATCCATAAGTCACAATTTGTAAAAGTAAACCATTATAAGTCTAATTACAGCCTTCAGCACGGAGCCTTGGCTCACACCAATATATATACAAGTTCTATAACTTTAATAACTTACCCAAAGGTTGCCTTCAGGGGGCTCAGCAAAGGATGATGAAAACTTTTACTACAACTTTGTACTATATCTGTTATTACAATGACCAAGTCAGAATAATTGATTACTTTCATGGTGCCCATTGCACTGATTTGTTCATAGCTGAGAACAGTTAAGGATTTTAACAACTACATTTCCTTCAAAACCTAAAGTTATACATCTCATACATCATGAATATGAAACAATTGATTTTATAATTTTCTTGACTAATAGTTTTCAATTATTTTTTAAGGAGATTAGATACAAAGTGTATGTCTTTTTACCAGCTACAGCTAATTTGTCTTAAAATATTAGGCACAGGTATTCTCATCTCCTTTTATTCTTGAAATTAGAAAATAATATCAAGTGCTGTTAGACCTAAAGACACAGCAAATTTGTCTTCCTATTAGAAAACAAGCATGCATGTGTTGTTGTGCAAAGCATAACCACACTTGTAAACCTTTAAAATCCTTGAAAACAGGAAGTGGGTGTCCAAAAGGCACACACCAGTCACAACTCCTTTGTGTTGAGTTGAGACAACTTTTCACAAGAGACTAAATGAAACAGAAAATAACAATAAGTATAATCATAGACAGCTATGAAAGGCTCTGAAATCACAAATGTTAAACAATTCAAACAAGAAAACTACAACCTAATTAAGTTCCTTCTATTTATCTGAACTTACAGTACTTAAAGTATCTGACAAACCCTGTTGATCAAAGAATGTTCAATAATATTTAAGAAGATTGTTACGAAAATATTCCCTGGATAAATAGACAGATGAATGCAATATAGAATGAGATAATAGGCAAAAAGATGAAAATTAGTCAAAAATCTTCATTTAACATGTTTAAATTTTAACGGCAATTACTCATTTAAATTAATACCTGATAATTTTGGTACAATATTCAGAGCAATTTTGACTGATTTTCTAATATTGTTTTAACAGGTATTGTACTTTTATGTTCTATTTTTATTTATCGCCATCGTTTGTAGACTAATCGAAATAAAAAAAGAATAAAACTAAAATAATTATGTAAGCAAGAAACAACTTTGATGACAATTTACAAACAAGATAACCCAAAATTAGAAAACTGCTTAGCAAGTAGTCATAGTACTTGTCAATTAAAATTTAGCCCAGATGACAAATTTGTCATTGCAACATAGTTCTTTATGTCAGAAATAATCAAGACTTGACCCTCATATACTACCAGTCCTTCTAGACTTTTACGCAAAATGATATGCTAGAGCATTTAATGTGTTACAAAACTATTGATAGTTCCCTTAACTCCTAAAACTTCATGAAACATGATCTTGGTATCAAACATGTTGAACACTTACAGATATATATTTGTTTAGTTAATAATACACAAATGTTGATTAACTTTCTAAAACCATTTTAAACCCATATACAATTAAAGGATACAACTCCATTGTTTTGAGTTTAGCTGTGAGATAATGACAAAGGATACAACTCCATTGTTTTGAGTTTAGCTGTGAGATAATGACAAAGATGTCCTGACAAATGAGCCAGTAACTCTTCAAATTCTCCTTGTCGTGACTGGTCAGAACTGTCTTCAACTTTCTTTATTTCAGTAATAAGATTTTGGTATAATGATTTCAGCTGAAAAAAATAATGTTAAAATCAATGAAATGAATGAGCATATTTTTTAAATGTCCTTAAAGTTGGTGGCCCATAATTAGCCATGGACACATTTTCGCCATTTTTCTTTTTTTCTGTAAAATTTGTGTGCCTTTACCCAGTACTTGCCTAAATAGATGGTAAAGGCTGTTTATAATGTTTGAGCGGTTGATATTCCTCTTTACCCCATTTCCCAGGTTATTCTCACATGTAAAGAAATATGCAGGTGTTTTTACAGTTGTTGGCTATTATGTAAGATTTATATGGCAATCGTGCGCAGTCTTAAAGTAAATGTTTGTGAGAAAAATCATATAGGAATGATCTCTCAAGCTTATTCATGTTATTACAAACATTCGTTTTTATAATATACCAGGATAATGACGATGGTTGTATCATACATTGGGGCAGAAATGTGTCCCCCATGGTACACGAACAACTTGATTTCCTCTTGAGTTTGCGTTCATTTTTAGAATACTTAACCAATGTTTTGAAGATATTTCCTTTATCAAACATTTTTTTCAAATAGTTAAATTTCTGAAACCTTCATAAAAAGTTCCAAATATTAGAATGTAGGTCAGGTGTAAGTGGAAACAAATGAATTATGCTGCGAATATGGGTCACTCACTCTACCCCATTTCAGATTTTTCAGATTAATGAGTAGAAACCTTTATAAACTGTCATCCTTTGATTCAAGGGCAATATCTGTTGTATTGATATTTTTGTAGATTTTGAGTTGTAGCTCTAACATGATTATGCCAGTTGTCAATCATGCTGTTGTAGCTCTAACATGATTATACCAGTTGTCAATCATGCTGTTGTAGCTCTAACATGATTATATCAGTTGTCAATCATGTTGTTGTAACTCTAACATGATTATACCAGTTGTCAATTGTGTTGTTGTAGCTTTAACATGATTATACCAGTTGTCAATCATGCTGTTGTAGCTTTAACATGATTATACCAGTTGTCAATCATGTTATTGTAGCTCTAACGTGATTATGCCAGTTGTCAATCATGCTGTTGTAGCTCTGACATGATTATGCCAGTTGTCAATCATGCTGTTGTAGCTCTAACATGATTATATCAGTTGTCAATCATGTTGTTGTAACTCTAACATGATTATACCAGTTGTCAATTGTGTTGTTGTAGCTTTAACATGATTATACCAGTTGTCAATCATGCTGTTGTAGCTCTAACATGATAATACCAGTTGCCAATCAAGTTGTTGTAGCTCTAACATGATTATACCAGTTGTCAATCATGCTGTTGTAGCTTTAACATGATTATACCAGTTGTCAATCATGTTATTGTAGCTCTAACGTGATTATGCCAGTTGTCAATCATGCTGTTGTAGCTCTGACATGATTATGCCAGTTGTCAATCATGTTGTTGTAGCTCTAACATGATTATGCCAGTAGTCAATCATGCTGTTGTAGCTCTAACATGATTATGCCAGCTGTCAATCATGCTGTTGTAGCTCTAACATGATTATACCAGTTGTCAATCATGCTGTTGTAACCTAACATGATTATAGCAGTTGTCAATCATGCTATTGTAGCTCTAACATGATTATACCAGTTGTCAATCAAGATATTGTAGCTCTAACATGATTATACCAGTTGTCAATCATGCTGTTGTAGCTCTAACATGATTATACCAGTTGTCAATCATGCTGTTAAAGCTGTAACATGATTATACCAGTTGTCAATCATGCTGTTGTGGCTGTAACATGATTATGCCAGTTGTCAATCATGCTGTTGTAGCTCTAACGTGATTATGCCAGCTGTCAATCATGCTGTTGTAGCTGTAACATGAGTATGCCAGTTGTCAATCATGCTTTTGTAGCTGTAACATGAATCATGCTAGTTGTCAATCATGTTATTGTAGCTCTAACATGATTATACCAGTTGTCAATCATGTTGTTGTAGCTCTAACATGATTATACCAGTTGTAAATCATGCTGTTGTAGCTCTAACATGATTATGCCAGTTGTCAATCATGCTGTTGTAGCTCTAACATGATTATGCCAGTTGTCAATCATGTTGTTGTAGCTCTAACATGATTATGCCAGTTGTCAATCATGTTGTTGTACAAATGTAGCTCTTACATGATTATGCCAGCTGTCAATCATGCTGTTGTAGCTCTAACATGATTATGCCAGTTGTCAATCATGTTGTAGCTCTAACATGATTATACCAGCTGTCAATCATGCTGTTGTAGCTCTAACATGATTATGCCAGTTGTCACTCATGTTGTAGCTCTAACATGATTATGCCAGTTGTCAATCATGCTGTTGTAGCTCTAACATGATTATGCCAGTTGTCAATCATGTTGTTATAGCTCTAACATGATTATACCAGTTGTCAATCAGGTTCTTGTAGCTCTAACTTGATTATACCAGTTGTAAATCATGCTGTTGTAGCTCTAACATGATTATGCCAGTTGTCAATCATGCTGTTGTAGCTCTAACATGAGTATGCCAGTTGTCAATCATGCTGTTGTAGCTCTAACATGATTATGTCAGCTGTCAATCATGCTGTTGTAGCTCTAACATGATTATGCCAGTTGTCAATCATGTTGTAGCTCTAACATGATTATGCCAGTTGTCAATCATGTTGTTGTAGCTCTAACATGATTATACCAGTTGTCAATCATGCTGGTGTAGCTCTAACATGATTATGCCAGTTGTCAATCATGTTGTTGTAGCTCTAACATGATTATGCCAGCTGTCAATCATGCTGTTGTAGCTCTAACATGATTATACCAGTGGAATGAATGAATTTTTTTGCAAAAAGCGTTTTCATGCTATGACAATCAAAACATATATTACATATATGACACAATAAATACACAGCAGAAAACAACACATCATACAAAGTTAAGTATGAATTTGACATCTCATTTTCCATGCTGCCTTATAGTGCGGTGACAGAAGTGTAAAAAGTCGTCTAGATCGCGAGTTTAATCTCCCCAAATAACACACGGCTAAAAATGGTCTTAACTTAAAGACAAATATGTCTTCTTTAGTTTTTGCCCTGTCCTCAGAATTTCGTACGGTCACTTTTTTCTAAAAAGTTGTTTTAATGACTGGTAGTATATTGGAGAGTTTCAACCCCCCTTTTTCAAAATGAAAAAATGGGTATGTTTGCTTACATTTAATTGAAATAGTTTTTCCTAAAGCTATTTTTACATGTCAAAATATACTATTCAGTATTTTCTTTTCTTCTAATCTATAAAATTTGTGAAGTTCAGACTATTTAAAATTGAGGTAATTTTAATTGCAAATTCAGACTCAAACTTTAGTTTCTTCTTCATAGTAGTAATAAAAATTATCCCATAATATTTTAAGCATATAGTATTTAATAAAACTAATAAGTGATAAAATTTCGGAACCAAAATATGAAAAAAACCTTAAGAAATCAATGGAAAAAGAATGAAGTAAAAATCTTCAATTTCAACACGGAACTCAATCACTTGCCTTCCGTCCCATTTTGTGTATTAGTCAATAATTTGCTCTCAAATGATATATGAAATTACTACCTTTTTCGCTATTATATACACATATTTTTAATTAAAGTGCACTGATATATGCCAGATACTTTGTTTGTATATGTTTATATTTTAAGTTTTTTCGTTATAAAACATCAAATATACTGTCAGAAAAGTCTTATTGTAAAATCAAAATAATTGACGGATAGTTTCAGTAAATATTCCGTGATATGTCAAGACCTTTGCAACTTGCTCGATTAAGTCCAAAGAACAGACAAAAGTCGTTAAATTTTATGCAGTGAATAGAAAATATGCTAAAAAAACCTTTTAAGTCAATTTACCAGTTTAGGGAAGTCGACTTTTGTATCTGCATTGCATAACAGATTGGATGAGGGGAACATCAAGATGTTTCATGCGATAGCTGTTAATTTGAAGAACTCCGTGCAGGAAGTTTGACGACATACAATTATCTGACTGTTGTCCCTCAGTTTCGGGTATTCAGTGTACACGTTGTAGAATGCAGTCGTTCATGTGGAGCGCTTGTATATTTTGTTGCAACAAAACATTTTAGAAAGATAAAAAATTACTCAAGTTTGAATCAGATGAGCGCATTAAAAATGTTTTATCCGTGTCAGATAAAGTTAAAGTGGAAATAATTTCCCGTCCATCTTTTAAACTTCAAGCACTCTGTCATTTTGGTTGCATTACAAAATATTTGCTGAAAACGAAAAAAAAAAAATCCAAACCCGTGGAAGCAGATATTTCAGAACACGATACTGCTTTTACTAATTCCATTTAGGCTATTGACAACGATTTAAGGGTCATTCCTCATGGCACCGTTACTTGATAAATATAGATCATTTCTTCAGGCCGATTCTAATTTAAAATATTCTAAATGTAAAATGCAGTCTAAACTCATTTATTTCTATAGAAATTCAGTTGTCAAACAACTTCAACAAGTTCAAGGCAAATATAACATATTATTTAGTAGCAAATTAACTATTTTAGATGCCATATAAGTTTCTAGTCAATTGAAAACTGACCTCAAAATCTCAATGTCAACTGTAATAGACACAAATAACGGACAGATATTTAATTCCGCTGCAAGTTTACTTAGAAAAGACATAGAAACTCTAAAGAAGACTACCCAACTTTGAATGAATTGTTTCTTCCTTCTTAATTCAGTCAATGCCTTCGTATTCATTGCAATTCATTCTATGGTTACTCAATGAAACTGCATACAGCCAAGACTATTCTCAGGAAATGGCACCAGAGAAATTGTGGCAATGCTAAGCAATTGTTGAGGCAATCTTTTTTATTTTACTCCTTTTCATTTAGGATTGGCTTTACAAATGTACCGTGAGTTTGGTTCAAAACACCTTGTTGAAACATTGAATGCCAATGGATTTTATGCTTCTTAAAATAAAGTGCGACGCTATCTAATGTGTTGCCAACCATGAAATTGAGCGAATTCAAGATAGTGTGTACTTCTCGTATGATGTTTCCCCAGCATCTTTGCAGACAAGCATATGGATGTCATCACACCTTCCTAAACCCCCTTATAGATCTCTGTTAAATCTTGGATGAATTGATAGGGATGGTTTGAAGCTGGTAATTTTTAGGAACAAATGTTTTCGGACTTCCTACAATACCTTGTCTGTACTTGTAAAGAAAACTCAAAATAACGTGTTTGCTTTGAGCAGAACCTTTCATGTGCAGACCTGTGGCCATGAGTGAAATGTGTAGAAATATTAAAACATGTCAAAATATTAGAAATTATTATAAATTAAGGAATGTATCTCCCTCATGCAAAGCTCTGATTCATTTCACGGATTTGGCTATACTTTTTGGAACTTTTGGATTATAGCTCTTCATCTTTAATATAAGCTTTGGATTTCACATATTTTGGCCACGAGCATCACTGAAGAGACATGTATTGTCGAAATGCGCATCTGGTGCAGAAAAAATGGTACCCTTATTGTTATTGTGACAGTTGATGAAAATGAACATGATGGAGATAAGGGTTGATTTGGTATAAAGCTTGTTGCACTGGTACACACGAATCCAGTCCCGAGGTTAGGGGATTGTTGGCGTGCCCTTAAAAAAGTTAAACCCCGCCACTATCTGTATGTATCAGTTTTAAGTTACGAGACGGTAATGCAGTGTTTGTCGTTTGTTTCTATATACTGTATTGGTTTCTTTATTATTTATTTTGTACATTAATCAGGCCGTTAGATTTTTTGTTTGTTTTACATTATTCGTTACGGGAATTGAAGACTTTGCAGTATGACTCATTGTTGAAACCCTTACGGGACCTATAATTGTTTTATGTTTCATTTGGTCTCATTTGGAGAGTTGTCTCATTTGCAATCATATCACATCTTCTTTTTTTATATGGAATACTTTTGAAGTCTGTCGTACGTTGCAAGGGAAAAAAGGGGGGATATAGTTACAAAGCCTATAATGTAATAGATATTAACCAGAGTTAAATACACAACAAAAGATAATACTATGGTAGCAGTAATAATTGTGAAAAAAAACAACAAAAAGCAACGAGTAGTCTATAAAAAACCTGAAGTATCCGCAAATTCAATTTGAGGGCATATTTGACTGTAGTGTTCTATGGCTTTGGTTTGATACCTCACCCAATATGATAGTTTAAAAAATAATTTTAAAGTATTGTCCTGCATGACACTTGATTTTTACCTGAAATTGATATTTTTCATAAGGTTTAGGTGCTCTTAACATTTTATAGGTTGAAAACTTGATTTTTTGAAGTTTTGTTTACATAACGTCGTTTTAGGATTTTTTTTGATAAAAAAATCTCAATGATTAAGGTTTATGTATAATAACAAACATTACTAAAGCCAAAACAGTATCATTTGTATTTAGGTAGAGTTTAGAAATAGAAAAAAATGTCAAAATTGAAACCCACCCAAATTTTCACAAATTTTTACATATGACCTTTGACCTCAATTTAAAAAAAATGTGACCATATCAAGTCCTGACGACAGGCATATTATTATAGTACACGATTTCCTCTTTCCAATGATATATTATGTAGGTGTGTGTTCGGTGGGGAGATTAAATTCCAAAAAAATCTGCCTTCAGTCACCGCACTATTAATATAATTTTATAGTTACAGTTTTATTGACAGCTCAGCTTTTAACAATTGATCCAGTTTATAAATATTTGGTCAAGAACAAAAATATTTTGGTAAACAATGTGACCTTACAGGTCTGTATCCAGGACAAACTAAAACAAAATGATATTCGTCTTCAACAACGTTCATATTACAACAAAGACACAATCGTAATTCTCTTGGAGTATTGGTATATCTACCAACTACGATATTTAATTGAAGTGTCCCACTACGTAGTTTTGTAAGTAATCGAAAATCACAAAAGAAATTTAAGTAATTTTCAAGACAAAAATCTGTCTTGATTCTTCTATACATGCAAAGTTTTCACAATCACATAAAGATGTGGACCACTCTTGTAAATATTGATTAGTAATATGTTTTTTAACAATATCAAAAACTACATTAGTTACATCCTGTGAAATCCACAAAAAGTTCAGGCCAAGATTAGACAATAAATCTCGTACATAAGAAACCCAATTTGTTTTACCATTAATAACATCTTTATACAGAAGCATGTAAACATCGTAAACAGCACTTGGTTTTTTCAATAAAATATGAAACCAATATTTTAAAATTCTAATACGCCTTGAAACATACATAGGCAAATGCCCAAGTTCACCACATAGAAAAATAATAGGTACATTTTTACCAACCTTTACAAGAAATCTACAAAAACGGTTAAAAATTAATTCAATATCACGAGCACGATGAAAGCCCCATATTTCTGATGTGTAACTAAGAACGGAACATGTTGTAAAATAAAATACAACATTGATCAGTTGAAATGTAAACGCTTTTGAGAGTATTCATTAGTGTTGATAAGGCCTTGGATCCTTGCTGAGCCAGACATTCTCTGTTAGTAGAAATTTGCCATTAGAATGCAGTAATATTCCGAGGTGAACGTATAAATCAACTATTTGGAGTTCGTTGTTGTCATAGAAAAAATTATTCTTAACCCCCTGCCAGCCATTTCTAAATGCAATCACTTTGGTTTTGTCAGTGTTTACTTCAATATTCCATTTTATACAATATGTTGACAATTTATTAAGTAACTGTTGTAAAATATCAGGTGATTTCCCAAACAAAACAGTATCGTCTGAGAATAAAATCAGGTATATCAAATATTTGTTCAGAGTTACGACATCATCAATAGACAAATCATTGACTATATCGTTTATGAAAAATAAAAATAACAGAGGAGATAATGGTTCTCCTTGTTTCACACCAAGCAGATTTTCAAATGAATCAGACAGCAAACCTCCAGATTTAACACAAAGTTGCATAGACGAATATATAGATTTTACCATAGCTACAAATTTAGTGCTTACTCCATTTCGTAATAATTTGTATATGAGGATTCTTCTACTGAGTTTATCAAACGCCTTACGAAAGTCCACAAATGCCCAATATAATTAATTTTTTTGCTGAATAACATGCGATATAATACCGTGGAGAACAAATATTGCATCTATGGTAGATTTGCCTGGCCTAAACCCAAACTGAGTGTCTATTAGTTTCTCCTCTCCCTCACACCAAGATAGTAACCGGTCAGTAAGTATACTTGTAAAAAGTTTTGATAGGACACTCACAAGCACGATAGGTCAATCATGCTGTTGTAGCTCTAACATTATGCCAGCTGTCAATCATGCTGGTATTGTTTAAGTACTCTTATTTAAAATGAAAATGACCAAATGAGTATTAAAGAAAATTGTCAAAATCAATGACAAACTTCAACAAGAATGTGTCCAAAGTACACGGATGCCCCACTTGCACTATTATTTTCCATGTTCAATGGACCATGAAATTGGATAAAAAATATAATTAGGCATTAAAATTAGAAAGATTATATCATAGAGAACATGTGTACTAAGTTTCAAGTTGATTGGACTTCAACTTCATCAAAAACTACCTTGACCAAAAACTTTAACCTGAAACATGCACTGTCACTTTCTATGTTCAGTGGACCATGAAATTGGGGTCAAAAGTTTAATTTGGCTTTAAAATTAGAAAGATCATATCATAAGGAACATGTGTACTAAGTTTCAAGTTGATTGGACTTCAACTTCATCAAAAACTACCTTGACCAAAAACTTTAACCTGAAGCGGGACAGACGGACGAACAGACGCACAGACCAGAAAACATAATGCCCCTCTACTATCGTAGGTGGGGCATAAAAACCTACTCTGAAGATATAATCCAAACTGATCACTTTCCCTGTGTTCCTATCTACATATAGAGTTATAGACTTGACTTGTGTGTAGGGTGAGCTCTTGTAAGCATGTTTATTCCCATCACATGTGTCTGTCCCAAGTCAAGAGCCTAAATCTCCCGTACTTGCACGGTGATCGCAATTCTCTACAATACCGTGCTTCAACAGTAAGATGGTAACATCAATTTGTCATGTTATTTAGTAACTTTTCATATAAATTACTATACAGTCTGGGTTTAGCTTATAGTTGAAGGATGTATTATAGCTGCTTACATCTACATATTTTTTTTCTTGGATGGAAACTTGTCACAAATTAGTCATACCACATCTTCATACTTTTATATAGTAGAACAAAAATCAGTTATTTTTTGTTAATGCTATTGACTGTGACATATGAGGACACAGTCAATATCATATAACTGATCATATGATCCTACTTTTCTATTTTGAGATTCTTTATAGACTAGATGGTAGCCATAATACCCTGAGATTCTTTATAGACTAGATGGTAGCCATAATACCCTGAGATTCTTTATAGACTAGATGGTAGCCATAATACCCTGAGATTCTTTATAGACTAGATGGTAGCCATAATACCCTGAGATTCTTTATAGACTAGATGATAGCCATAATACCCGGAGATTCTTTATAGACTAGATGGTAGCCATAATACCCGGAGATTCTTTATAGACTAGATGGTAGCCATAATACCCGGAGATTCTTTATGGACTAGATGGTAGCCATAATACCCTGAGATTCTTTATGGACTAGATGGTAGCCATAATACCCTGAGATTCTTTATGGACTAGATGGTAGCCATAATACCCGGAGATTCTTTATAGACTAGATGGTAGCCATAATACCCGGAGATTCTTTATAGACTAGATGGTAGCCATAATACCCGGAGATTCTTTATGGACTAGATGGTAGCCATAATACCCTGAGATTCTTTATGGACTAGATGGTAGCCATAATACCCTGAGATTCTTTATGGACTAGATGGTAGCCATAACAGGGTTCTCACTAAGACGAGTCCATGAGTCCTGGACTCATCAAAATCTGTCTGGACTCATCATTTTCAAAACTAGTGAGTCCACAGATGCATCAACATGATCAAGATATTTTGTATAAACTAAACTAAACACAGTTAAACACAATATCATCATTTTTTAGCAAAAGTTTAAAAGTAATCTGAATTTAATTTAATTTCATTGATCTGTTAGGCCATGGAGACTTAAATATTACATTATATTGCAATAAAATATCTTCTCCTTGCTGTTGGACTCACCATGGCCAAAAATGACGAGTCCCTGGACTCGCCTTCAAAAATCCTTAACGAGAACCCTGGCCATAATACCCTGAGATTCTTTATGGACTAGATGGTAGCCATAATACCCTAATATTCTTTATAGACTAGATGGTAGCCATAATACCCCGAGATTCTTTATAGACTAGATGGTAGCCATAATACCCTGAGATTCTTAATAGACTAGATGGTAGCCATAATACCCCGAGATTCTTTATAGACTAGATGGTAGCCATAATACCCTGATATTCTTTATAGACTAGATGGTAGCCATAATACCCCGAGATTCTTTATAGACTAGATGGTAGCCATAATACCCTGAGATTCTTAATAGACTAGATGGTAGCCATAATACCCTGAGATTCTTTATAGACTAGATGGTAGCCATAATACCCCGAGATTCTTTATAGACTAGATGGTAGCCATAATACCCCGAGATTCTTTATAGACTAGATGGTAGCCATAATACCCTGATATTCTTTATAGACTAGATGGTAGCCATAATACCCTGAGATTCTTTATAGACTAGATGCTAGCCATAATACCCTGAAATGAATACCATATGGTGACTTTCCCATACATCTTTTATATATAAATATATACCTACATCTTTAGACCTGTGAAAAAATCCTTTCTGTTCCAGAAAACTAAGTGACATATATGCCTTCTCTGCTGTTACAAACTGTGCAAGACAGTGGACCAAAAGTCCCCATGTTGATCCAAACAAACTGGACGATGATCCAAAAACACTAGATGATGATCCAAATACTGCACCAGCAGGTTTAACTATCTCTTTTTCCTTTTCCTGCAATATCATAAGGATTTAAAAGACAAGGGCTCACATTTGTCAGTCAAATGGCATGAAATTATGAATGCTATATTATCAGGTTTTCTGCTAATTATTTAAAAAAAATTTCACCCATGACTCATAATGTGATTTTTTAGGGCAATTACTGCCCTCATTTGCCAAAAAATATTCACAATATTCTCCAGCAGCAACTTATGCATGATATCAATATATACACAGGTATTTACCTTACGATTTTTGGTAATTCTGTTCAATTTTGGAAGAAATCCAGGATAGTTTAAGAAAGTTATTAAAATTAAAAAAAACTTTAACAGCAAACGCCGACAAAGTGTAGGGTTGCAATGTCTTGCTTTTGTGACAAAAGTCACAGACTCAACAAAAATGCATAGAAATGTTAAGGGCAAAAACTCAAATTACAAGTCAACTAAAGATTAGGGCCATTTAAGCACATGTCTTTCTGATCATCTGTGCTATATAAAGTTTCTGTCTACCTAAACAGTTTTTAAAATTACCAAAAAAAATCAGAGAAAATTGGATTTAAAGGGCAATTACTTTAATATGGAGTCAACTGAAGATTTTGGATACGTTGATTTATTTGAAGATCCTACTTGTAAAAGTTATAAAAACAATAGACAAAGGACACCCAGTGATGAGAAAAGCTCATTTGTCCTTTTGTCCAGGTGAGCTAAAAAACTTACTGTCAAGTCTTTGGCTTTATCAAAAGCAAACTGACTTATCAATGGAAAAAAGGTTTCCAAGAACTTTTCTTCACGGCTACCAGATGCTGCCATAACTAATATAACTCTGTAAAATAAAAGGAATAGATATCATAACAAGATATACCAAATGATGCTTGTGGCCAAGTTTGGTTAAATTTGGCCCAGTAGTTTCAGGGAATTTATTTCTAAAAGTTAATGACTTTAATGGTACTGAATCTGATTTAAGATATATTACAGGCCCTATATTACACGTGGAGTACCACAAGGGAGTATTTTAGGACCACTTTTATTCCTAAGTATTAGTAAAGACTGTAAAATTTTATTAGTACCATACTATCTCTCATAAGAACCCAGAAGTTATATCTGAGATATTGGGTGAGGAACTTGAATTTTGCAGCAAATGGCTGATTGATAATAAATTACATGTATCACTTCATTTGGGGAAAATAGAAACTATTCTGTTTGGGTCAAAACGTAAATTATCTAAAATTTCTAACTTTGATGTTACTTGTAATAATCACACAATTTCCTTGCACAATTGTGTGAAATATTTAGGCCTGAATATAGATGATCATAGATAATTCTTTATTTGGAGAATTTTTTTAAAATAATATTATTCAAAAGATAAATTCAAGATTGAAGTTCCTATACCATGTATACAGACAGGCAAAATGTTTATCAGAACAATCTAGAAAGACTTTAGTTACAGCTTTAATTCAATGTCATTTTGACTCTGCCTGTTCTGCATGGTATGATGGTGTCAGCAAAAAATGTAACGATAAGTTACAAGTAATTTACAAAACAAATGTGTTAGATTTATAAAAAACACTGGATAGAGATCAAAAGTTGACCATAATGTATAGCATAGTATTGGTTATGTTAATATTGAAAATCTTGTTAAACAATTGAGATAAAACCAATATATCATGTATATTGTGTATTGTAATTATAAATATGCTTGATATTTTATTGAATAAGATATTATTATTATTATTATGACGACGGATGCCAAGTGATGAGAAAAGCTTTGCGGACGTCCATCTGTAGTTTTAGTGTTGCAAACACACAGTAAAACTACCGATGGACGTCCTTAAAGCTTCAAATACAATACTCTTAATTTTACCTGATTTTACCTTGATTATTGGGGTGTTCATTAAGTTGATATCTTCTTTTGCCGCCTCGTAATTTACTTTATATTAAAATACTTATGATTTAACTATGAGCTGTGCGCATACATAGAACGAATATTTTAATTTTCTTGTAGTGGTATACATCACTGTTGTACGATGGTTTCCACAATATTTTAAATACTGCTGCATTTATATTATGTCATCTAATGTCATGTAATATTAAACTTCTTCCCATTCCAATGTTCATCATTAATACGATTTTTTAAAATATTTACAAATTCTGCACAAACTGTTTCTGTTGAAAGACTATTCCATTGATCAATGATCCTTTGTGAAAACAAATGAAGACCTCGAGTTGAATTAAGAATTATATTGTTATAAATCAAGGAGTTGTATATTACTTTAGCTGAAAATTATTGTATGAATTAAATCTGGGGTTATTTTGATGCTTCCCTTCAGTATGTTTCAGTCGACATTCCGAGTTGAAGGTGCAATTCAGTCTTTTTTTTTGTATTCCGGTCCGAGTTGTCTTCGGGCCGAGATGTCTTGTACCCGTCAGTTTTGTCTTCGCCTTCATACCTTTTTAGTTTGGTATTTTTCGCCTATGTTTCACAGTAAATATGTAATATGAATAGTTTCTCTGTAGTATTCAATGCAATTTAATGTTAATATGTGATATTTCCTACCAAGAAGGTCTAGTGAGATCGAATGACCATTCTGGGTTATCAGCAAATGTTGATGATCTTTACACCAGAGTTATCGTTCTTACTGCAAACAATAATGAATCAAAACACTGACGTACTGTTAACTCGGATGACTGAGAAGATCTGATTTTTTTTTGAAAGTATCATATAATTAAAATGAAGATATTTCCTAACATGATTAATGGACACACTCCCGTGTGTTATTTTTGAAAGAGTAACGTCAGGGTACCCAAATTGCACCTATTTTGACAGTTTTTTAACCTACGTTTATTTATAATTCATACAAAAGTTTTCATTATATGTTTATTTTGTAGATGTATTATTCACTATATGGTTTCACCAATTTAATTTTGAATCCATATGGAATCATAGAAAAATTGGTCTAAACTGACCTCCAAACCATCAATGATTCTGAAATGAGGAGTACCCAAATTGCATCCATGCTTAAATTCGCATCGTCAAAAGTATAATAACAGAGCTTTTGTTTAATTTTTTCAAATATTTTGAACAATTTGATATTATTCCATGCTTACTCTTCGTTTTTTAAGAAAAGGATACTTGTAACATATTGTATTTGCTCATTTTAAAAAGCCAGTTTACCTATGTTGAAAGATGTGCATAGTATCAAATTATAAAAATACAAATTGTTTAGTCTCTAGGAAATCTTGTAAGATTCCGCTGCTATTTTCGCTAAAAAGGTGCAATTTGGGTACTCGTTGCAATTTGGGTACCGTTACGTTTATGGTTTTAGTCTTCAAAAGAATCAGATAAAAAAAGATAACTTCAATCATAAATAACTGGGCCGTTAGTTTTCTCGACGTTTGAATTGTTTTACATTGTCATTTCGGGGCCTTTTATAGCTGACTATGCGGTATGGGCTTTGCTCAATGTTGAAGGCCGAAAGGTGACCTATAGTTGTTAATTTCTGTGTCATTCTGGTCTCTTGTGGAATTAAATTGAATACCACATCTTCTTTATTATATTCAGGCAAAAACTATAAAGTTTATGATTTCAAGATCTTTCAACAATCCCATTTGTGACTGAATGTGAAATGCATGAACTATAAGATGTCTGCATGCTGATTATTGACTGCTCCAAGTTTCATCTTTGTCAACTCAACAACATGTGCACATCGAGAAAGTTAATGCTGGACTATGCTTTAGCTTGCACCAAAACCGTGCCGATGATCAATCATTATGGTACTGAAGTGAAATAATATGATATGGACAAGAAATATATGTGGATTGACATTTAAGGTACTGTCTCATCAGAAATGAGAACTGTAACTTTGTAGATATATTGTTGGTGGGATATATGTACAGTGTACAGAGTAGTGGTTCAATATTTTTTATCTAATTCATTTTATTGGTGTATCGTTGTTATCACGGTGTTACCGTGGATATTTATATAGTGACAGTTCATATGATTCAACAAGTTTAATCTACACCAACAAAAGACAACAGTGCCAGTGGTTCATCTGACAGAGGTGACAAATACGGGAATAGGTTAAAAAAAAGGTTGATTTATATCTACGAATGATAAGTGATACCCTAGTACCGGCCAGTGATAAAATTTAGTAAATGTTTTGACGCATTTGACAAACATGTCGAACAACGGATCTTCTTAAACCCTGCTGACTGCCGTTGTCGATTAATTGCCAACTAAACGGATCATCAGATGTAACTAATGATGGATCTTTATTTAATACCACTCAGAAAACAATAAACTTGTGGCAAAGATGGTATTCAGCAAACAAAAGCTGCAAAAATTAGTACACCTATCCAGATTTCGACAATTCATGTCTTTTCAGTGATGTTAGGTATTTGGAAGGCCATAAAATCAGTTACCACAATGAAGGATAGACTCTTGAATTTTGAAGAATTGAAACAAGACGAACGGATCATATAAACCCGAAGGCAAATATAATACAAGCCCAAACGAAAAAATATTAACAAGTCTAAATTGAAAACAACGTCCAAACCTATGATTACGTTTTAAAAATTTGCGAAAGCAAGTTTACAGATCTAACATTGTTGGACTGATGTTTAAACAAATTATATGTTACAGAATGTATTGTCACCCTTGTATCACCATCACTGCTGGTGAATGGATAAAATCTGTTGAAGAGTCATCACGTCTTGTTCAGACGTACTATAATATAATTATTTCTGTGACTGCATCTTGCATTAATTTGTAGGATCATTGACAATAGATAATTCAGCTGATCTGTACCAATTCCATCTTCATGTCTTATATATCATGTGAGTTGTATTAAGACGCTAGATTAAAACTGACGAGGAAAGGTAACACCCGGTCACCAAAAAGAAATATTTTTGTAGAGTCTAGGTGGTCCAGTGGTGTAGCGCGTCGGGTATAGTGCAAGGCGATCTGGTACCACGATATCTCAGTAGCAGTTCGAATCCCTGCGAGGGAAGAACAAGAAATTTGCAAAAGATATTTACAGATCTTACATTGTTAGGTTGATGTTTAGACGAATTATATAGATATGCTTTTTTTCACTTTTTTTGGTCTTTTGGAAAATGTTGTTTGTGCTGTATTTAAACCCCTCTACAACGAAATTTGTTTTTTACATTTTTATCCAACGCAATCATAGGTTTGAACGTTGTTTTCAATTTAGACTTATTTATATTTATTTCGTTTGCGCAACCTCCGGTTTATATAATCCGTTCATCTTATTTGGACTCTTTCAAATTCAAGGGTCTCTCCTAAATTGAGGTAAATTATATGGCCTTCCTAATACTTTGGCTGTGCTATTTCAAAATCTGGATAAAACTGGCAAGATTGGTAAAATAATAAAAATTGTCATGTAACTTCGATCTTAACACGTTTTGAAGACGACGTATTTGTGCAATCAATAGAGTTTAAGGAAATACAACTGTTACATCTAATAATATTGGATTTATTAAAATATATAACGTCTTATTTAGTTAGTTATTTGCTATATCAATGATGAATTTATCAAGCGCATTAGTCTACTTTTTTCTTGGATGTATTTTAACTCCCGTATTGCACGGAGAAGTGTTTTCATCTATATACAAGTTAAAATTATTAGCAAAGAAAGAAGAAAATCTTCTTAGAATATTAAAACAATATAACGATTCTTTGGTAAGAGGGACAACAAATAATACACCAGTATCGGATATGCGGTAAGTAGCATATTAAGATAATCAATTTAAGCTTAGTTATAGCTGGTTCCATATGTCACGTATAAGCTTTTGTCATTACTTCCGTCCGTCGTCTCCATCAGTTGTTTGTCATAAAAGTATAAGATTTTTTAAACGTTTACAACTACTTAACCAAATTCACTTAAACTTGCTTGGCCTGATGTATCCTTAGGGTGTAAAGGTTGTATTTTATTGTCCCTGCAACAGCTACATTTTCACTTTCCACCAATACGAACAGACAACTTAAAAGTAATTCATAGCCTAAAATTACGATTTTCTACCAATTTCAAGTCTTACGCAATTCGTGTTTTAAACTTTTTTAGGAACAGCATGTACATGGTTACAATGAGTAAATCATAAGACATACAAAAACCCAATATGACTTAAACAATTATCTAATGATTTAAGAAGTTATTGTCCATATATATCATTATGAAAGATGCACTTTATATATTGCATTCATCCGAATAGATTTTCTTGATTTATTTCCACTATGAACTTTAAAGTGTAAATATTAAAAAGACAAGGATGTATAAGAACCGAATGAATCAGTTTTAAGAGCTTTATAACCAAAAGCAGCCTAAAACTATAAACAAATCTGTTAACTTTTTTATTCTTTGTTTTAAGTTGTAAAATATAAATACACAGTTAAAGTTTTGAAAAATAAAACTAACAAAGAAACTGACAAATGAGTTTGTTTTCTTTAACAGACATACATTTCTTCTAGTCGAGAATACTTCTTTATATAAAAGAGGGCGAAAAATACCAGAGGGACAGTCACACTCATAGATCGAAAATAAACTGACAACGCCATGATGATAGCTAAAAAAGAAAAAGGACAAACAAACAAAAAATAGTACACAAGCCACAACATAGAATACTAAATACTTAGCAACACGGACCTAACTGAAAACTGGGGCTGATATCAGGTGCTCCGGAATGGTAAGCAGATTCTGCTCCTGGTACACTTTGGCGGAAGCTGTTTTTGGGCATCGGAATAAGACATTTATTTAATTTACATAAGCAAGAATGACCAAAGTAGATTCAAGTATCTTGTCTTAGGGTCGGTTGAAAACAAAACTTTACGACAAAAGAGACGATTTCCGCTTCCCAATTGTTAACTTTCCATTTCTATGTAGCAACATTCCAGCAGCGCCTGCATACGGAGTATATATCTCTCAATTGATACGATATTCCGTAACTTGTATTTCCTATTATGATTTCCTTGATAGAGGGTTGCTGCTCACAAGGAAGCTATTAAACCAAGAGTTTCAAATGGTAAAGTTGAAATCATCCATTCGTATTTTTTTTACGGACGCCATCACGAGTTGGTTGACCGTTATGGAATAATTAGTTATCCAATGTACCAGAATTTTAATTTAATACGCCAGACACGCGTTTCGTCTACATAAGACTCATCAATGACGCTCAGATCAAAATAGTTATTAAGCCAAACAAGTACAAAGTTAAAGAGCATTGAGGACCAAACATTTCATAACATTGTGCCTATCAAGGCTAAGGTAATCTATGCCTTAGTATTACGAATAACCCATTTCACAGATGATATCGGAAATGTTTCTTATGTCATAGTTACAGCCCCTTTCTTTTTCACGATTTTGACACACAGAATTAGACTGTTTACCGGGTTTTTAATAAAATAAGCAACACGACGGGTGCCACATGTGCATCAGAATCTGCCCATCCTTCCGGAGCACCTGAGATCATCCCCAGTTTTTAGTGCGGTTTGTGTTGTTTCTTGTGTAATACTAATTTAATTTAAGCCATGGCGTTGTCAGTTCATTTTTGATTTATGAGTTTGACTGTTCCTCTGGTATTTTTCGCTCCTCTTTAATTCGTTTGATGTGTTTGAGCTTTTGATTTTGCCATTTGATTAGGGACTATCAGTTTTGAATTTTACTCGGAGTTCAGTATTTTTATGATTTTACTTTCCCTTTCAGGAGTTTTTATAGAGTTTATGTCGTAGAAGTAAAAATTGTTTGCTGTGTGGGCTAGAGAAAAACAATGAGGCATATGTTTATAATAGCCAGCTGCAAGGCTCCAAAAGTTTTATTTTTTAGCATTAATACATGTGCAAAATCAAATATGGCATGTAGAGGAGAACTAGGTTCACTCCCTACACTGTATTATGTAATAATGAATATGGTAAAATATTGGATCCATCTTATGAAAGATATTGAACCTTCAAATATTATTCTAGGGGAAGCCATAAATCTATCTCATTCTATGGACAAACATAACCAGGAATCTTGGATAGGAAGCATTAAACATATATTTAAATTTCTAGACTTAGAATATCTCTTTGTTAACCAGTCAAACTTTAAACAAAACCATATTCTAAAAAAAGTAAAAACATCTTTAACTATTAAATTTAAAGAAAGCTGGTTAGCGAGTTTAGAAAGCAATTCTGGGAAGTGTACTAATTTACAATCTGGCAATAAATTAAGAACTTACAGAAAATTTAAAAATATTTTTATGTTTGAACCATATTTAAAAATGAATTCAAAAAAAGACAGGCAAATAATCACAAGATTTAGAACTAGCTGTCATGATCTTGAAATAGAAAGAGGGAGGTATATTGGAATTAAAGCTGAAGACAGAAAGTGTAAGCTTTGTAAGAATGCAGTTGAAGACGAACTAAATTTTCTTTTAAAATGTCCTGTTCTAAAAGATACTAGATCTCAACATCTATCTAATTTAAATTCTAAGTTCAAAAAATTTTCAAGATTATCTGATGAAATGAAATTTGTTTGGATTCTTTCATCTGAAGATTTGTTTGTTACTTCAAACTTATCTAATTTATTGCACTCCCTTTTTGAAGAACGAAAGAAAATTATAGAAAATATTGTTGTTTAAAAAAAAAAAAAAAATAGAAGAAAAATATATATTAGATATATATATGTCGTGTACAAGTTGCGATTTTGTACAGGTTATAACATGTACAAAAGTATTGTACATGTTATAACTTGTATAATGCAAAAATACAAGTTATAACATGTACAAAAGTACCTCATACATGTTATAACCTGTACAAAATATTGCTTAAAAATGGTTTTAACTTGTACAAAATTTAAAATAAATCTTAATGAAGTAAAATATACATTTAAATTCACCAATGCATCAAGAACAACAATAAATAGGCCAGAACGTGTCTTTTCTGTAGAGGACAATGATCACAAAGTTTCAGAAATATATGTTTCATGACTTATGTTGGCAAAATGTGTTTTCATGTAATTGTATGTTTTATGCAGTCCATCATGGCTTAACTAAGTGTGAAACTATTAACTAAAAGCTTGCATTCCTCAATGACAATTACATTAGATACTAGTAGCTAAATTCTTCCAAAAAATTTAAGAACGATTCCTAATAATTTTGGGTAATACTCCTCCCTCTCGTTTTTATAGCATGCAAAGACTAAAACAATATCTTATATGCTTACTCTGTAAAAACAAGAGAGAGCTGAAACAGTTTTCATTGGACCACGCTTCATTATCAATATCTTTGGATCTACTCTTCAACATTTTTGGCCTTCAACACGACTTATGTAAATTTATAACTCAATTTTTGTTTATAAACTATTAAGATCAATGCATGAGGCGAATGTCATTTTGATGTTTTAAATATATATCCTCTACTTTGAAAGCATGTATTTGTGGCCTTTGGATGTTGTCTGCTCCATGGGCTGGTTGTTGTCTTTTAGACACACACCCCATTTCAATTCCCAATTTTATTTGTAGACACATCTATCCTGGCTATCCTCTTATGTCTTTTAGTGTCAACTAGAAAGAAAGTATTTTACTATTGCCTTCAAAGTGGACACTCACAATTATAATTCATCAAATAAAGATATGTCCATAGATAGTCATAAGAGTATCATAAGACATGTCCTAAGATATATCTTATGACAGGTCTTAGGAATGCTTCGTAATAGCCCTAGACATTAACTGTATCAAAAAAGGACAAAACACACTAACATGAAGGAATAATACAAAAGTTATGAAAATGTTATTGAGGTCAATATCATCTGTTGCGATAATAGAAAAATATCCTAATTTTTCGATTTTGTACAAGTTAAAACCATTTTTAATCAATATTTTGTACAGGTTATAACATGTATGAGGTACTTTTGTACATGTTATAACTTGTATTTTTGCATTATACAAGTTATAACATGTACAATATTTTTGTACATGTTATAACCTGTACAAAATCGCAACTTGTACACGACATATATATAAATTAAAATTGATCAGGAGTTGTCTCCCATAGACCTAGAACTATCCTAAAGATTTATGTAATTTCTCCAGGTCACAGTGGCACCCATAACAACTATGTTTTGTCAATAACTTGGTTTATATCAGGTTAATTAGTGTAAATGTGTATTCATGTGGTTTTTTGTTTAATTGTACTTTAATCATTCTAATCATTTTCTGTGCTTTATTTTGTAATTCATTTGATTGTATAGCTCAAATTTTGGGCACCATGATTGGTCAATAAAATTATCTTATCTTATCTTATCTTATGTGCATGCTTTCTTCGACAGTGTGTGCAACAAATCTTAGATATCTCCTGTAGCATGCAGTCTTGTTATGCTATTGATGAGACATGGAGGGTGGGATTCGACACTAAAAGGATCAGTCATGGTTTGATTCAGAAGGTTTACAATGACCAAAACATGTTTTACATCTCTTTTCATTGCTGTTGATATTGTTTCCTTGAGTGAATTAGCACGTACTGTTTGCAGCAATACCAGTCTCTTTTACCATAAAACAACTTAGGGAAATAGCTGGTACAGACTTTTGTAATACCTGCATTACCACCTGGTCCCTCTTGAGTCTTTATAACGGTCTTTTATGTTGCCATGTCGGTCCATATACCATTAAAATATCCTGGAGTCCGTCAAAGTCGCCACCTGTAAAATCTAATCGAACCTCCTCTGGAAGTCGTGTTTGTAAACTGGCATGTACCTATAGGTATTGGTTACACAAAACAAGATGACGATCTCAAATGAAGTAATTAATTTAATACCTTCTCGTTTGGCTCTAACATTTTAGAGCAAACTTCAGTCTACAGCCCCAAAGACACATATTCCAGTATTTGAATGTAGGTGATGCAGCACTGCTTATATGTAACTATAAAAGGCTTACATAAATTAGTTTTCTCGTTTGAATTGTTTTACATTGTTATTTCAAGGCCTTTTATAGCTTAAAAATGCGGCATGGACTTTGCTCATTGCTGGAAGGCCGTACGGTGACCTATAGTTGTTAATTTCGGTGTCATTTTGGTCTCTAGTGGAGAGTTGTCTCATTGGCAATCATACCACATCTTCTTTTTTTTGGATATTATATGAGTTTGGTACTATGTCAATATAACGAAACTACAAACAATTAGCATACCTCTTTTTCTTAATATTCTTAATTTTTCAAATATTTAATTCATTCTTCAAATCGAGGATTATTTAACAAAATATTATTAATTTGAACCTTGAGTTATCAGTAATTTAGATTTTAAAGCTTGGACATGATATTCAGATTGTAAAATGGTTAGTTTGGATTAAATGCCAATGGACACATTTCGTACGATAAACATAGACGATGAGCAAAAAGGTAAGGTTGTATATTGAAATTTTATAATAACTATTTTCTTACTCTGTTTCAGGTTATTTGCTCATTTAGAGTCAAGTGTCAATATCAGCTGTAGAGATGAGTCTTATCCTGAAAATCCTTTAAATGTACTGCACTTATTGAATAGATATATTAACATGTGGCCATCAATACCTGATATTGTTTTATGTGACAGTTGTGCAATTTCTGAGCGGGAAAGAGGTACATGTATAAAATTTATTTAGTTATAGAGGTTTTAGTAAATATTATAGTGACAGCACCATGCGTTATAACGTTTGTGATTGTTGCAATATAGACAAATATAAATATAGGAGATAAGGAGCTGGTTATTCATGTACACTTTAAATACTGTATTTGTGTATTGTGATGAGTCGTCCTTATTTAATACCAACAATTACTATAACACCTTCATACAAGAAGATGATAAGAGGGCTTGGCAAAGCTGGTTGGCTGTGGCCATACAAGTAGAGGGTAAACTAGGTTCCTTCCTTCCCCGTTCATACATAATTCGATTTATAAAAGTATTATTATGTCTACTATTGGCGAATTGGATTAAATGAAACTTATTTGTACTATATGTTTGAAGTGTACAAATAGTATAATGCTAAGACAATCCTGTAGCAAAGCCAGAAGAATCCTATTTCAATGTGTTCGAAGCACAAAAACAACTATTTAAAAAAAAGACACCGATCTAAGATCTACTGAAAATTAGTCAAAGGATGTAATAACAATTACTTCATAAATTATGTTCACCCAGTTTAAAGTTTCAAGCCTTAATTAGTGTTTAATTTAAGGAGTCTGGGAAAAGCGTGACTTTGTAAATACCATTACATAAGTACACCTAAAAGGATGAAGAATCATACCTTTAAATAAATGTGAAGAAATTGGATTTATCTATGGTAATTTACGCTCTATTTATAGATAGCAAAAACAACAAATTCCAAGTAATAACCATTAAAACTATATTCAAACACATTTCTCTTAATTTGTAATAGCCTTTCATGAATTTTGGAACAGCTATAGGATTTTTGACAAGATGTGTTTAGAATCGATTTATGAGTTCCAACTTTTCTCACGTAAGCCAGTTAAAAAGCTTTTAAAACTGGTGGTTAGGGATTTCTTTGGTGGTTAGGGGTTTCTTTCAAGTAAATGCAAAGGAGATGCTGCACGTTTTATCTTAAACACTAGATTTTAAGTAGCAATATGCCAAATTGACCTGCATGTAGGCTATGCATTTCCCAACTTATTCGATATTCAAGAGCTAGCAGCTCTTACTCAGACTTTGTAAAACATCATCAATATCTGAGCAGAAAGTTAATGAACAAGGGGTGTGTTAAAGAAGGTTCCAAGACCTTGTTGATAAATATTCTGTATCAACTTCACAAATAATACCCGAGGGTCTTGAAGTATAGATTCTAGGTACTGACGTTGTTTATCGTCTTTTAAGAACGTGTTATATTTTGTTTTAGTTGTCTTAATGAATATTACTCTTATTGTTGTTGGTGATATCCATTAGACGTCACTTTGACTCATTTATTTCTCATTGTGTTATTGTTCTTATAGTATTTTGTATTTTTGTCTTTCATTTTTTGCTAATATACTTTGTCTAATATATTCTTTGATACATATGACGTGGCTCTGTACATATACATCCCGTCAATATGTTATTGTTATATAATTTTTTTTGGTATTCTTGTATTTAACTTTTATACGACTGCAAAAAATGTTTTGGGGATCTTATAATGGTATGATGTCGTCTGCATCGTCGTCTGCGTCGTCGTCCGAAGACACATTTGGTTTCCGGACAAAAACTTTAGTAAATGGATCTCTATGAAATTTAATGAGAAAGTTTTATACCACAAACGGAAGGTTGGGGTTGATTATGTGGAAGATGGTTCCAACCGTTTAGGAAATAGGGGCCCAATTTCAAGCATTTTCTACTTTCAGGATAATTTTTTGTGTATAATTATTTCTATCGCTCTGAAATGGTACCACAATACGGTCGAATCAGGCTGAGTTTAGCGAAGCAATGTATTGCTAATGTGCTTTATCTTTGTGCCTTTTTGTGATTCTTTGATACATATGACGTGGTTCTGTACTTTTACATCTCGTCATATGTTGTTGTGTTATTATAAACTTTTGTATTCTTGTCTTTCATCTTTGATAATGAGCTTTGTCTATATGCCGCCTTTATGTGCTTTTTTGTTTCATATTTGTAAGTTTTTATAGTGATTAAGATTTTAACACATGTTGACTGCTGAACCCCTATTTTTGATTTGTTAACCGATCATGTCTGTTTGCTTTGTTCACACACCGTTGTCAATATAATGGAATTTGGTGACGACTGTATTACAAGTGGGAGGATTAGCCAGTTATAAAACCAGGTTCAATCCACCATTTACTACATAAGAAGATGTCTGTACCAGTCAGGAATATGACAATTGTTATCCATTCATTTGATGTGTTTGAGCTTTTGATTTTGCCAATTAAATAGAAACTTTCCGTTTTGAATTTTCCTCGGAGTTCGGTATTTTTGTGATTTCACTTTTTTTTATAAACATATTTCAACTCATACGATATTGTGGAGCTTGTAGCTGCTACTCAGAATTTTTAAAACGTCATTAGTGTCAGAGCAACAAAAAAACCCAAAAAAGTCTAGGGTTTTGTGAAACAACAAAGTCTCGTTCCTGTTTTTATAAAAGTTCTTTGAAAGTACTAAGATTTATAGAAAAACATGTTTTCCTTTATTTCTTTTAAACAATGTTTTTACCTAAAAAAAAGTATGAAGGACTGACAGACAGACGCATATTATATTAGAAATTAGTCGGTGTGGTATTATTAAATAATCGGAACCAATAGCATTAAACTATCATTGTAAGATTAGGATATATGGTATGATTGTGTTGACATGAATATCAATAATGTGTAAAAGTACAACACAAGAACAAACTTATAAAATCAGTTGAAAAGAGATATCCCCATCTGATCGATAAAATTCAGAAAACCTCAAACAAAAACAAAAACCCAACAACACAAAAAAGACTCAAAAAAACTGGCGTGTAGTGGCAGGATATTTATTCATCCCAAATAACACAAAAGACAAAGTAAGGTAAGAGAGTATTCAAAATATTACAAAATATTACAAAATATTGAACTTTTGAAATACTAAGGCTTTTATACCTCAGGCATATATTACCTTAGCTGAATTTGGCAAAGCTTTAAGGAATTTTGGTCCTCAATGCTCTTCAACTTCATACTTTATTTGGCCTTTTAATAATTTTGGATTCGAGCGTCACTGATGAGTCTTTTGAAGACGAAACGCGCGTCTGGCGTATATACAAAATTTAGTCCTGGTATCTATGATGAGTTTATTCACAGTTACTTACAGAAAATGGAAAGCCAGTAAAAAGTAATAAAAAGATACTGTATTAAAATTTTACAATTTATTGCAATTTTTCAAATGTTTCTGATTAAACTAAAACAAACAACCTTTAAACCCTAAGACACAGTAAAATTGAACAATATTTTAGAGAAATGCTGATACATTCAAAATATGAAAATAATCATGTTTCTTTCACATTTTATTTTTTTTATGAGCGATATGGTTTTTGAAGTTTTGTAAACAAAAATGTACTTTTGATAAATATTTATTCACAGATACTATTCATTTACTGATACTCAACATTAGTTGAGCCATTTTGACATACAGTTTAATTGTTTTCAATATTTGTCATTATAGTTCCTTAGATTAATCGATTATTGACGTTGCATGTCTACCGGTAAGATTTCCTTCATGATTCTTTCCAACTTTACCACGTTTTATTCTTTCATAATCATTTTTCTCGATATACATATATGGCAGCAGTGTAGTAGCCCTAACACACCACAAGCAACAATAATTCGCCGATTCAAAATACAATTATTCGTCTTTTTTTAATCGTTATCAAAATATTAATTCAATTATTGAAGTGGTTGAATATCTATTATCAAAAGGGTTGTAACAAATCATATCATTGTATGTAAGATTTAAAAACAAATATACAACAAGTAGTACAAGTGAAAGCACACGACAACACTAGAGTACATCATGGTTGACGTCAATAGCTAGGTATAGTGTCCAAAAGACATTGATTAAAAGTCACAAAATAGTGATAAAAATGAATAAATCTGTAAGTCATCCAAGTTATTAAAAGTTTAAAAGTAGACATACATACTTAGCTACAGGCTTTAATAAGTTCTGAAAAAATGTTTCAGATTTCAACCAATCGTATCACAATTTAAAAAAAGAAATTACTGACTGGCCAAAACAGCACGAACTACAAGCAGCAGTGCGATCGTTTTTACGATTGCGTACTACATATTATTTGGATATAAGCAAAGTCATTCAGGGCAACATAAATGAGGAAAAAACAGAGCCTTTGAGCTTGTCACTCATTCAGTTAATAATAAAAGAAGCTGAATATATAAAAATGTGGGACGAAGCTTT
The DNA here is from genome assembly GCF_963676685.1 of Mytilus edulis. Taxonomy (NCBI): domain Eukaryota; kingdom Metazoa; phylum Mollusca; class Bivalvia; order Mytilida; family Mytilidae; genus Mytilus; species Mytilus edulis. The sequence goes on from NC_092355.1 coordinate 45,954,712, forward strand.
ACTGTGGAGTGATGCTCTTTTGGACCTATTACCAGAACTCACATCTACAAATATTTCTACCACTGCAATGTTCATCGATCAAATCAAGGCAAGGATTCTTCATAAAGTAAGTATTACCTGAAACACTATTTTGTATACCTCAGTTTTGATTACGATATTTGTCAAATATTTTTGTTGTTTCAGATACACGAAAAAAAAACCCACGCTTTCTCTTTTTGATCCCATGAGAAGAAACTACATACAAAAAGACAAACCATTTGCATAAAATATATTTAATTCATAGCTGTTTTGTCCCCTATGCAATTCGGTCTGGGGGGACATAAAAACACCGATCATCCGTCTGTCCATCCTGCCGATTTTGTTAGCGCTCTCACCTGATTTTTTTTTGGCCAGATTTTTATAAACTTATATCTTATGTTAATTTAAGCAGAGTCTTGGGCGAGTTTGGACATCGATGCCGAATCTTTATGCGCCTTGGAAACATTATTTTTATGGAAAATTGCATATTTAGCACTGTCAATGTGTTCCATTCCTGTCAAATTTTTATGAAACTTATATACCCTAGTTTAAGTTAGTAATGACTTTGACTAGTCCGAAATCCATTAACCATCAATAATTGATTAAAGAGTGACCCCTCAGTGATGACCTAATAGTTATCAAAGGTACCAGGATTATAATTTAGTACGCCAGACGCGCGTTTCGTCTACATAAGACTAATCAGTGACGCTCAAATCAAAATAGATGTAAACCCAAACAAGTACAAAGTTGAAGAGCATTGAGGACCCAAAATTCCAAAAAGTTGTACCAAATACGGCCAAGGTAATCTATTCCTGGAATAAGAAAATCCTTAGTTTTTCGAACAATTCAAGTTTTTCTAATATTGTTAACGAGTTATATATGCCCCTTGAAAATATAAGTATTATGGAAAACACGTTGAATTTCCTCTGAAGCCTTCATTTTACTAAGATATTAATAAATAGTGTTTTACAGAAAAAAATTGGCTTATTTAGTTTTTGCTCCAGTACCTTGGCTAGATAAGATATGTTCAAACGCGGAGGACATTGGGACTCTGTACTTATATTAACAGTAGTTCTGTTTAAAGCTCGACAAAAGATGAATATTCCGTACATTTAATTTTTCAAATTTTAGGTTTATGAATTAATTTTGAGGCAGTGTCCGATGTTAAAATCTAATAAATACAATTAGAAGATACAAAGCATGGTATACAAATCCGGGGATCACATGAACTCTCGATGTGTGATAGACCGGAGGAATTAATGTCCATTGTGATATTCGGTGATGTTGAAAAAACGAATGACGTTTCAATTTCAATTGTGACGTAAATAACGTGCTGTCCAACGCATATTTTATTAGAACAAAAATGGCTTTGTTTCGAAAGCGAAAGAAGAACGAATAAGTTTAGAATACTAGTAGCTGCTTTATTTCAATAATTATAAAAAACCTAAAAATTTCAAGGTTGTCGTTTCATGTGACTTTAATTGTACTATGGATAAAAAATCTTTTTTTTTTAAACTATCATCTGTTGTACATCTCAAAATATTAATAACAAATGTAGATGAAAACATAAAAAAAAGACACCAACGCCGTTACAATAGTTTAGCATCATTAGATCAATGGCGGACAATTCGAAACTATTACCCACTTCGTCGAAGAAATTGATTTGACGGTTGCACATTTTCTCATCAAAGATACTTTGTATTTACGCCAGACGCGCGTTTCGTCTTCAAAAGACTAATCAGTGACGCTGGAATCCAAAAAGCCCCAATAAAGTACGGAGTTGAATAGCATAATTTCCGTTTTACTGTCTTCACTACGCGTCGCCAGTAAAACTGCATTTTAAAAAGACTGTCATTCGCAAGAGCAATCACTTTTTTTGTACACTTCTTTCTTCACAGATAACAAATAAGGTTTGTAATACTTAAATATTAATTCTCAATGAATAACATGAATCAATTGTTAATTCACATATTTAAAACCTTTATCTTGCAGGCATCGTTTACAGCAGATGCAGCCGATTTATTAAAAATACATTTAAAAAAAGGTATGTATTCCCATTACATTATGGCTTTTTACAAATTGTCCTTCGAAACTCATGTAACAAAACTAAATCTTTAACTATCATGTCTGACTGTTTGGGCTGTTTATCCTATTTTGTCAATATAACGGAACCATAAACAACTGTCATAAACGTGGAAGTTGTAACTAGCTAAAAAAACTCTGTTAAACCCACAATTTTCTTCGGAAAAAGACTGTACGAAGTCAGTAATTTGGCCGTTGATTTTCATTGGTTCCGTGGTTTATATCGCTTGTTTTAATAAGTTTTTTTTATAGACTTCCCGTTTTTGATACTGCTTTGAAGTTAAGTACTTTTGTTAATACTAATTTATAAAGCTTCATAAAAAAAAAATGAATAAAAAAAATGCTTGAAGCTTTTAATTTATATTCACCATCGATAATGAGTAAAATCTGAAATGCCTTCTTATATTCAAGATTAAAACAGTCCCAATCATATATCTAACTCATATCAAACTTCTAAAACATGTTTTACTACTTAATTATGTGTTTTAGATTTTCATTATCGACGAAGCCAGGCTTTTAATTTTTTCCACAAAAGATAACGAACAAAAAGGTCAAATAAAGAATAACGTTGATAAGCATTGAGGCATAATTGGTGTCTTAAACATTGTCAACAACAGCCATCTACGAAAAATAAAACCTTATATGTACAGGAAGCAATAATACAGAACACCTTGAATAAAGGCCCAAAAACTGTACCAGACAATACCAACAAAAAACTAAATATAAGTATCTAGAAATATTTCGAATAACAGATATCCTTCATCAGTTTGATCATGATATTATTAGTTACATAGTGTGCTAGTGACGTAATACGGTATATATGGGGTCAGTAAATTCCATATGGGGATTCGAGCGAATCCCCATATGGAATTTACTGACCCCATATATACCGTATTACGTCACTAGCACACTATGTAACGAATTTATCTTACCGACTATCTTAACGTGTAAAATTTAGACTAGTGACCTATCAAAATTATCAAGTTTTTAATACAGTTAGCATTAACAGGGACTTCCTTTGATCCTACAAAAACAGATGCCAACAATGACAACCTGTTAGATTTGAATGTGTTTTATGAATTTATTTCACTTTATCATCACTTTCTTCGTCTGTTGAAACCTTTCAGATTTTTTCTCAGTACTGTTTTGTTTTTCTAAAGGGACGTAACACCACTACTAAACGTGTATGAAATAAGCCCCGCCTCCTTATTACCTCATATGGAATATAAAGGGACGCAACTCCACTACTAACCGTGTATGAAATAAACCCCGCCTCCCAACTAACCTAATATTAAATATACACGGTTTCCACGAGGACGCTTTTAACCAATCATATTCCTAGAAATGTATAGGAGGTAAGATAAATTTGCCGTTCCCGTAAGCAACACATTATCAATATTGACGTATTAGACGGAGAAACCCAATTAAGTGACATACTTACACGATTTACAATAACAAACTGAGAGTTTGACTAAAGCTACATGCATGTCTTACTTTCCTTTTAGAGTCATAGTAAATATGACATTGTGTTCATTAAGTCGATATGCTATCACAATAAACAGGTTACGAAATAGTGAGCTTTTCTCTTCGACTATATTCATTGTTACGAATTGGGTTGCATCTATTTGTTTTAATTTTTAATAATAACATTATAATATTATGTATATTTCATAATAATCCATACTTTTCATTGGATGAAAACTGAGGCATTCCAATATCAAATTGTATTATTCAATGGAATGCAACATTCATAAGAACACGTGATTTACAACAATATTTAGGAAAATTAACGAAACGTTTGTTATAACTCGTATGTTCTTGGTAGCATAACAATGTAAGTATATGAATGTAACGCTTCTTTTTGTTTTGAAGTATTGACTTCTTACAAAACTTGACATAGTCAAATAAGAAAAACATAAAGAAACGATGATAAGATTTTGTTAACACATTTTAAGACGTACAAAATATACTTCGGTCAGCGCTTTAATAGAATAAAAAAAAAATGAAGAATTCAATTCCTCAATGAAAAATTGTGTACATATGGTGTTGTACGCACGATATAATACACACAGCAAATATTGAATGTCTGTCTTACAATCTTGTAGTAGGAGTTTTGTCAATACAAGAGGATTACACAAAGTACAAGAAAGAATTAAAAGAATACCCAAAAAAGGATGTTCCAAAAATGTGGCCATTTAATGAACAAGAGCTTGATAGTATACAAAAACAACTCTGTAGAGGAGTAATCAGAAAGGTAGGTCATCAAATCTTCTGTTTTTGTTTTGTTATTTTCATTAAAAAAATGATATGATGCATGAATATACGACACAATTGATTCTAAATATACGTGTCAATTTTCTATTATACTTGCTAAAATAAAAACGGATATAAATCGTTACTTCAGGAAAATAACTAATATGGGAATGTTACAGAAAAGCGTGACATTTTTGCAGATATTCTTTGTATTATAATTTGTTTTTATCTATTTAAGTGTTCACAATTATAGCCAAGTCAGGTTTTATACTAACATTTCATTGCAAAAAAAAAAAATAAGTGTTGATCGACCATTTCGGTTATGTTTAACTTATTTAGGATATTATTATTATCGATCTGTTTTACAAATTCAAATGACGTCATCATTTTTTTGTCATTTTTTACAATTTCAAATATGACGTCACTTGGCGTTGAGGTTTAAACATATTCGGATGTGTCTACATTTTGTGTTGCAAATGTCTGGTTATTAATGTATTTCAGTTGTTTCCTGTAATTAGTTAATATTTCAGTTCTATCATGTACAGCTTTTGTTTATTAATTTTATAAATTTACTGTTTGCAAAAGTATAAATTGTTCTAAATGAGAAGGATGTTCAGGCAACTAACAGAAAACCCTGGTCGTTTTTGGCACAACCTTTTTGATCTTTTGGTCCTCGATGCTGTTTCGGCTTTCAAACTTTTGTATCTGGGCATCACTAGTAGATCTTGTGTGGATAAAATGCACTTCTGGCGTATTAAAATTTCCAACTTGTTGCCTCTTGTTGACTGTTGTTCGTGTGTTCTTTGTCAATTGTATTCTCCAATTTATTTATATTGTAGTCCTGTGGTGTTGAGTTGTCATCTTAATATTATATTTCACATGGCTATATAAGGGGAGGCTTGGCATGCCACAAAACAAGGTTCAACCCGCCATTTTTTTCTTTAAAAATGTCCTGTACCAAGTCAGGAATATGGCCATTGTTATATTATAGTTCGTTTCCGTGTGTGTTACATTCTTACGTGGCGTCGTTTGTTTTCTCTTATTTTTGAGTGTAAATTCACATTGCGATAAGACGTGTCACGGTACTTGTCTATCCCAAATTCATGTATTTAGTTTTGATGTTATATTTGTTATTCTCGTGGGATTTTGTCTGTTGCTTGGTCCGTTTCTGTGTGTGTTACATTGTAGTGTTGTTTCGTTGTTCTAATCTTATATTTAATGCATTTCCCTCAGTTTTAGTTTGTTACCCCGATTTTGTTTTTTGTCCATGGATTTATGAGTTTGAACAGCGGTATACTACTGTTGCCTTTATTTATATAATATGTATGTTTCATTTTTTGATAACGTTTAAGGTGAAGTAGCTAAGGGTCTCCTGTTATGCATACTTCACCCGAGTCATTAATACAGATTATTTACATTTCTAGTATCTTAAGATTAAAAATTGTTATGCATACATCACCCGAGTAATTAATACAGATTACTCTTCATTTCTAGTATCTTAAGATTAAAGATTCTTATGCATACATCACCCGAGTAATTAATACAGATACTCTACATTTCTAGTATCTTAAGATTAAATATTGCTATGCATACTTCACCCGAGTAATTAATACAGATTACTCTACATTTCTAGTATCTTAAGATTAAAGATTGTTATGCATACATCACCCGAGTAAATAATACAGATTACTCTACATTTCTAGTATCTTAAGATTAAAGATTGCTATGCATACATCACCCGGGTAATTAATACACATTACCCTACATTTATAGTATCTTAAGATTAAAGATTGATTAATCAAGTCGCTAGTGATTTGAGGTGAGACATAGCTATGTCGTATCAGTCAATGGAATCGTCATAGTGACTGTAAAACTTGTAAAAACTGTTATTCTGTTTCAAGACTAATTTAATTAAAATTGGGAATGGGAATGGGGAATATGCCAAAGAGAAAACAACTCGACCAAAGAGAAGATAACTGCCGAAGGCCACCAATGGGTCCCCAAAGCAGCCCCTAAATAAAAATGTGTACTAGTTTAGTAAAAACGGACGTCATACTTAACTCCAAAAACATATAAACGAACTAAAATTTAAAAATCAACAAAACTAAAAAAGACAAAACGCTCCTGACTTGAAACGGGCGATAAAAACGAAAGGATTAAAATGTTTTGTGAGATCGCAACCATATAGCCAATGTAGAATACAGAATTTCACAGTAATACGCACAGTAAAACACACTCACAAACCCGACGCCTCCACATTATCACTGGGCCAACAAAATCACACTGAATGTGTTTTTATTTGATAGATGTTTTTGTGTCTTTTTGTAAAATTGTAACACGGTGATCACTGATGTACCCATATTTTGACTATTTTATTTATTATGTCTGTTTAGTTCACGCATCGTTGTAAATATAACGGAATTTGATGAGACTGTCGTACAAAGTGAGAGGTTTCTCGCTATATAACCAGGTTCAATCCACCATTTTCTACATTTGAAAATGCCTGTACCAAATCAGGAATACGACAGTTGTTGTCCATTCGTTTTTGATGTGTTTTGTAATTTGATTTTGCCATGTGATTAGTGACTTTCCGATTTTATTTTCCTCGGAGTTCAGTATTTTTGTGATTTTACTTTTTCCTTAGTTCAAAGACTCATCACTCCTTAAAAAATAAATTGACAAACATGCCTTGTAGATGCACATCTACATAGTCTTCATGAACTTTAAAGTTTCATGAAATTCTGTTTGATGTTTCAGATGAAGTGCGATTATAAATTGTTGCAGAAGTATATATTGAACAAAATCCTAATTTAGAATGGGGAATAACTGCTAGAAAAAAAGATAGAATCACAATCTGCACAACTACATAGTATGTCTGCATTATCTTCAAAGTTTTATGAAATTCTTTTGGTGGTTTCAAAGGAGTTGTGATGATACTATTGCAGCAGTATATTTAGACCTAGATGCTAAGTTCATAGGGGACATTACTGTTACAAAAAAATGGAATTTTCCAAACTATTCTGCTGATAATCTAATCGATTTTAATGAAAGTGAGGTAAACAAACTTCTGTGTTCGTGTTATCTTTAGTCTCTGAGCCATAGCAACATTTACTGTCGATATGCACATTAACATAGTTTGTCTCGGGACTTATACATCTTCGGATTTGAGCGTTCCTGATGAAGCCAAATCAGGAAAAGCGCTTCGGACGCAAGAAATTATTAAACGTGTTGTTTTCAATTTTTTGTCCTTGTTAACTAATAAAGTTTCATAAAAGCATATTGTTTCGATCCAAACTGAATAATGGGACTACAAAAAGGTCTAGTGCACTGATTACGGAACAAGACACGCATACAATTCTAGCCTTATATAATTTCTGAGGTCATCCCTTGTGCTGTGTAACAAGGCATCATTCAATTCGAAGTACTTCATCTACCTCTGTTTAACAGATGGTGGTGTGGAAGACAATATATCAATTATTTTGTCAACTACGATAAAAACTCAAGAAAAACCGTTCACCAAGAAAACAGCAATTCAAAAACACCAGGAGTCGAGTTATTGAACGGAAAGTTTTTTCGACTTATTTAACATGCTAAATACATTATTGAAACTCAGGTCAGCGTCTTTTCTACTTTTGTTTTATTTAGCACAAAAAGTTCAAAGTACAAAGAATAAATAGATGTTCAAAACGATTCATTATGTCTTTAAAACAGCAGCAGAAACAGTATGACAATTATTATTGAACAATATTTTTACAGACGACATGTTGGTGTAATCTGTTAAAAAAACAACACCATCATTACATTGATTTGATTGTTGGTTGCTTAACGTCCAGTGGCAAATATTTCATGCATATTCAGGACGAGAACAAGTTAACAATTAATACAATAGGAAGGTAGTTGTAATAGAGGCCATCTAGGATGATGGTCGGGGAAATTTGGGGACTGCCACTGGAAAATGAGGGTATATTGGATAGGGACAGAAATTTTGCCTTGCAACAGGCCACCTACGGACCCCTCAAAGAGTTGTCGCAAGGGTTCTTAACGTGCAAAGAGCGAGGCACTCTCTTTACACGAGGCATCGGATTTAACGTCCCCCTTCTGACCGGACGTGACTGCGAACTTGATACATCCCGCACAGCCAAACGGACGCCCCACTTCGGCAAGCGTTTTACTGCCGGTCGGGAGAAGACCAAGTGACCATATTTCTATTCCCCAGTCACCTTTGGGGGTTACCATCATTACATGTAGACTCGATAAATATTTCGATTAACGAAATAGGACTTAAACAAAATACGAAAGGTATAATAACGTCTAGTTAAGCTGCTGAAAAATAGACAAAATTTATTGAATGTGTGTCTGAGACTTCTTAGATGGACTTAATTATTTTAGATTCAGTAGTAAAGTTTTTAACTCAGTTTGAATTTTCACGAAAATTCAATAAAAACAAGTAAAATTCCATTGATTTTATTTTCATAAGAAATATGAAGCGCATGCGTAATGTTTGTGATAACAATTTTCATATCTGACTTGAATATTTAATTTGTCAACGCTCCTATGCCTAACATTAGTTGAAATCCTGACGATTGTATCTTTTGATTCTTATTTAATGTGTTGTGATTTATCATGCAATTAAATATATTTTAATACGGATTAAATGCATAAGAGACAATTTTCAATAGAAGCAGCCTTCACAAATGTTGAAAAAATATGCTTTTAATGTTCATCAATTCACATTTCTGCATAAGAATGTACATGTGGCATTCAACTCTAACATTTCCTCCAAGGCATATGAATATCATGTACTAAAGTTAATCCAAATAAGTTATTTTCAGATTCAATCAGTCGTTTCACAGCGAAAGCTACATAACAAGAAAAATCAACGGCGTTTTGACACAAAAGTATAGACCTTATATTAAGCATAGAGATGTGATTTCAAGAATAATTAAATCCTTTTTTGGAATTCTGGAAAAGAGAAACGCTTGGTTGGAGGTGTTAAGATCTCACATAAATGTATATATATATTTGTTCATTCTAAATCACCTCCAGGTTTTGGTTGGGCCCGTGTTGCTTAGTTTTTAGTTTTCTATGTTGTGTCTTCTTTACAATTATTTGTCTGTTTGTCTGTTTATTTTTAGCCATGGAGTTGTCAGTTTGTTATCAATCTACGAGTTTGACTGTCCTTCTGGTTTCTTTCGTCCCTCTTTTATAACCTACGCATGACATTGAACTTAACCTTTATAGGACTAATACGATTTTCTGTGTTTTTTAGAGAGTTAACATGTTTTATACAAAACATGCAACCAATTCAATATCACTAAATATTTATTTTAAAGTGTTTCGGCCTCAAAAAAATTATAGTGTCTTGTTTTAGTCACGATTTTCCTCGCGAAGATTATCATTGAAAGAAGTCAATAATCAATGGTTCACTCTAACAAACAAAAAATGATTAATTGATATGTTTTATTTTTAGTCAAACAAAGAATTGTCAAGTCTAAGTTGTTATATGGTTGAGACTTATATACCATACTTCAAATCAAAGGCAGAGGAGGTGAATAAGGATCCAAAAATTCTAATATTTCATGAAGTTATTACTGAAAATGAAATAGCGTATTTTAAAGAAGAAAGTTATAAAGTGGTAAGAATTAAAATAATAATTTTATCAATTGTCATTAAACGTTCACAATGTTTGTGGCAATACAAATTTAAACAAACAATAAACAACAAAATGAAATGGTAGTTTTCAAGACACGTTTTCCATGTCTCCAGAAGAAGAGAGAGATAGATAGATAGAGGGAGAGAGATTACACATTTTTCTTTCTTTTGTGCTGCAAATCTCAAGATATACAAGTGTTAATTACTGAAAGGTGTTCTGTTGGTAGTGTTAGGTATGCAAACAGTGCGTTACGTCTATAAAGACTGTCAGAGACGCTCGAATTTAGTTCAAAGAGCATTGAGAACCCAAAGTTCCGAAAAGATTTGCCAAAAACAGCTAAGGTATCCTATTCTATTTTTTTTTTATAAATCTTTAGGATATCGATTAATTGAAAGTTGTAGTTGTATGTTGATTGCAGCCTAAGTCTAACTTAAGATTTACAAAAAAAAATAACGGAAAAAGAAAAGAAGTAGTTATCCAATTGCATGACAAGCAGTTACATCCTTCGATGTTGAAAACTTTCGTTCGACATTTGTGTCCTAGTTATCTCAGCAGAAAAAAATCAGTTAATTGTAAAAGTCATCATAATCATTTTTCTAAATTGCATATTAATATCAAGTCAATATCTTTATATAATTTAGGTAGTACATCAACTCAATAACCCAATAAGTATATTTTTTTTTTGCATTTTAGCGCGTTCAATCTACATAGAACTCATCAATGGTGCTCAGTTCAAAATAGTTAGAAATCCAAACAAGTATAAAGTTGAAGAACATCGAATACCTCAAAATCCAAAAAGTGGTGCAAAATACGGCTAAGATAATGTAGACCTGGTATTAGAAAATCCTTAGTATTTCGAAAACATAGTTATCATTTGAGGTTGAAAAACCAATAATTTTGGGAGCGCAATGTTTAACATATGTGGGAAATACTTTGCACAATTGCTAAAGCGTAACTTTTAACTCTTACTCGTGTGACTTTGCTTTTATAATTACTTGTAATGATAGACATCCTCATCATGAGCCGAAACCGTATTGAAATCAGTGATAATTGAGTAAGGTAAAATTGTAAATAAATGCCATGGCAAACTTATTCAGTCTGTTCATTTATATTGTTCTACATTTTAATGTACTAAATTGGTGTTTACTTGACACTTCCTGTGTACAATTACTGACATTTATGGCACAAAGTTTGACCATTTTAGCATTTTTATTCGGGCGTTACTGATATGTTTTTCTTGCATGGTTTACACATTTTTAATGTTGAGTTTATTTGCTATCGATTATAAGTCTCAAAGTTTTCAACTCCCTCAGGCATTGATTTGCCTATTTTGAGTTATTTTTTCGTTGATTGCTTTACGACGTTTTCGATCCTCATACATCCTTGGATTTCAAATAATCAGATTTGAGGAATATCAAGAAAATTCTTCAGACGAATGAAATTGATAGTGTTGTTTTTTAAAAATATAATGCAATTGCTTTTTTTCAAGTTTATTCGGTCTGGACTGCAAAATTATGGCAGAAAAGAAGACGTTAACGAAGAAATCCGCCTGAGCTACACGTACGTAAAATAATCTAACTGCAAAATCCGGATATATATTCTAACATTATATAAAACATCATAGACATTATAAGCATAAAAAAAAACCTGGACGACGAAAAAACAAAAATGTATACAAAAAAAAATGAATAAAACAGTAAGCTGAGCAACAAATGATTAAATAAATGTTGAATTATACTTGACAACTTGTGACCTTTATCTAATTAACAACAAAATACTACTATACTTAGAAAGAAAAAAACGTATACCTTACACGTCAAAGAGAGAGAGAGCTAATTAGATTCGAATATCTTAAATTATTTTACATACTAATTTGAAAGATTTGCCCAACAGCGTCTCCTATCTGAATTCGATAATATCGAATGAAGTGTGTAGAGGGTAATCGTTCATAGATGAATAACATGTGTTTTAAACCCTTAAATTTAAAACAATCGAATGTTTTGTTAAATGTTGAATTGTATATTTCCCTCGAATTTGACATAATCTGTTATATCAGTCTCCAACCTTACAATTGGCAGCAATGTAACAAAGTTGCCTGTATGTGGGATATACATTTCCAAAAGTATTCTGTATTCAACAGCTTCCACTACTACTTAGACTTTTAAAAAAATGACACCAGTGTCTCACAGAACGTTGACGCACCAGGGTTATGTCAAGAACGTCTCGTGATTTTCTTGAAAGTTTATCGGAAGATACCAAGATTTTGTTGATAAATAATCAGTGTCAACTTCACAAATACTATATGATGGTCTTGAAGAATAGATTCTAGGTCGTTGTTTATTATCCTAATAACGTGTTATTGTGCTCTTTTTATTTTTTTTTGTATGTTTTCAATCTTTACTGTGTAATTTTGGTATTATCCCTTTGATTTGGCTCGGTAATTGCACAGCCCGCCATTGTTATTGTGCTATGGTCATTTTTTGTATTCTTGTCTTTCATTTTTGCTATGTGCTTTGTCTATATAGCGTATATTCCATTTTGTTTTTATTTGTGTGATAAAGATGTTTAGTTTTATAATGATTAAGATAACAACACAATGCTGACTGTTTTACCTATTACATTTGGTTGTTTTGCTCACACATTGTTTTCAATATAATGGAGTTAAATGCATCTATTATACAACTGATAAATTTACCTAGCTATAAAACCCGGATTCATTTACCATTTTCTACATGTATATAAAGTAAGGCATGTACCTAGTCAGGAATGTGACAGTTGTTTTCCATTCATTTGATGTGTTTAAGGTTTTTTTTAAAATACGTCATCCATCATATAATCAATTTCAGTTAATTACCAAACAGAATTTTTACATACATATAACAATATGTTACTTTATATTTATAAATTCATAGGATATTCTCGAAACCCACTGAGATAATGCTAAACTCCACTGGATAATATTATTTGATGTTATAAGATGCAAATTACTAAAAACGTTCTAGTATAGAGCGTTAAAACTGGTCTTGAATAAATCCCTTGTTAATCCCTTGTTATTCCGCACATTTGTTTATTTGCATGACACAGTATCTTTAGCATTTGATGATGTATTTAACAATAAATTTTCTCATCTGAACGTCGTATTCTTGTTAATTGTTATCACATTATGACAAACAGTGTTATTTTTTAATTTTGACATGACATAAGACGTCATACTGGCAAGGGCAACAGAAAAGATCAACGAGTCCATTTTTTATAGTACAAAGATAGCGGTAACTGCTCGTTGTTTAATTAATATTTTGTTTTCGAATTAAGGATAATGGTTGCTTTATTTGTATACCCTTTTCCATTGGGGTAATATCGTATCAGATAATCAAAAGCAACACATAACTATTTAAAAAAAATTAGTTGGAACAGTCGAATCATAGACTTCTACATTACAATATTGTCAAGTCAAATGAATATAATAATTTTTGTATGAATGAATGAAATAAAATAGCTTTTGGGAAAATGTTTTACAGTACTCAGTGCCAGGCCATGTTCATCGTAAAACTATGCAGTCTTAACTCTGAAAATATCATTTTGAATTATTGTATACTAGGATAAACATTTTTATATTTTAATTGAGTCAGAACTTAAACATATTTCTTTACAATTTTCTTTGTCTTAAAAATCAGATTTAGATTTTAAAGATTGACTTGAGTAATAAGATCTTAAAAAATAGAACTTTCTATGTTTTCATATTTTTCTTTTTATTCCTTTCATCGTGTCTTTGTTGCCTTTATTTCCACACATACACAAATGTTTACCTAATAATGTTACACTAAATCTGACTCATTTATATGTTAAATTTCAGAGGTTGGGTTTTCGAAAAAGATGCAATTTCAAGAAGAATTTCTAAAAGGATTGGGATGATCACTAAGTTGGATACTACGGAAAGAAATGTTTTGAGTAGTTCTGAATCCTACCAGGTTTGCATTTTTGTATTTTCTCAAAATGTGAATGCTTATTTTTTTTTTAAACTTTTAAATAATATAATTACGATTATCATAGTTTTAATTCTAATTATGAAGAAGAAGGTGTAGGGTAAGTGACAACACGACAGGAAACTAACGACATAAGACTACACGTCAATTAATGGTCATTAGAAAATTATATTACGAGAAGATAAATCAAGACCACTCTTCAATGCATGCTACGTTTGAACTTTTCCTGAAATTGTTTAATTAATTAAATGTTTAATCGGATTGAAAAATATTATAGATCAATCTTTGGTTTAACATATAATTGTTCTTTATCAACTGTCCTGTATATTTATTTTCTGAGACTATCTACTTAACATAAGAGTGATTTGTTTTCTAGTATTCTCGTAGATTTTACATCACTTCGAAGAAGCAGGAGTTGCAACATTGACAGCAGAGCAAATTAAATGGGCTCGTAGTGGATCATAAAACATTTAAAAGTGATATCCTTAAATACTAGTTTAGCTCTTTTAGAAGGTCACGTGTTATACACTTGACATTTCATAAACTAGAAAATTAAGACAAGTAAAAGTGAAAAAAAACCAGTTAAAGTGATATTGATAAAGGCTTTCTCTGTTTTGTACAGGAACTACTTTTTGAATTATTTGATTATATAAATCTTGTTGCTGATTCTTTTATTTTATCCTGCATTTTTGTTTAGTTTTCATGTTTTGGCTTTGATGATGGAGGATCTATAGGTATTCGAACCAATAAATAATAATTTTAAAGAAATCGACTGATTTGCAGCAATTATTAACACTTTAAAAATCAAGTTACTTTTTATATCCAAACGGAACTTATCCCAATGTAAACATTAAATGTGAATAAGATCGAGAAAACCGCAGACACATATACAGAAAATGGAGACGACCTTTTCTTAAAATTGTATAAAAGATTAGGAAACCTTTTAACGGATAATCTTGATATAAATATTGATCATTAATTTTCAAACCTGCACAGACATACTTTTGAATGGTTATATTCATAAAAAGACAATATTCTGTATTGAATGTTTACATGACAAGAGCAAATTGCTGTACTCGAAAACTTAGATGTGAAGAATGGGTATTATAACGTGACATTGCGGAATACTCTAGAAATACTCTCTGAAAATTGATTTTTTTATGTACATTATTTTTTCCATATCTGAACAGAAAACATCGGGTTTGTGCATGTATATTTCTAATAACACATTATAACAAATAATTTCTTTAAAATCTATGATTAATGTTGTTTAGAAATACGTTTGATCAGTAAAGATACCTCCGGGACTGTTTAATTATTGATTTTCTAAACTCCGAAACTCATTCGATTTAAAGTTTGGCTAAAATAAATTCAGAAGTGTCTAAAGAAAAGTTTTTTTTAAGTAACACCGTGTAGAACGCCACATGCGGGGTGTCGGCTATGTTTGACATGGGGTGGCAATTTTGAAGCGACGAAAAAGTAAGAAGGTAAGTTCAAGCACCAAAATTTCTTATTTCTAGAACTCTCAGTACCATATAATGTATTGCACGGAAGGAACCGCAACATAATCTATTTCCTGAAAGCAGAAGCAGTCGTTTTCAGTGCTCAGTTTTCTCAAACACCTCGCCCTAGTTTTCCGTGTTGCAGATTTTGAGGCTTTATATGCAAATTTCGGTATAAAAAACTACTTTACACAGCCACCCCCCCCCCCCCCCCCCCCCGTATCATTTATATAGAATTGTATTCCTCTCATTGACTTTTACCAAATACCAGTTTCTTAGTTAAAATTAATTGGTTATAAAACTGTTATTCATTAAAATATAAAGTGTCGCTCGGGGTGTCAGATTTTGCGTCGCAAGGGGTAGAGGCTTGTCATAAAAAAATACATATTTGCTAGTAAATTAGTCTTCATATGATACATTTTATTTCAAACACATCTACCTTACCATGACAAAACAAGGATTTTTCATTTTGCCTGTTTTTGGTCTTATAAAATATATGTTTTTGATTTCATTCACATCTACTTTACAATGACAAAATAAGGGTTTTTCATTTTGCCTGTTTTTGGTCTTATAAAACATGTGCTTTTGATTTCATTCATAGTAAAACAAAATGGCTTAAAATATTTAGTTTTCAAGCTGGTAAACGATTTCTTTTCCTTTTCAGTCACTATCATGGTAAAAAAAAGTCAAGGCTATGGCTCAATAAACCAAAACATCACAAAATAGTCCTCAATATAAGATATGCCTGAAGCCTCCACCAGCCAAAATGCATCATAGTTCATCACCAGGTTCATCTAAAAAGCACTCGTGCACGCCGCAAAAATCCATTACTCCTAAAAGAATTAGAACACTCTATCCAATGAAACACTCACCGGCATCTTTTTCAGCGAATGACAACACAACTTCAAGTAATCCTGAAGACGATGATACTACAATTGTCAATGAGAAATCAACGACTTGTACACAATATACAACGGAACAGGTTTACAAAAAAAAAATGATTCAAGACAGTTATTTCGTTCGTAATCGCCCAGCTAGAACTATCCGTTTTCTGTTACACATCTATCATATCATATATACTTTGAAGGTCTACTCTGACTATATACATATCTCTAAACGAACCTGAATTGAATAAAATTTGAAGAATTTGATTTAACCTGTGTTTTTCTAGGTTGAATTTCTGTTACATTTATGTTCCTATTTGTGTAGGAGTGTTTGAATTAAGAAGTATCAGATAGAGATCGATTTATAAGAAAATGTATTCTTTTTTTATGACAAACCCCTTGCGACGCAAAATCTGACACCCCGGGCGACACTTTATATTTTGATGAATAACAGTTTTAAAACCAATTAATTTTAACTAAGAAACTGGTATTTGGTATAAGTCAATGAGAGGAATACAATTCTATATAAATGATACGGAGGGTAGCTGTGTAAAATAGTTTTTTATACCGAAATTTGCATATAAAGCCTCAAAATCTGCAACACGGAAAACTAGGGCGAGGTGTTTGAGAAAAGTGAGCACTGAAAACGACTGCTTCTGCTTTCAGGAAATAGATTATGTTGCGGTTCCTTCCGTGCAATACATTATATGGTACTGAGAGTTCTAGAAATAAGAAATTTTGATGCTTGAACTTACCTTCTTACTTTTTCGTCGCTTCAAAATTGCCACCCCATGTCAAACATAGCCGACACCCCGCAAGTGGCGTTCTACACGGTGAGTAAGCAAACTAGATGAAACATTATGAAAAATTGCCCTTCGGGGATCAATTTACAATTTTGGTTTATATTAAATTAATATATTAAACTCGTTTGTATATTTTACTTTGTACACATTTTTTGCTGTCTATAGTTTTTAAAACATCAATTCAGGGATAAAAACCTGAAAATAAGATACCCGATTTGGCTGATAATTTCAGAGCATGTAGACTCTGGCCTAATAAATAATTTAACCTCTTTTCTTATTTACTGTGAATGCTTTAGTTATTGAGAAATAAATGAAAAACTGCATTTTACCCTATGTTCTTTTTTAAAGTCATAAAACATGATAAGCAGATTGTGTAAAAAGTCCATAAAGAGCATTATTTTCTTAGGGGTGAATTTTGGTCATATAAACCTAATTGTAGATCTGACTTTGCTGAATATTTCTGCTGTTTACAGTTAATCTGAACATTATCTCTTCGTGGATATGATAAATTTAAAGCCTATCTGTGCTGATTAAGAAATTAAAGATGACTACTTTTATAAAAGTTTTTTTGATACAAAAATGTTTTACACAATTTTAAGAAAATATCGTCTCGATACATGTATTTGCGATCTTCTAGATATATATTTACAGCCAATGTTTACCTCGAGATAAGGTCCGTTTTAATTGCCTTTGTAACTTAATATTCGATTTCTTTTGAATGTCCCCTGTTTTTTCTCTGATCTAGCTACTAGTATATTGATATAAAGACGAATTATACATAAAATATTTTGCAACCTGTGTATGTGTATACCATCTTTTCTGCAAGTTTATAGTTTTCTGTTTGGTATTAAATTAATAATTAAGATCCATCTTGTAACATCTGTGATCAGTTTATTTGGCAATCGCAGGGTTTAAGAACATTTGTTGTTCGACCAGTTAGTCAAATGCGTATTGTTAAAATATACTTTTTAACTTTTTTCGTATTTTGAAAAATGTTGTTTGTGCTGTATTAAAAAGTAAAATCACAAAAATACTGAACTTAGAGGAAGATCAATTGGGAAAGTCCATAATCACATGGCAAAATCAAATAACAAAACGCATCAAAAACGAATGGACAAGAACTGTCATATTCCTGACTTGGTACAGGCATTTTCAAATGTAGAAAATGGTGGATTAAACCTGGTTCTATAGCGCTAACCCTCTCACTTTAATGACAGTCTCTTCAATTTCCGATATTTTTACATTGATGCGTTGAATAAACAGACACAATAAATAAAATAGTCAAAATATGGGTACATCAGTCATCATCGTATAACAATTTTAAAAGGAAAAATTTAACAGAACACAAAAACATCTACTATCTACGAACACATTTATTGATTTGAGTGTCTGACGTCAGAAAATTTTATACGTCACATAAATTTGTCGTTCAATATGCGTACAAACAATTTTAAAATTTTAATGGGAATGTTAGCATACAGGGTTAAAAAATCAAAAGTATGTCAGAATAAATTTAAGAAATAGACCGAGATTTAAACTAGTCCAAAAGTTATATATAGAATTTATAAGAATCCAAAAATAGTTAATACCACTACGCGATTGAATGGTTTTGACGTTTGTGGTTCAACGTTATTGTAATTCATAATAGAAATATATCATAATGACATATAATAGAACAATATCATATTGACAGGATCTTTTAAAGTACAGAGTCACGTTATAAGAACAAAAGAAATACAAAAAGTCGCAAATACAAAACAAACCACAAAAAAATGAAAGCCAATACAAACACATTGACGAGATGTATAAGTACCGAGCCACGTGAAACGGATATCACACGAAACCATTCAACAGTAAAAGTAATATTAATAATAGAACAAAGACAAATGAAAGAACTATAAAACACGTTGTTAAGATGATAAACAACATCAGTACGCAGAATCTATACATCAAGACCATCGTGTATTATTTGAGAAGTTGATACGGAATATTTATCAACAAGGTACCTTCCGATGAACTTAAGAGTCCTCTGTCAAGAAATTTGTTTGCAAGCGCGCGTATAAAATTGCTGTTTTTATCCAACACAAGGTTTGAACGTTGTTTTCAAATTAGACCTGTTAATATTTTTTCGTTTGGGCTTGCATTATATTTGCATTAGGGTTTATATGTTCCGTTCATCCTATTTCGACTCCTCAATGCTCAAGAGTCTATCCTAAATTGAGGTAAATGACTTGACCTTTAAAATACCGTTTTGATTCCTGACATCAATGAAGAGACATTAATTGACGAAATCCGGATATGGTGTTCAAAAATCTGTGCACCTCTTGTCTGCGGTAAATCACTTTTTTCGCAAGTTCATTGTTTTTTTGTCGAGCCTGCAACTTTAGTTGCAGAAAGCTCGACATAGGGATAGTGATCCGGTGGCGGCGGCGTTAGCTCACTTCTTAAAAGCTTTATATTTTAGAAGGTAGAAGACCTGGATGCTTCATACTTTGTATATGGATGCTTCATGTTACGAAGTTTCCATCAGTCACATGTCCAATGTCCTTGACCTCATCTTCATAGTTCAGTGACTACTTGAAAAAAGTTAAGATTGTTTGTAATGTTAAATTCTCTCTTATTATAAGTAATAGGATAACTATATTTGGTATGTGCGCACCTTGCAAGGTCCTCATGCCCGTCAGACAGTTTTCACTTGACCTCTACCTGATTTCATGGATCAGTGAACAAGGTTAAGTTTTGGTGGTCAAGTCCATATCTCAGATACTATAAGCAATAGGTCTAGTATATTTGGTGTATGGAACGATTCTAAGGTGTACATGTCCAACTGGCAGGTGTCATCTCACCTTGAACTCATTTACATGGTTCAGTGGTTATAGTTAAGTTTTTGTGTTATTGTCTGCTTTTGTTATACTGTATGCAATAAGTCTACTATATTTGGTGTATGGAATGATTGTAAGGTGTACATGCCAAGCTGGCAGGTGTCATCTGACCTTGACCTCATTTTCATGGTTCAGTGGTCAAAGTTAAGTTTTTGAGTTTTGGTCTTTTTTTCTAATACTATATGCAATATGTCAACTATATTTGGTGTATGGAAATATTTTATGATCTATATGTCAGTCGCGCAGGTTTTATCTGACCTTGACCTCATTTTCACGGTTCGTTGCTCAGTGTTAAGTGTTTGTGTTTTGGTCTGTTTTTCTTAAACTATAAGCAATAGTTCAACTTTATGTGTTGTATGGAAGAATTGTTAGCTGTACATGCCTGTCTGGCTTGGTTCATCTGACCTTGATCTCGTTTTCATGGTTCATTGGTCAACGTATAGTTTTCTTGGTTAATGTTTAGTTAATGTGACAGTTGTAATAAAGCTTTATATTTAGGACTATTAACATAATATCAATGATTATTGAAGAAGGCGAGACATTTCAGCGTGTGCACTCTTGTGTTTGGTATTTTATTAATAATTAAGATCCAACTTGTGACATTTGTGATCCTTTTATTTGGCAAATCGCAAATATACCTTTACATGTTTGGTCTTTTGGTATGTTTTATCTCAATTCAAGGAGAGATAACTGTAACAGTAGCAAGTACATTTCCTCAGAATATTAAACATAATTTAGTCAGGAGGAACCGTCACTTATACGTCTACCTAAGATATGTGAGAAAATGACACATTCACTTCACGAAACAACTTTTTAGTCTCCAAAAAAGAAAAAAATGTTGCCAAGCAAAAAGCGTATGTCGTTAATATTGCTTTTGGCATTTCGCATTAAAGCATTTATGAAAAAAATGATCGTAACGACTACATTCGATAAAATTACATCCAGATTTATCAAAGGCAAAACTTTCTTGTTGGTAAAATTGTTTTGTGGTTTTGCATAACAAGAGGAGAAATCATAAGGAGTCCAAAATACTTTCAGTGAGCATGACACACTTAACATTATTTATTTAGTACGCAATATCGTAAAACGAGTTCTTTAATGGTTGTAAAAGTAAAATTCAGATTCAGTTGAACCTAAATATATGTAGTTTAATATTTGAATGATCTCCAGTTGTTTTGAACACATTTTGTGTTTTCTTTTTCTCTGAATTAGGTAGGTGTAAATTGCCGGTATCTATCTGTATAAGTAGCTTTCGCTAAACTTATATTTCAGGTTGCAAACTATGGAATCGGTGGATACTTTAAACCTCATCTCGACAATTTAGTAAGTTAAATTCTCCCTTACTACGTTCGTCCGAATATAAAGCAATTATATTCTATGGCCTTAACAAAGAACAAACGACATAGTGTAGGTGTGCTCCTCGCTATAACCTTTAATTCTATATATTACATGTATGCATCAAATACAAACATAACACTAATATCATAATTACAATTACAAATTCACATTAAATCATCCGTGAATACACGTGTCTCTTCTCTAGGCTATAGCGAAAGTCGATGATCAGAAAGATGACCGCATGGGTTTTAAGTGCAAACAAATGTCACATGCCATGAATATTCATGAACGTACAACGAACTGATTTTTATTTCATATTGTGTTTAATTCATCTTTATCGTGCCATCAAGTGAAATATATTTCAGTAACTAATCGAGTGAAATAATTCGCTTATCTTCACTAGTGTGTACATTGACACTTTTTCACATGAATATTTTGACGCGCGTTTAAGTATACTATGTAACTTACAAATACATGAATACGCCGTTCTATCACATTATCTATTGTTCCAAAGTTTTTCATTTGAAGATATATCGCCATTGTTCTTTTGCTTTTCGAGACAACTACAAGGAAATGTATCCACAGTTCAACTGCCCGAACTATCACACATCTCTTTCTTATGTCTCATTTTGTGTCTCTGGGTGTGGGATTTTCTTGCTGTGTTGAATCCCATTGGTGGCTTTTGGTTGTTTTCTGCTGTTTGGTCGGGTTGTTGAATGGCACATTCCCAACTTCCATTCTTAATTTCATTCTACATTGAAAAGTCCCAAATATTGCAATCTAGTCCTTTATGCCTTTGACTAAATTTATTTTAACAATGTTGGATACTATTGTGACGCAAAGGTTTAATTGTTATACTTTAATAAGTAATTTATTTTTAGATGTAACGTGTCTTCTGATTGGCTGACAGTGGTTTATTTTTCATATCATTGACATAATTTTGTCATGTGACCGTGGCGTCATTAACGTTTTTATTTTATTTACGCCGGTTCAAAATGGAATTTAGAATTATAAGGAATGACTGTAATATTGTTTCTGACTATTCGAAATAACAATATGGTGCACACAAAAAAAAAAAACACACACTACGCGGGTTATTCAGTGTGCACTACATTTTTGATGTTATTTCTTCATAGGCAGAAAAATATTACAGTCATTCCTTAAATAAAAAAACAAATTGTCATTTCCATCATTATTGATTTCAGCATAATCCTATATGGCGGCAGCCAGTACAGTCTGATGCTAAATTCGTTAAAGGATCTGGAGATAGAATCGCTACATGGATGTTCTATGTAAAGTATATATATTCACAATCCATTTGCAAAACAACTGCTTAGCTAAAGTTGTTGATTCCATCTGCTGGCTCAGTATAAATGTATTGTGAATTTCATTGGCTATAATATTAACAATCTGCTTAAATAGAACAAAAATACCCAAACAAAACAGAACATACAAACTGCAGTAGATTGAAGGGAAAAGGCATTTACTAGGCACTTGGAAATAAGGAATTTTATATAGGAATTTATTTCATTATCACTAAATAACGTCACACAGGTTCCCGTAAAATTTACTGGAACCTGTGTGATGTCGTCCAGTAATGGCGGACAAATAGCGATAAGATGTATTTACACCAAATTCCGAAGCAAGGTTGTCGGCTCTCCGGATATTCCTGAAGTCCTGCGTTTAACATTAGTTATGGTATTGTAACAGTGGCTATAGTAAGTAAATAGGTAAAAGTATTAACGATTTTAGCCTGCATTTATATCCGGAGGATAAGTTCAGAATAAACAGCAACAATTTTAAGCACTTGAAGACTGTTAATATATCTTTAAAATAAAACTGATAAAACGTTTAAATTGAATTTGCCTTTGAAATAATTAGCAGTTCTCTGAATTTCTTTTCTGGTAGATATTGATAATAAATTTCCGAAATATTAACCTGGGGGAAATGCAATTAAAGTTTGAATAAGTCTTGTAGTAGATTTTTTCGTTTCCACTTTCGACTTTTTTTTTTCTTTTCTTATTAATAATACATTTAACACTAAATTTAATAAAATGCAAACTTGAAGAAAAGAAAAGTAAAAGAAAAGGTAATTGAAATTATAAAATAAATCGAATCGTATATTTTTTAGCGTCTATCCATTTCTTTATCCTGTTTTGGGTCTTTGTGTGTAAACCCCATAAATTGTTGTCCCTTTGAACGCTGTCGATTACAATAGGAACTAACACTGTCTATATCGTGACGTCACAGTACAAAATAGTCCGCATAAACGATCAAGTTTGATTGATTGCCGAGTTTATGAGCTTCGGTCTTTGCTTGGTAGTTAGTATTTACACCAGTGAAAATTTATTCTTCGTCAAGTCTAGTCATGTGTCACCTACACAGATAGGTCAGTAAAAAAAGATTAAATATAAAATTGTCTTTAAATAGTGGGAGATATTATGAACATAATTGTGCAAATCGTGATACAAGCATGAAATTTGGTATAAAGGTTGACTAAATGATACTAAAAAAAAATCCGCTGCTGGCCAGAAAAAAAATCATTTTTTCAAGATGGCCACCACACATTTCGGAAATGGCGTCATTACAAATTGACAATAATTCGTTAATCCTTTAAAAGGTGTGTTATATGTAAAATCCAATGTTAGATTTAATAAAAAGTAAATGACAGTTTCTAAATTACGACTAGACAATACATTAATGAAACTAAAGGTGACTTCCGGTTTCAAAATTCCGGCAAAAAAGTCAAAAAATTTCAATTTTTATACTTTCAAGCAACTTCACAAGGGATGTATAATCCAATGTAAGTTGTGATAAAACGTTAAAAAAAGTTCCTAAGTACGACGAAACAACACATAAATGAAGAAAAATAGTGACTTCCGGTTCCAAATTGGCGGCAAATACGTAGAAAATATTTTTATAATTTCCATCAACTTAACAAGTGTTAACACTCTTT
This sequence comes from Mytilus edulis, assembly GCF_963676685.1. Classification (NCBI taxonomy): domain Eukaryota; kingdom Metazoa; phylum Mollusca; class Bivalvia; order Mytilida; family Mytilidae; genus Mytilus; species Mytilus edulis. The sequence goes on from NC_092355.1 coordinate 45,979,066, forward strand.
GTTAAGTTTAAATGCCTAGTTTGGTTAGAAAGACAGGTTGCTTATTTTATAATTATCTGATAGTTGCCTATACAACAACCCGTACAAGGAAGGCCAGAACGGTAGAATCTACACTTACCAACACAGCTCGGTTTTCGGCTCCGCATTTCAAAATTTTCTGACACGAGGATGCAACGGCAATCAAAGAAGTCCATTTTGGTTTCCAACTGTCATAGATTCTTTCTTTCATCCAACCAGTGTTCATGACTTGGAACACGTACCTGTGGAATACATAAATCAGGATGAGCCCAAGCAACTCCTCCTTGATATACTTCTCTTTTGATGTGCTCTGGAAAAGAACCTCTTGTAGGCGGAATTGCATCACAACGCCGCTGATTCCTGGCAAACAATTCACATCGTGCCTCGCTCTACACTTAAGCCTAAAAAACATCCTTTACATCTGGAAAACCTTCCATTGTTAGCCAAGCTGACGATTTGCCTTTCTTATGACAATTCGACAAAGTTCCACATCCACTAAATGCATGGACGAAAGGAAAAGAAGCAACACAAGGACCAAACGCATTTGATATGTCGCGTGCAGGAAGCCATCAAAAGTCGTTATTCCTTCCATAACCTATCCGCAATTTGTTCTACCTAATTTTGCGATTGCTGCAATTCTTGATACTATTACATCTGTGTCAGTACTACCTAAAATTACATTTTACAACACTTTTCATAATTATGCCGAACATGGACAAACATTCGTGTATCTGCTTCTTTATGATTACAAGGGGATAGATAGCAAGTATCTTTATTGAAATTGCAAAGAATATTTTCTCCATGAGTAACATACACATTTGTATTAGTCTCTTAAGAAGCAATTTTGTCAGCAAAAACTTGAACAACTTCGTTTTGTTGTCATCTTCACAGAGAAAACTACTCCATACCCTTGGTGTTCTACCAGAACCAACACCTTTCCATCTGGCACAAGAACCTTGCCTTTGTTTTGTCGCAGCCTTTAAATTATTCATTTAGTAAACATCAAATACAATGTCTAATTTTGAATACTTATCGATGCAAGATTTTACATAAGGCAGTATGACATCATTTGCGTAATCATCAAATATGTTTGCCCAACTTTGTGACCTGGAATTAACCATTGCTGCCCCACCAACGATAAATGCGTCCAAATTTGGATCAGCAAATCGCAGAATGTTTCAAGTAAACCTATTTGCAGCGATTTAATACCACTATTGCAAGTGACATCCTGAGACAAAGACGGAGGATCAGTTTGGTTTCTATGGATAAAGAAATATTCCAAGTAAAACTGTCTACTGTGACAAGAAATGAAACGTCTAGAAAAGATATCGCAATCACTTTTAATGTTCTCTAGCTTTGTTTTTGACAAAGACGTTTCAGTTTCATTTTGCGGCCAAAATAGGAAGTTGTTCTTTTTTATTTGGTTATAAAAAGCAGGTTTTCCTTCGTTTTGCATTTGCTTCAAAAGATCTTCGTATTGTTTGGACCAATATCTTGGAGTTTATTTACATATCTTACCTGTTTTCAAATCAACAATTTTCAAAATTAAGTATTTTTTTACAAATCTGACGACTCTTTTAGAAATAAATTTCCAGACTCGTTCATACTTGCAAAGCCTTTAAAGCTGTTTAAAGAAATCTTTTTGTGTTTTCGTAGAGTCTTTATTATGTATTTCGTCTGTTTTAGAATGACCCAAACCACTAGATCTTTCAAATCAATCTTCTAGTATACTGACTCCTGGTCCAGCTACCATCCATTTGTCTAAATGGGATCTTCGGTTAATCCTATGGCACCAATATCGCCCTTCACATTTGCATTATTCTGTTTTTGTGCCTGATCAATTGTGTTACACGGAAGAAATTTACTGGTCTTACGTACAGTGAAATTATCATATTCAAATTCCATTGCCACCTGTGGGTGATGTTCGGGAAGGGAAGTCATATCTCGGAGATGAGTCGGTAACGATCGAGCATAATTTACACGATCAAGACATAAAACAATACGCTATCATGCTTTATATGGACTGTCTAACTCATGAAATGAGCATAATACCAAAATCAGAAGAAGTTCTTAATTTATAATTGAACGCCAGGAATTAAACTGTGGTCGAGATGACTCTATTTCCTTACACCAGTCTTTTAAATCAATGAACATCACAGAGTCATGACATAATTATATATTCTGAGTTTAGCTTTCATAATCTGAAATTAACAATTTTTCAGCAAAATACATGCAGTTGTCTGATGCGCCTGTCTAGTCCTAGGTACATTTGAACATACATAAAAAAAATCTGCCGTTCTTGGTGTTACAATATTGGCTTCAGTAAGACAACATGTCTATCCCCTATCACGCAATATATCACCCAGAGTTTTATAACAAGTCATTTCAATGTGCAATCTACCAAACATGACGATACACTTATATTTTCCTTACAAATCAGGCCATTTCCACTGAATTTGCTTAGGCATTTTCAAAAGTTGCTGATCTGCAGTTACACTTGATGTTTCTCCAGATTAACTACATTTTCGCCTTAACCATCGAATACCTGAGAATTGACTGGTAGGGCATACAAATCGCTCTTGATGTCTATAAATAGTTTGCACATGCGCAAAAGTGTGAAACACATGTGTATCATAACCTTGAAAAATGTTATTAAACCAATTCATAATATCATTAGAAATCCAAAAACAATAAATATGTAGTAAATAGTTCAAATGTTTATGAAAGCATTTTGTTACATTTTCGCGCATGCGCAAATACTAGATATGTCAAATATTTATTTTTAATAAATATGTGATGTAAGGAAGGCAGCCACCAAACCTGGTAATTGGTTTTTACTAAAAGAAGTTCAAAGAAAAGTTTTCCAGAAAAATCAGTATTTTCAAACTAAAGACAACAGCCATTTTAGAAAATGGCCCTGGCCATCTTGAAAAAAATATTTTTTTTAATGGCCAGCAGTTATTTCTTACAAAGTATATAATAATGATGCTTTGTGGGAATTTTCATGCTTGTATCATCATTTGCACAATTCCCTCGATTTTGCTTGCTAATATCTTCCACTATAAAATACATAGTTATACTTTATAGTTACTCTAACTTTATTTGATTAATGTCTTTCTAGTTGAATGACGTTAGGGCAGGAGGCGCTACGGTTTTCCCTAGAATCAATACAAGAATACCGGTAACAAAGGTACGTCTGAACTTTTTTTTATATATAATTATTTTATTCACAACGGTTTGCAGTTTTTAAATCAACATGTTCTGTGTTCAGATTATTATACAGATGTTTTGCGCTCTTGTCTACGAACACAATAATGATCAATGACCTCTTGTATACTTACACAATAAAGACGTCAATATATAGTTTATATGAGCGTCACTGATAAGTCTTATGTAGACGAAACGCGCTTCTGGCGTATTAAATTATAATCCTGGTACCTTTGATAACTATTTAAACCACTAGGTCGATGCCAGTACTGGTGGACGTTTTTTCCCTCAGGGTATCACCAACCCAGTAGTCAACACATGGGTGTTGACATGAATATCAATAATGTGGTAATATTTATCAATTTCCTGTTTACAAAACTTTGAATTTTTCGAAAAACTAAGGATGTTCTTATCCCAGACAGAGATACCTTAGCCGTATTTGGCACAACTTTTTTTGGAATTTTGGATCCTCAATGCTCTACAACTTTGTACTTGTTTGGCCTTATAAATATTTGATATGAGCGTCACTGATGAGTCTTATGTAGACGAAACGCGCGTCTGGCCTACTAAATTATAATCCTGGTACCTTTGATAACTATTTAAACCACTGGATCGATGAGCAACAACTCGAAAACAATAATGTTTTAACAATATAATTGAATTTTATGCGACTGTCATGCAAGTCAAAGGTTAAGCTAGCTGCAAAACAAGGTTTAATTTACCATTTTCTATATATTGAAATGCCTTTACCAATTCAGGAATATCACATTTATTTCCATTCGTTTGATATGTTTGAACTTTGATTTTGCCATTTAGTAAGGTACTCTCCGTTTTTAATTTTTCTTGGGAGTTCTGTATTTTTGTTATTTTACGTTTTTACTCCGATGCATTCAAATCACAGACAGTTCCTTATGCTAGACAATATCACTTGAAAATCAGTTCCTACTGTACTATCTGTATATTCGTGTCGCTTATAGCTAGCGCAATATCTCTTGAAAGTCAGTTCCTATTGTACTACCTATACCTTTGTTTCACTCATTGCTAGCGCAATATCACTTGAAAGTCAGTTCCTACTGTACTACATGTACCTTTGTGTCCCTCATGGCTATCGCAATATCACTTGAAAGGTATTTCCTATTGTACTACCTGTACCTTTGTGTCCCTCATGGCTATCACAATATCACTTGAAATTCAGTTCCTATTGTACTACCTGTACATTTGTGTCCCTCATGGCTATCACAATATCACTTGAAAGTCAGTTCCTACTGTACTACCTGTACCTTTGTTTCCCTCATGGCTATCGCAATATCACTTGAAAGTCAGTTCCTACTGTATTACCTGTACCTTTGTGTCCCTCATGGCTATCACAATATCACTTGAAAGTCAGTTCCTACTGTACTACCTGTACCTTTGTGTCCCTCATGGCTATCACAATATCACTTGAAAGTCAGTTCCTACTGTACTACCTATACTTTTGTGTCCCTCATGGCTATCACAATATCATTTGAAAGTCAGTTCCTACTGTACAACCTGTACATTTGTGTCCCTCATGCCTATCACAATATCACTTTTAAGTCTAATTTGGTGATATCACAATCGAGGAATGAGTACAGGTTGTAAAATATGAAAAATGTCCGTGGTTATCTGCAGCATAACTATTCCATAAAGGTCATGTAAAATAAAGTTTGGAAAACATAGTATTTTGACGTCAACTACCACTAATAGAAAAATATTGGAAAATAACCAGCTTGACTCTAATTTCACTTCCGTTAGTTTGAGTGACATTTCACCGACGAAGCGTTATTTAGCAAGGTAATATGTACAAGGGTGACACATAAATGGTTTATATGAAACATACTTTGATTTTGTGATGCCTAATGATGAAGGAAAATTTTTAAGAAAACTTAAGGTGACGGTAGAATACTGATGTCTAAATCTTGAAAATCGATAAGGACGAGACAAATCATTGCATAAAAACACCAGGTGATCCATACGAATACCAAAAGAAGCACGAATGGGTTTGTTGATAGAGTGTTTCTGGGAAATATTAAAAATAATAGTCGTAGAATGTCATTAGTCTACTTTTGTTCGTAAGACAAATTATATATTGAAAATATGTTGACAAGTGAGATAGCATATGTTTAAAGATCCAACATGGTAACGAAGAGACACCTTGTAGTGTATCAAGTTACAAATCAAGGTTAATGGCATCTCCGTCCAGACATGATCGAAAGACCAAAGAATCAAAATAGTTTTGCTTCAGAAAAGTAAAAGATCAGATCAATACCAGCATTTTTAAAAATTCATTTCTTTAGGGATCTGCTGCTTTTTGGTATAATATTCTTCCAAATGGAGAGGTAGATGAACGTGTTCTTCATGGAGGCTGTCCTGTGTTGTTAGGATCAAAATGGAGTAAGCTTATGTATGCGTATATTTAATGAAACGTCTGATGTTAACAACTTAAGGTCAACGTGAAGTTACATGTATTACACTTACGGTCAAGGAACAGTAAAGGGGCTATATCATAGATTTTGGCTAAAATTTTGCATACAAATTGTCTCGTTGAACTATAATTGGAAGTGGATGAACAAAATGCATTTATATCTTTCATTATTTGAAATATTGCTGATTTTATTCCTTCTAATACAGCAATTAAAAACTATCTAATATATATAAATAAAAGTTTATCAAACTTAACAAACATACTAGTAAGAGAAAAGATAATGATAAATGAAAAATAAAACAAAAATATGAAATACGTCCGTATCAAAATTATCATCTGAACGACCAAGTTCTGACTCATGTGTTTGATGTTTTAAAAAGACTACTGTTACAAAAAACAATCAGTGAATGCACAGCAAATGAAACACAAAAAAAGGCAGCGCTTTTCTGCTGTTCTTCATCAAAAGGTCACAAAGAGGTCTTAAATATGGAGTAAACACTCATCTCACCGATTTGTGCATACTGACGCTCACGCCATAACTGTGAATTTTATAACAACAGTCCAGGCGATTATTGTTATTCGTAATATCATTCCTCAAACTTGTAATATTACAACAAATAGTAACATTACAGCTTTGTGTAATATAAGGCCTATATTACAAAAAAGGCGTAATAATTAATATTACGAATATCTGTAATATAGTTTTTCTATATTACGAACATTTGTAACAGAGGGACGAAAGATACCAAAGGGACAGTCAAACTCATAAATCTAAAACAACCTGACAACGCCATGGCTAAAAATGAAAAGGACAAACAAACAACAGCACACACGACACAACATAGAAAACTAAAGAATAAACAACACGAACCCCACCAAAAAACTAGGGGTGATCTCAGGTGCTCCGGAAGGGTAAGCAGATCCTGCTCTACATGTGGCACCCGTCGTGTTGCTTATGTGATAACAAATCCGGTAAATAGTCTAATTCGGTAGGTCACATTCATGAAAGGGAAGGGGATTGTAGTTACGACGTAAGGAACATATCCGATATCATTTGTGAAACGGTTATTCTATAACGGTCAACCAACTCGTGATGGCGTCCGTAAAATTTACGAAGGGATGATTTCAACTTCACCATTAGGAACTCTTGGTTTAATAGCTTCCCTGTGAGCAGCAACCCTCTATCAAGAAAATCATGATAGGAAATGCAAGCACGGGAATATCGTATCAGTTTGGGAGATATATACCCCGTATGTAGGTGCTGCTGGAATGTTTCTACTTAGAAATGGAAAGTTCACAATTGGAAAGCTGAAATCATCTCTTTTGTCGTATAGTTTTGTTTTCAACCGACCCTCATTGTCGAAAGGGAAGGGGATTGTAGTTACGACGTAAGGAACATATCCGATATCATTTGTGAAATATACGATTAAACGGCTGTTTCGTAAATTTCGAACATAGCCATGAAATTACATTAAAAAATCAATATACATTTACGCGTAGAAATGCAATACAAACGACGGAGCACATCGTGATATATATTAGACTTGGCAGTAAATAAAGTTTATTAAGGGATAATACTCAAGTAGATCTACTTAGATGTAACACCACCCGGTCAAAAAAAAAAATACATCTTAAAAAGTAGTACTTGCTCAAAACAAAACTATAGAGAATATACAGGGTTAATCTAGGTATCAATTAAAAGGTGAATGACTGGTGACCCTTGAAGAATCCTTTTTTAATAATAAATTTAGATAATGAAACAATTTAATGAAAAGTGAAGTATAAAAATGTTGGTATATATTGCATTTGAAGCACTCGGTTTAATCAAAATTCCGATAACTAGTAAACAACGGCAATTAGGCACCGCCCCATAAATGTCAGAAATAAAACACAATAAACATATAAAGATGTTGGACCTACAATTAGTGTTGCGTGTCTTATCAAAATTAAAATTTCTTGTAATAATCAGTTTAATTTTTCAAATGCAATTCTATTTTCAGTTTGTACCAAGTGGATTCGCGAAGAAGGGCAAATGTTTAGACGTCCATGCAAACTTCATTTCAATGCAACAGTACATTAGAAGACTATTTTTTAAACTTTCATTTAACGACTTTTTATCCTAATTAGTTTTACAATCTACGGTTATTAAAAAATATAGAATAAAGAAATACAAATCATGTTCTATAAACTTTGAGATCTATTTATATAATAAAAGAGAAATATCAGGCCAAAATTGACTAAAAATGCAATGACAAAAAAAAACCACCCAGAAAACAACCAGAAAGACAAACAGCATAAGATTGAACGATAAAGACTGCAACGTGAAACCCATCAAAAACCGTGTTGAATTATGGAAGGGTAAGCAGATCCTGCTCCATACAAGGAACTCGTCGTGTTTTAGATGTAAGTCAAGATATGAGACAGAATTAACTGTAGATGTTGTACTCTTTATCTCAAGTTCAATGGGATAGACGCATTCAATATAGTCACCAAATGTTGGAATTATTTAGTGAGAGAATATCGTTTATATAGCGGAATAAAGTGAAGTTAAAGAATACTATTAAATTCCTTTTTTTTGTCGCTTCAACTTAAAGTTCGTATGTGAAGTCAGCTCCAGAAAAATACTTTAACAAGATTGGAAGATAGGAATCACAGTTGGTTCCCATTGGAATGCCGATTGTTTATCGCAATTCACATATTCTCTAAACATAACAAATATGTTTGTCAATCAATTAATCTGAACCAGAGAAATATTCTAAAAAATCAAAATCACAAAAATACCGAACTCAAAATGGAAAGTCCCTTAACAAAAAGCTCAAACACACCAAACAAATTGATAAATGTCATATTCCTGACTTGGTACCAACAGGCATTTTCTTGTACTTGTATCAACATTTGCCATTCTTTTTAGTGAAACAACACTGGAATAACTCTTTCATGTAGCAGCTGAAAACCTAGCAATATAACGTTGTTTGAGCTTTTTGTTATGTTTAGAGAATGTGTGAATTGCGATAAACAATCGACAATTATCTTGAACTCTCAGCATATACTTCAACGACACTTATTAAAGAGGCAATCCTTGATAATCATAGATCTTCTCTATTTTCCTAAGAAGAAAAACTTGATTCTTCATTTACTGTATTGTATACCTAAACTATATAAGTTTGCCAACAAACATCGTTACAGTTGCTACATGAAACAACTTTCTTAATTATTAACATTTATTTTATCAGCAATCACAGCCGGGCTTTAAAGTTATTTTGAAACTACCTATTCTATAGGTGGCGTTAATACTAGTAAACATTCTAACACTCGTTCATTCATGAAGTAATTCCAATTCCATACTAAAAGAAAAGTTGAAATAGTTGTTCCTTCTTTAGTTAACAAACTACATATATCCCATACATTAACAAGAAACATGAAAATAAGTTCATGTATTTCTAACAATCGTTCCCTACGCAAATTAGTCGACATCTTGCAAATATTATCTCAGAAAAAGCACTGAACAACCCTTTTGTTATTTCATTTTAACCAATCAATCATGAAAATAAGGTCCCTGGCAGATAACAATGTACAGTGTATAACTAACAAGCATTCCACCAGTAAATTATAGTTGACAAACTACTTATATTATACAAAAAATATTTATATCTTTAGTCAACAACTAATGAACCACGAAAATAAGGTCAAGATCAAATAAATCTTGCCTTACGGCCATATATACATATAAAGTTGGTTGCTGCTTTATATAGATTCTAAGGAATGGATTTAACCACGAATTGTTTTATCACTGATCCATGCAATAAGTTCAAGTTGCATGTTCTCTGTCAAAAGGACAGATAAACATTGTAATGACACCATATATAGTAACTGTTATCATAATACTCATCAGATAGACATTGTAAGAACCCCATATACAGTAACTGTTATCATAATACTAATCAGATATATACTGCAAGAACCCCATATACCACACACCGTATCAACCCTCAACCAATATAATCCCTCGAGCAGAGCTCTTGGTATTATTTTGGTGTCTCGGTTTGAAACGGGTGCGATATTGAAAAAGCCATATGATATTCTCTATTTATCATAATACTCATCAGATAGACATTGCAAGAACCCCATATACAGTAACTGTTATCATAATACTCATCAGACAGACATTGCAAGAACCCCATATACAGTAACTAATATCATAATACTCATCAGGTAGACATTGCAAGAACCCCGTATACAGTAACTGTTATCATAATACTCATCAGACAGACATTGCAAGAACCCCATATACAGAAACTGTTATCATAATACTCATCAGGTAGACATTGCAAGAACCCCATATACAGTAACTGTTATCATAATACTCATCAGACAGACATTGCAAGAACCCCATATACAGTAACTGTTATTATAATACTCGTCAGATAGACATTGCAAGAACCCCATATATAGTAACTGTTATCATAATACTCATCAGATAGACATTGCAAGAACCCCGTATACAGTAATTATTATCATAATACTCATCAGATAGACATTACAAGAACCCCATATACAGTAAATAAAGGCAACAGTAGTATACCGCTGTTCAAAACTCATAAATCCAGGGACAAAAAACAAAATCGGGGTAACAAACTAAAAACGAGGGAAACGCATTAAATATAAGAGGAGAACAACGACGTAACACACACAGAAACGGACAAAACACCACGAGAATAACAAATATAACAAGAAAACCAAAATTCAGTACCGTGCCACGTCTGATCTCAATATCTCAAAAATAAGAGAAAACACAAACGACTCAACGTTAAAATGCAACACACACAGAAACGAACAATAATATAACAATGGCCATCTTCCTGACTTGGTACAGGACACTTTTAAAGGGGAATAAAAGTGGTGGGTTGAACCTGGTTTTGTGGCATGCCAAACCTCGCACTTTAATGGCAAAGTTAAATATAACATTGAAATGACAACATAATATTACAGGACTACAATACAAATAAATAGGAGAACATATTAGACAAAGAAAAACATGATTAATAAATAACATAAAGCATCAGGTTTAAAATTCAATACGCCAAAAACGCGCCTTGTCCACACAGGAATTACAAGTGACGCCCATATATAAAAGATCGAAAGTGAAAAAAGTACAAAGTTTTACAGCACTGGAGATAAAAAATTGAAAAGGTTTCGCCAAATACGGCATTGTTTTTATGCCCGGGATAAGAACATTCTTATTATATAGAACAATTCATGCTATTGCAAACAGTAAGTTTTATCAAATGAATATGAAAGAGATATACATAAAGAAACTGAAGTATTAACTAATTACAGAAAACTAAACCCGAATACATAACGCCCAGATATAAAAGATCGAAAGTGAAAAAGGTACAAAGTTGTACAGCAGTGAATCCAACTTCAAACGTAAATAATCGTACAAAATTTAATATAATTAATAAAGGCGGTGATTAATTTTTCTATCCGTAACACCTAAATATAATAAAAAGACGTCAACACAATTGACAAAATCCGATGAGAATTACAAATATATAACATTAAACATGTAAACTAAATACATGAATTTGGGATGAACAAGTACAGAAACACGTCTTATAGTAATGCGAATTCACATTCAGCAAAACATTCACAATCGGGAATAAGTCACGTTTGGTAATTAAAAGATTAGACGACATAATGACAAACCACAATCTACCATGTGGTAAAAATGTCCTTAGCTAGTTTGGTTAAAGAGACATCATATGGATCCACCAATTCGTGATGGTGTCCATAAAATTTACGGAGTGTCAATTTTAATCTGTCCTCCTCATAACTTTGTTGGAGCAGTTTCTGCGTAAGGAGCACACTCCTGTATATGAAGTCCGTATAGTGTGAACAAGCAAGTGAATAACGTATCAATTGTGATATGTAAACACCATACGAAGGGGCAGAGGGTATGTTACTGATGAGAAATGGGAAATTGATAATTGGGAAGTTGAAATCGTCCCGTTTATCATAGATTTTCGTGTGAAGTCGTCCATCTACGTCAATATTGAGGAAAAGATCAAGGTATGAAGCAGTCCTTCTAGTATCAGTAACTGTTATCATAATACTCATCAGACAGATATTGCAAGAACCTCATATACAGTAACTGTTATCATACTACTCATCAGATAGACATTGCAAGAACCCCATATACAGTAACTGTTATCATAGAACTCATCAGATAGACATTGCAAGAACCCCATATACAGTAACTAATATCATAATACTCACCAGATAGATATTGCAAGAACCCCGTATACAGTAACAGTTATCATAATACTCATCAGATAGACATTGCAATAACCCCATATATAGTAACTGTTATCATAATACTCATCAGATAGACATTGCAAGAACACCGTATACAGTAACTATTATCATAATACTCATCAGATAGACATTACAAGAACCCCATATATAGTAACTGTTATCATAATACTCGTCAGATAGACATTGCAAGAACCCCGTATACAGTAACTATTATCATGATACTCATCAGATAGACATTGCAAGAACCCCGTATACAGTAACTATTATCATAGTACTCATCAGATAGACATTACAAGAACCCCATATACAGTAACTGTTATTATAAAACTCATCAGATAGACATTACAAGAACCCCATATACAGTAACTGTTATTATGAAACTCATCAGATAGACATTACAAGAACCCCATATACAGTAACTGTTATTATAAAACTCATCAGACAGACATTGCAAGAACCCAATATGCAGTAATTGTCATCATAATACTCATCAGATAGCCATTGCAAGAACCCCATATATAGTAACTGTTATCATAATACTCATCAGATAGACATTGCAAGAACCCCTTATATAGTAACTGTTATTATAGAACTCATCAGATAGACATTGCAAGAACCCATATACAGTAACAGTTATCATAATACTCATCAGATAGACATTGCAATAACCCCATATATAGTAACTGTTATCAAAATACTCATCAGATAGACATTGCAAGAACCCCGTATACAGTAACTATTATCATAATACTCATCAGATAGACATTACAAGAACCCCATATATAGTAACTGTTATCATAATACTCGTCAGATAGACATTGCAAGAACCCCGTATACAGTACCTATTATCATGATACTCATCAGATAGACATTGCAAGAACCCCGTATACAGTAACTATTATAATAATACTCATCAGATAGACATTACAAGAACCCCATATACAGTAACTGTTATTATAAAACTCATCAGATAGACATTACAAGAACCCCATATACAGTAACTGTTATTATGAAACTCATCAGATAGACATTACAAGAACCCCATATACAGTAACTGTTATTATAAAACTCATCAGACAGACATTGCAAGAACCCCATATGCAGTAATTGTCATCATAATACTCATCAGATAGCCATTGCAAGAACCCCATATATAGTAACTGTTATCATAATACTCATCAGATAGACATTGCAAGAACCCCATATATAGTAACTGTTATCATAGAACTCATCAGATAGACATTGCAAGAACCCATATACAGTAACTGTTATCCTAATACTCATAAGATAGACATTGCAAGAACCCCATATGCAGTAACTGTTATCAAAATACTCATAAGATAGACATTGCAAGAACCCCATATACAGTAACTGTTATCATAATACTTATCAGACAGATATTGCAAGAACCCCATATGCAGTAACTGTTATCATAATACTCATCAGATAGACATTGCAAGAACCCCATATGCAGTAACTGTTATCATAATACTCATAAGATAGACATTGCAAGAACCCCATATACAGTAACTGTTATCAAAATACTCATCAGACAGACATTGCAAGAACCCCATATGCAGTAATTGTCATCATAATACTCATCAGATAGACATTGCAAGAACCCCATATATAGTAACTGTTATCATAATACTCATCAGATAGACATTACAAGAACCCCATATACAGTAACTGTTATCACAATACTCATCAGACAGACATTGCAAGAACCCCATGTACAGTAACTGTTATCATAATACTCATCAGATAGACATTACCAGAACCCCATATATAGTAACTGTTATTAAATACTTAGTAGTAAATACAGATAAATTGTATGTGTAATACAATCAATGGCAAGCGTGTTGTATCAGCCACCAGTGATGATATCGATATCAGCAGGGTTGCAAAAGCTTTATCACATCTTTAATCTGTATGACGTCACGTCATCGATTGCAGTCACTGTTGCAAAGGCTTTATCAAAACCCTAATCTGTATGACGTCATGTGAAACCTATAATCTGTGTGACGTCATTTCAATCCTCCTTATCTGTATGACGTCATATCACATAAAAAACATCTACTTGAGATATATGTATATAATAAAGTGTATATGATATGGCTTTTTCAATATCACACACCGTATCAACCCTCAACCAATATAATCGCTCGAGCAGAGCTCTTGGTATTATTTTGGTGTCTCGGGTTGAAACGGGTGCGATATTGAAAAAGCCTATGATATTCTCTATTTATCATAATACTCATCAGATAGACATTGCAAGAACCCCATATACAGTAACTGTTATCATAATACTCATCAGGTAGACATTGCAAGAACCCCATATATAGTAACTGTTATCATAGAACTCGTCAGATAGACATTGCAAGAACCCCGTATACAGTAACTATTATCATAATACTCATAACATAGACATTGCAAGAACCCCATATACAGTAACTGTTATCATAATACTCATCAGACAGATATTGCAAGAACCCCATATACAGTAACTGTTTTCATAATACTCATCAGACAGACATTGCAAGAACCCCATATACAGTAACTGTTATCATAATACTCATCAGATAGACATTGCAAGAACCCCATATATAGTAACTGTTATTTTATACTTAGCAGTAAATACAGATAAATTGTATGTGTAATACAATCAATGGCAAGCGTGTTGTATCAGCCACCAGTGATGATATCGATATCAGCACGGTTGCAAAAGCTTTATCACATCTTTAATCTGTATGACGTCACGTCATCGATTGCAGTCACTGTTGCAAAGGCTTTATCAAAACCCTAATCTGTATACCGTCATGTGAAACCTATAATCTGTATGACGTCATTTCAATCCTCCTTATCTGTATGACGTCATATCACATAAAAAACATCTACTTGAGATATATGTATATAATAAAGTGTATTAATATGGCTTTTTCAATATCACACACCGTATCAACCCTCAACCTATATAATCCCTCGAGCAGAGCTCTTGGTATTATTTTGGTATCTCGGGTTGATAGTTATCAAAGGTACCAGGATTATAATTTAGTACGCCAGACGCGCGTTTCGTCTACATAAGACTCATCAGTGACGCTCATATCAAAATATTTATAAAGCCAAACAAGTACAAAGTTGAAGAGCATTGAGGATCCAAAATTCCAAAAAGTTGTGCCAAATACGGCTAAGGTAATCTATGCCTGGGATAAGAAAATCCTTAGTTTTTCGAAAAATTCAAACTTTTGTAAACAGGAAATTTATACAAATGACCACATTATTGATATTCATGTCAACACCGAAGTGTTGACTACTGGGCTGGTGATACCCTCGGGGACGAAACGTCCACCAGCAGTGGCATCGACCCAGTGGTGTAAATAGTTATCAAAGGTACCAGGATTATAATTTAGTACGCCAGACGCGCGTTTCGTCTACATAAGACTCATCAGTGACGCTCATATCAAAATATTTATAAAGCCAAACAAGTACAAAGTTGAAGAGCATTGAGGATCCAAAATTCCAAAAAGTTGTGCCAAATACGGCTAAGGTAATCTATGCCTGGGATAAGAAAATCCTTAGTTTTTCGAAAAATTCAAACTTTTGTAAACAGGAAATTTATACAAATGACCACATTATTGATATTCATGTCAACACCGAAGTGTTGACTACTGGGCTGGTGATACCCTCGGGGACGAAACGTCCACCAGCAGTGGCATCGACCCAGTGGTGTAAATAGTTATCAAAGGTACCAGGATTATAATTTAGTACGCCAGACGCGCGTTTCGTCTACATAAGACTCATTCAGTGACGCTCATATCAAAATATTTATAAAGCCAAACAAGTACAAAGTTGAAGAGCATTGAGGATCCAAAATTCCAAAAAGTTGTGCCAAATACGGCTAAGGTAATCTATGCCTGGGATAAGAAAATCCTTAGTTTTTCGAAAAATTCAAACTTTTGTAAACTGGAAATTTATACAAATGACCACATTATTGATATTCATGTCAACACCGAAGTGTTGACTACTGGGCTGGTGATACCCTCGGGGACGGGTGTGATATTGAAAAAGCCATATGATATTCTCTATTTATCATAATACTCATCAGAAAGACATTGCAAGAACCCCATATACAGTAACTGTTATCATAATACTCATCAGACAGATATTGCAAGAACCCCATATACAGTAACTGTTATCATAATACTTATCAGATAGACATTGCAAGAACCCCATATACAATAACTGTTATCATAATACTCATCAGATAGACATTGCAAGAACCCCATATATAGTACGTAACTGTTATCATAATACTCATCAGGTAGACATTGCAAGAACCCCATATACAGTAACTGTTATTATAATACTCGTCAGATAGACATTGCAAGAACCCCATATATAGTAACTGTTATCATAATACTCATCAGATAGACATTGCAAGAACCCAATATATAGTAACTGTTATTATAATACTCATCAGGTAGACATTGCAAGAACCCCATATACAGTAACTGTTATTATAATACTCGTCAGATAGACATTGCAAGAACCCCGTATACAGTAACTGTTATCATAATACTCATCAGATAGACATTGCAAGAACCCCATATACAGTAACTGTTATCATAATACTCATCAGGTAGACATTACAAGAACCCCATATACAGTAACTGTTATTATAAAACTCATCAGATAGACATTGCAAGAACCCAATATATAGTAACTGTTATCAAAATACTCATCAAACAGACATTGCAAGAACCCCATATACAGTAACTGTTATCATAATACTCATCAGATAGACATTGCAAGAACCCCATATATAGTAACTGTTATCATAATACTCATCAGATAGACATTACAAGAACCCCATATACAGTAACTGTTATCATAATACTCATCAGATAGACATTGAAAGAACCCCATATACAGTAACTGTTATTATAATGCTCATCATCAGGAATTCACATGTTTTAAAATAATCATACTATAATAGTTCCATGAAAATCAGGTCTAGAACAATGAACAAATAACTGACGAAAAGTTTAAAACGACAAGGTATGCAGTTTCCTTCTGAAATATAAACCTTTAATGAATATTTAATTTAATTTCTTGCTTGAGTAACTTCCATACGTCTTGTAGTCTAAAAATTGGCAGCCTGGACAAGCCTAACATGTTGAGAGGATGAAAGCTTCAATCATGGCTGTAAATAAAAGAGTCATACTGAGGAAAATGTCAAAATCAGCAATACTGTAGTTGTTGGTTCGTCGATCTCATGTAGACGATGATAGGACGAGTTTAATGGTCACAATTTCATCAGCTCACTGGATGAATCCAAATGTGCTAACATGCTTTAATGAAATTAACAACTTTGAGAAAAAAGGGAAAGCACTCGAATGATATTTTCTTTTATTATATTTGATAATTTATTTGATAATCATTAGAGAAGCAGATTCTAACATAGTAACTTGGTCGTTACATTATCAATTTGAAAGTCCACGCCGAAGCTCGGAATTGAAAATTCGATAATTTAACAATCTCGATTAGGTAAATCCACTAATCCACCGTAACCAACATAAACATCTATATTTTTTTTCAATTCTTTAGCCTTTTTTCCCTTTTTTTGTTTAAAATAAAACCACATGTGGATGTACACAATACCAGTGTGACCTTCATCTTAAGATCAGGTCTCGGTAGAATGGACATGTACTAGCAGGTGTTAGAGAAATTGACAACGTTATTAAAAAAAAACTTTACTTCGCGTAAATAGTTCAAGACCTTTAGAATTTTTTAATTTTTTTTTACTAATATATATGTTAGCGGCAATAAGTGAAATTAGGCATTAAGCTTAAATCCTAGGCAATAAGCTAACGCCTAGGCAGTTAGTCTATTGCCTAAATGAAGTTAGGCATTATTCTTAAATCCTAGGATTTAAGCTTAAATTCTAAAAATTGGGGGAAGGCATTAAGCTTAATGCCTAAAATATAAATGCAAGTAAATAAAGGAAATTTATTAATTTAAATAAAAATATATTTGCTACATAATAACATTATGAGAACTGGGGCATGTTTATCGAAACTGTCCTATTAATATCGGTCCTATAAGATGTTCTTAGGACAGAAATTATGATAAAATTAGGACTGACTTACGACATGTCTCAGCATGCACATCGTAGCTATTTGTGGATGATCTTAGCTAGGATGTCCTAACCGCTGTCCCAAGTATTGGCGTAAAAGAAAATAACAAATGAAAAAATTGAAATATTTTATCAAACCCGATTTAATATTAGAAAATTACTATTAGTTTTGAATTAAAGGTAATAAAACAAGTTTGATATTTTAATTAGATATAGGAAGATGTGGTGTGAGTGCCAATGAGACAACTCTCCATACAAATAACAATTTAAAAAGTAAACCATTATAGGTTAAAGTACGGCCTTCAACACGGAGCCTTGGCTCACACCGAACAACAAGCTATAAAGGGCCCCAAAACTACTAGTGTAAAACCATTCAAACGGGAAAACCAACGGTCTAATCTATATAAACAAAACGAGAAACGAGAAACACGTATATATTACATAAACAAACGACAACTACTGTACATCAGATTCCTGACTTAGGACAGGTGCAAACATTTGCAGCGGGATTAAACGTTTTAATGGATCCAAACCTTCTCCCTTTTTCTGAAACAATAGCATAACATCACAACAAAGAAAAAAATACGATAAAATATCAATTGGCAGACTTAACTCAATCAAAAAACGTATGATTAAACAATGAACGAATAAATTTGATCTGCCATATCTGAATACAAATGCACAGTTAATTAAATATTAGAGACACACATTCATGACCAAAAAGCTAACAAACAAATTCAAACACAGGACATGACTGAGAAATATTTAACCAATCAATGTTCACTTTAGAAAAAAACCGGGTTTTTTTTATAATCTTGAAGTTTATACAAATGTTGTAAGAATAAGTGAAAATTGAAGATATTACAAATAATGAAAGCTGGTGTACAGACAAGATCCATATAAATAAAAAAATAACAAAAAAGCATTATAAACAGTATCAACAGGTCGAATTAAATTGTACATTTAAAATGTTTGAAACAAAACACAAGTCAAAAATATAACTAGTATGTTTTACATTAGAACTGATCAAACTAATTGTAAATAGTTCAAATTAAATATATAATCGGTAAAATCATTATTATATGCTTTGAGGGCGCTGAATTTGAATTGTCACGGTTTCATACTTAAAAGTTCAAATTCAAATCTCGTGCAACTTTCATATAAATACTGAGTACTTCAACTATTAATTTTAGTACTGCAATTAACATACGTTTGAATACATGTATGAGCAAAAGAAAAAATCGAATTTTTCCAATGCAAAACTACAGGGCACAGTTTCATCCTAAATATAAAAAAGAAGATGTGGTATGATTGCCAATGCGATAACTCTCCCAAAGAGACCGGAAATAAAATCACTAATAAAATATGTTATCTATATTAAAACGCATGAAATAATAATTTTTAACTATGAAAAATAGATCGAAATTTGTGTTAAAATCATTTTGTTATCACAAGTTGTCGAATTGTTAACAAAGAAAATTTACTTATCCAATACAGAAATTGGTGTGAGCAAAAAATACTATCTTAATTTTGTTTACTTTTGACCAGTTCAAACCAAGGATTTGTATACTATACAAGTCCTTGTTCAAACCAGCTCGACTAGTGATGTGTACAAATTTTCGTATTAATATTATAATTACTTTATAGAATCTTTCCCCTTTTTTAATTGCATACAATCACTTTTTTAAAATCTTTTAAATATTTTGTAATACCACAACACATGAAAAAGGTTTGAGTTAATTCTGTTTTAACTGCTAAAATTACTTTTAAATAAACTTAGTATACTAAATTTGAAGATCTGTCAAATGAATGTATATTCATACATGTTATATTAGAAAGATAATTAGGAAACGAATTTATATCAAGAATAAATCACCAATTAAGCATAAATTCAAGAGTTTATTTATTGCCTAAAATTATGTTCGGCAATAGGATGAATAATCATCATCAAATTTCAGGAAATAAGCTTAATGACTGAAAATTTTAGGCAATAACTTAATGCCTAGGCGTAAGCTTATTGCCTAGGATTTAAGCTTAATGCCTAATTTCACTTATTGCCGCTAACATATACATAAATATGTATTTTTTTTTCATTAAATGTATAATGTTTTTTTTTTTTAATTAAATTTATTAAAAAGTAGTCTTTTATTACATTTGATCCAAAGATGCATAAATGAATTAAGTATTTTGCATCAGTTTAGTAACTACGTTAATGACGTAGAAATGTAAAAGGGACGGGGAGGACTGGCAGTGGATTATCGTTCATCAAAAGAGAAACAGGTTCTTAAATAGAGTGCATTTCTTTCTAACACATACGATGCAAACGGCTAAGCGCGCACATGTTTTGATCATTCGTTTCTAACATACGCTTGCAAAGTTTACATAAACTTTGACAAACTATGCACTCGCTAAAAATGCGTCTATAGTTTGCCGTTCATCGTTTGTTAGTACAACATCAACCAGATTAAACAATGTATTTGTTTTTACTTTCGTAATAAGTCTGTTTACCAAACTATGTGCATGCATTATTGAAAGTTCAAACAGGGTCAGTCAACACTGATTAAACGATGTATTTGTTTCTACTTTTGTAGCGTTTAGAAAACAATGACAAACGCCACACAACGTTTACAAAATGTTGGTTAGAAAGAACTGCACCAATAGTTACTCGTGAATAGTCGGATTAATCCAATTTCCATAGTTAAATTATCGTATTTTACTATTTTGATTTAATAAATCCGATTACCCACTGATACATGTGTACCGATGTTGTAAATAAACTCATCTTAGATTCCAGGATTAAAATTTTATATTTACGCCAGAAGCGCATTTCGTCTAATAAATACTCATCAGTGACGCTCGAATAAAAAAATGTTTAAAAGGCCAAATAAAGTATGAAGTTGAAGAGCATTGAGGACCAAAAATTCCTAATGCCAAAAACAGATAAGGTAATCAATTCCTGAGGTAGAAAAGCCTTAGTATTTCAAAAATTCAAATTTTTGTTAACAAACGAATCTACAATATGTAGATACGATTCAAAAAAAATTGTAATATTGTAAAATTGACACACCATGAACACACAGTTGGTACACCACAAACTTCAAACAGACATAGTTTTTATCCGCAGACGAGCCAATGTTTTTGTTATTTATTACAAAAGAATGCAAGCATTTTTATTTTGCTTCAAAGCTTAGAGTAATCGTAGCTAATGTCATATTCATGAAAGTAATTTTGCTTTAATGTATAATCTTAAACATATTATTAAGGTAATTTTAATACATTTTAGTACTTTATGTTATTAAGATCAATGAAAATGTAAATTTTTCAGCAGATGTTGTACATACAACAGTGTGTGACGAGTTGTGATTGTTTTACCCGTTCATCAAACATGATTCCATTAAATGGATTACTGGTACTTTTCTTCCAAATTCTTAGTTTACAGGATGTTAACAGTGATGTATTTTCATCAGTCTATAAACTCAAACTATTAGCAACAAAAGAAGGTCGTTTACTTGAAATTTTCAAAGAATACAAAGAAAGTATCTGTTCAGGAAATAACATAATGTCAGCACCCCTAAATAGGTAAGTGTAATGTGGAACAACAATTAGTAAGGCCTATTTCCTTTGGACTCAGTTTACGAATTACAGACAAAAGACATTTGAAACTGAAGGATGTATTCAGGTGAAAGTTTACAAATCGAGAATTTTTAATTGATTAAAATTATTCTAAATAGTATTAGTTAAGGAACAAAATAAGCTAAAAAATATTGACAGGTAATGGAGCTACTTTTCGAGATACAAGATGTTTAAAAAAATGTCGGGAAAAGGCTGAATTAACGAGCCAAAGTTGTATGGCAACTGTAACAGATCATTTACACAGGAAGGTAACTACGGACTTTTTACGGACGCCTATAGATATGGGAAGATGTGGTATGAGTGCCAATGAGACAACTCTCCATCCAAGTAACAATTTACAAAAGTAAATCATTATACCCCAAGGTACGACCTTCAACACAGATCCTTAGCTCAAACCGAACAGCAAGCTATAATGGAGCCCAAAAATATACTAGCGTAAAACCATTCAAACGGGAAAACCAAGTTCTAATCTATACAAAAAAAGTCTACGCCTAGGTCATACACTCATGGATTTGACGCCAGATTAGCTACGGATACGATCCGGCATCATGCGCGGCAATCTGTTTTGGAAATTTTGCATTGTTTTTCAAAACTGTTACGAATCAGAGGATACACATATTAAAACGTACAGCCCGGATACACGTTACAATATAACTATATAAATATAGGACAATGATGTTGATTACAAATTACACCACTCCCGGTCCTTTTGTTTTTCCAATAATTAATACTACAAATAATTAACAAGTTTTAGGGCGACGGGTTCAAACAGAAAGATTTTGAAAGCAAAGAAAACAACGCCTCTTATAATCAAAATGAATTTATCATTTGAAAATACCAATACTTAATCCACAGTGTGAGCTATTCCCAGTTGTACGTTGTCGTCGTTATCCGTTTATCATATATAGTCATTTTAAATAGCGAATTGAAAAGCATTTTTGAGTACTAGCCTAAAAAGCATTTTAGAGTATTAACCTGAAAACCATAATGATCAGACACAAACTTGAATAGCAAAACTGACGAGTAAGTCAGCATTACAAAACTCGTGAATGGACTCTATAATGGAGTTATTGGCTTTTAATGAAGTTTACTAATTTTTTTCTCGTGTTTGAATTTTATCTTGAAAACTATCTAATATAGATAGGAACTTTGAGGCAAAAATTATCGGCAAGACAAGAAATAAGACAAATATGCCGAAATCGTCAATCAAGTCCTTATAAGAGTTATTGCTCTTAAATGACGATTGTCTCCTAAAAGTTTGAAATGCTTTCTAAAATTTCCTACTCACAAGTTTTCATATTTAGCTGTTTTCAGTATTTGTAATAAATATTTTCTTAATATTTCAAAAGTTAAAAGCCAGACGAGTTTCAGTTGTTTTGATTGTTTTTAAGATTCTAAATAAAAAAAAAAAATAAAAAAAATAATCAAAACGAATGAACTGCAAAATCAATGGACAACACAGTTTTTTTTTTTTAGCTTAAAGAAGAAGTCATAACATCATATATATCCGCGTATATGAGTATCCAGTTTTCATTGGGAAGGTGTATGAAAATACTGAACGAACAATATATAATAATGCCTATGTAGTAAACATTTCTGTATCTATACATTTAAAAAGTTATTGAAATGACTTAATATTGTGACTCAAAATATCAGGAGTCATAAAAGTTTACTTTTGTGAAAATGAAAATTTTCCTTATTGTCTTATTTTTGAAAAAAAAACAAACATTTTTAACTGAAAAAAAAGAAAACTATTGATTAAATTCTCAAAACTATACATTAAGCGTGTGTATGTTTTAATCAAGTACATTTAACTACAAAAAAAAATCACTTTAAGTTCAGTTTTTAATGGGGTTTTTCTAATGAACAATTTGATTAAGACTAATCTCAAACTATTGGTTTTGACCTAAAAAAAAAAAAAAAAAAAAACCAGTGTAACTACTAATCACATATGTAAAACAACATGTCTCTGCCGAGAGAAACCGTAGATTTCTTTCAAAATTGAAAATATACAAATGTTAGATTTATATATATTTAGAAATGGTAAACATACTCTATATGGAAAGAAGTAGTGCGTTTTGTTGTGTGTGTTGCTTAGTACAGCAGAAATATTCATGATAAAACGTATGGCATTCGATGTCGTCGTGCACTGTGTATAATATGCATACAAATGAGCGTTAATCAGATCTAAAAGACATATTTTGCCTTGTGCATTTCTAAAAAAGCTTTCATTCTATACGACTCGATTTTGTTTATTTTCATGGCTATACACACGTAATAATCACAATCCTAAAACCGTTTCCCACATTTTTATAACTCAAAATTACATAATATTAGATGGGTTTATTATGAAATAGCTATAGATATAGTAAGATGTGGTGTGAGTGCCAATGAGACAACTCTCCATCCAAATAACAATTTTAAAAAAAGTAAACCATTATAGGTCAATGTACGGCCTTCAACACGGAGCCTTAGCTCACACCGAACAACAAGCTATAAAGGGCCCCAAAATATATATAGTCTAAGGTTAAATGTACTTGGTTTAATGTCAGAATTAATATAGAAGTAACATTGCAAAAGCCAGCATTAATTTGACTATCCATATATCTGTGTCCTCTAACGTACAATATCGAAATCCCATCGAGCAATTTATAATCATTGAATGCAAGTGCATTATAGCTTACACTAACATATTTATGCTAACTGCGGCACTTTTGGTTCTAGAGATACAGGTAAAATTAGATTGGTATCAATTTGTAATTATCAATTGTCCATGCGGTAAGTTAATGACGGCACAGTGACCACAACTGTCAAACATGTTATTTACAGCTAAGGTCTCTACGAAATATGACAGAAAATCAAGATTTTATTTCTTTTTAACCATGTACAACGAACAAATTAGTACGATGGACATTCGCTTTTCTTTCAGATTATACAAACAACTTGAGCATACTGTGAACGTCAGCAGCCGAGATGAATCTTATCAAGAAAATCCTTTAAATATCCTGCATCTTTTACACAGATATCTTCATAAGTGGCCTCTAGTGTTAGAAAATGTATTTTGTGACTGTTGTTTGATATCTGAACCGGAACGAGGTATGTTTTTGCTTGCATTTGGACATTTTTTTACCATATTTTCTATATATATTTGGTTTAGAATTGCGGTAGTTTAACGAAGTCGTTCTCCTGATCTTACTCCAACTGTACCACTAAACTCCTTTAAGGAATTTGAAAATTGTTAGAGAAGGGAATGGAATGGTAATCAACACTGACAGGTTTAAATAATCAACATAGGCATCCAAAGTAAGTAAGTAAGTAAAACTTTATTTGGATTCGGCATATTGACAAACAATACAAACATAAGCTCTAATGAGCTATTCACCGAATATAAAAACATATGCAATAACAAATAAAACAAGGCATGCAGTATGCAATAAATAATAAAAAGCAGCACCAAAAATTAACTCTAAGCAAATAGCATATACATGTATCTTGCAAAATACCAAAACATATATATGAAGCACTAGTTTTTTTAAAAATTTCTGTTAAAAATTATTTTTCAAATAATTTATGATTTATAAAGTAAAAATTTCAAATCTTTCAAATTTTAAATATTAAAAAACAAAAATTTCAGTTGCAAAGCAAGCTGTTAATGCAGCATAAAAAGCATCAATATTGCAACACATTAGTTATCTACAGGCAGAGCAAAAACATTCTGTTCCACTCCAGGACTGAACAAGACTCTTAAAATGTGAGAAGCTGTTAGCAGTCCTGAAGTGGTCTGGTAAGCTATTCCATAATAGTTATCAAAGGTACCAGGATTATAATTTAGTACGCCAGACGCGCGTTTCGTCTATATAAGACTCATCAGTGACGCTCATATCAAAAGCAACATTTGGGGTGTTGTTAATGACAACGGGACCTGGACCAGCCACTGACTTTGGGATTTAATGCGTACATCTGAGAGTGTTTCCTATGACTGATGACTTACCATACAATCAGACATCTTTACGAGTAAACGTTCACTTACCATACAATCAGACATCTTTACGAGTAAACGTTCACTTACCATACAATCAGACATCTTTACGAGTAAACGTTCACTTACCATACAATCAGACATCTTTACGAGTAAACTTTCATCTTATGAAGGATTTGCTTTAATTCAAAATAATTTATAAGAGGTAGAGGATTCGAAATCGACAAACCACGAGCGACGTTAGTTTCCAGTTGATTATCGTTTGAGATTCCACTATTTGTTTTTAACCCTCTAGCTGAACTCATTCCTGGTAAAACAGCTGTATGTTTTACGTTTTGACAATGGGTCTACGGAATTTCAATGCGATGATCTCATATTTATCTTTTTCATTCTTAATCAGTTGGAATTTATTATGTATTACCTCTACTCCATGACTAAATATAACTAAAACACAAATATTAATTTGCCGACAGCCCGTCGAACGTGATAGAAATATACAAAGAAAGGGTACACGATCCAAAATATGAAACTATAAACCTAAAACTTGAGAAATTTTCAAACGTTTTTCTATGGAGTCTACGATATAACCATCTTTTCTCGAGTCAGATTTCCATCTGCCGTGTTTTTTCAAACACCTGTCGCTAACGTCTGCGTTAGCAGCCACTGTGGCACCACCTGATCTGAACGAGTGAAGACCTATGTTACAACCAGGACGAATAATTCAAATTCTCTTAAGAAGACACTCCCTAGCCGCCGTGTAACTGAGTTTCTTATCCTTATTTATCAATTTACACAACTCTCCTGACCTGTAGATAGGACGAAATAAAAATGTATTCTCATGACTACTAAAACCAGCTAAACGTGTGTATTTAACTAACATATTATAGAGACATGCGATTGTAGAACCTTTTGCTATTATAACCTCATTGCTTTGCCTGTATTGGTCAGTTTTGCTCTTAGTTATATGTAAAATCAGAAAAGAATCTTGTTTATCAATGTCAAGGAAACGCAAAGAACTAAGTTCATCGTATCTAAGGAAACCTGCAAAACACAGTAGCATCATAGTCAAATCTCTTAACACAAGTAGGTCAGAACAATCTTTGAAATTATCACAAAGTTCTATCAAAACGTCTGTAGTTACTGGATCTTTCTTGTTAGTCTTCTTTGGCGCAACTCTTTCAGACGATTCAAGTATTGAAGTAACAAAAGTGTTTGTGGTAGGATCTTTTAAACTGTTGATTTCGTGTGCCCATTTTATACCAAATATTGCATTATACACCGGATGATAAGTGGAACCGTTGTGTCTGTAAGGTAAAGTGTGACGTGCACTGGTTGAGCTGGTAAAACAACATGTCCATGGAGAGATATGAAACGTTCTCATCTTTTAAAAGCATTAAAATAAGATTTGACTGTGTTGTCACTTCTGCTGTTTATTAAAAGTTCGCACATTTTTGGATAAAGCCCATAAAGATAACTGTCACCATCGATGCCGCTATTTCTAATGGCCTCCTTTACTGTACGATCTAATTTTGTCCCTGTTAAAAAAAGAATAATCATAAATATTTTGATCTAAAATTGTAGTCGTAAACCAATCAATCTAAATTTCAGAAATTGTTGTCCAAATATTCCGCTTTGACCGCGGCCTTCCTTGGTCAAGTTTTCTCCCTGAAAAAAAATGTGTGCAACTATGAAAACTTTCATGTTCCCTTTCTCATCTATTAACATAGGCCAGTACGGTGCAGAGGTCCACTCTGGTATAACTAAAGTAGCATTGCATTTTTCTTGTTTTAATTTGTTTAACACTTTATGAATCAAATTTGGTGGTGGTACAAGCCAATTATTTTTACCTTTCCAATCAACTGTGAAAGCGTCAATACCTGATGTTCCTGGACACCAATATTTTGAATTGAAATGCTTACACTTGGTGTTGTAGTCATGTGCAAACCTATCGGCGTTATGCGGACCCCACAAGTGATCTAGATATGTAAATATTTCGTCTTGCACCTCCCAATCATCACAATCGGACCGTCTACTTAACATGTCAGCGTGTGTGTTTTGTTCACGTGGAATCCAAACAGAACTTAATTTAATTTATTGATTCTTACAAATTTCATGTATTTGCATCACATTTTCATGTAGTGATGCTTTTCGGCTTCCGACTCTGAGTATGTGCGTTACGTTTTTGTTGTCTGTGTATACCCGAATGATTTTATCCTTTATCACATTTGTAAAATTGTGTAATACTCTCTTTACAGCTACTAGCTCTCGCCAAGTTGAGCTTTTGTTTTGTTCATTTACTGACCAACTTCCAAACATTTCCAACGGTTCGTCCTTTGAACCTGCGTTCAAATGACCACCAAAACCCTTGCCAGATACATCACAGAACAAGTGATAATCTTGATCTTCATTAAATGTCAACTGACACAATTGAGATCCTGTCTCGTTTAAACTACATATATTTTGTAGCCAAAATGTGCACTCTTTAAGTGCTTCGGTACTAACTAGTACTTTAGCATTCCAACTTGCTCTATTCAATATAGATTCATATAAATATCTAGTTCTTAATCATGCCTGATCACCTAATACTGCCTGCATAGATATGATTTGGCCTACAATACTGGCCACAAATTTTACTCTGAATAGCCTAATACCACCTCTAAACTGGTAAATGAAAATAACCAAATGCCTTTCAATTTAGTTATGCGTTTCTCTGTGAGTCTTAAAACCCCTTCCGACATGTCCCATAAAAAACCTAACCATTCTAACGTTTGAACTGGCAACCAGTTGCATTTCTCATGTGCCAAAACAAATCCAAACCTTTCTAAATCGGATTTGATTGCTTTACTTGATTCTAAAGCACTATCAAAACTGTTACCTCCACCTAGGCCATCGTCCAAATACATAACGATTTTTATGCCTCTACCTCTCCAATGTTTAACGATCTCTCTCATTACTTTGCTAAATATATACCCAGTAGAGGATAACCCGAATGGCAAAACATTATACTCATAGTATTCATTTGCCCATTTGAAACCTAAAAAAGTTTATGTGGTGATATGCACTTTTTAAATCGTAGGAAAATACATAGCTTCCCTTCTCGAACAACTGTCTGGCAGTTGTTGCGTCTTCATACTTGTGTTTGAATTTTACAATATGTGGGTTTAAATGCCTCGCATCTAAAACCAATCTTAATTTTGAGCCTTTATTATTTGCTACAGTTAATGGATTGACAACGTGAGGTTTACTGCTCACAAGGAAGCTATTAAATCAAGAGTTCCAAATGGTGAAGTTGAAATCATCCCTTCGTAAATTTTACGGACGCCATCACGAGTTGGTTGACCGTTATGGAATAACCGTTTCACAAATGATATCGGATATGTTCTTTACGTCGTAACTACAATCCCCTTCCCTTTCATGAATGTGACCTACCGAATTAGAATATTTACCGGATTTGTAATCACATAAGCAACACGACGGGTGCCACATGTGAAGCAGGATCTACTTACCATTCCGGAGCACCTGAGATCACCCCTAGTTTTTGGTGGGGTTCGTGTTGTTTATTCTTTAGTTTTCTATGTTGTGTCATGTGTACTATTGTTTTTCTGTTTGTCTTTTTTCATTTTTAGCCATGGCATTGTCAGTTTGTTTAAGATTTATGAGTTTGACTGCCCCTTTGGTATCTTTCGTTCCTCTTTTACTTTTCACTCGACGTATGCAACCTTTTTCAAAAAGTTTCTCTATCTCATTGGCGACAAAATAAGAGTTGTCTAGTGCAGTTTTATTGTTTTCTAATTCTGTTTCTCGAGGTACTGTGCTAAATGGTATTTTATATCCGTTTTCTATTATATCAACAACGAAAATTGTAGCACCTATCTCTTTCCACGAGTCTACCTTTTCTTTTAAATACCCTACACCTGTACCGTTACCTTGACATACATTAGCACGGCTGGTAATCTACACACGCAGAACATTTGGTTCTGCAATAAAAACCGTGAGAGGATTTTCCGGTTGTGCTTGAGTGGAGTAATTGTCACCGCTTCAAAAGGTATGTACATTTCTAAATCTCAATTTTCTTATTCAACTGATCAAAATATTGAAAATCGGAGAGTGTCATGCTGTGGTGAATACTTTAACGAAGAGATACATGTATCATTTACTGTTGTACGTAGAGTTGAACTCCTACAAAATCAGTTGTCCCACAAGAAATTGCCTAAAAAAAGTGACATTTCAATTTTGAAATGGTTCTATTTACAGACCTACAAGTTCAAATTTAGTTTTTTTTTCGGGCAATGGGTATGCATGTTGTTTTTGGCGGCGTGTGCGCTGTCCGCCGTTGATAAACATCTTAATAATTCCAAAAACTAAATTTTTTCATGAAGTCATGCGTGAGGTAATCGGTTCTGATTGAGGACATCGTGAATGCGTGAGGGGAGGTACAAATCTTATCTTTATATTCAAGCTATCAGTCGTTGAAACTTACCTAAATTTGGATACATTGTTCATGACAAAACACATATGTGAGTGTGCTTAAAAAAGTTTACGAGATTGGATTTTGAAATAATTGTAGGAACCTAGGTTTAATAATATGTTTCACGAAGAATGAAGACAAAAAATGTTGTCAACGATTTTTTTTTCTTGCTACAAGTAAAAACTAAACCGATTATTTGCCCACATCTGCAAATTTGGAGACATATTTGCAATTCAATAGTTAGAATTTATTCACATATCAAATTTTGTGTTTTTAGAATCATCTTTTTTTTTGAATAAACTATTTTAGGGGAGATAACTCCTTTCGTAAATGTGTATAACATGAATCTTAATTAAGCTTTTTTCAACTGATTTTTATAGTTCGTTCTTATGTTGTACTGTAACGTTATGGGTCATCGTAAATTCGCGTTTTACTATTTTTATGTATTATATATAACTTGTTCGTCCGGTCACATTTTCGCGGGGATCGGTTTTCTCGTGCTTGAGACTCAATGTCCAGACTTATTTAAACAAATAATAAGTTTTCATAGGCGATATCATTTTCTTA
This sequence comes from Mytilus edulis, assembly GCF_963676685.1. Lineage (NCBI taxonomy): Eukaryota > Metazoa > Mollusca > Bivalvia > Mytilida > Mytilidae > Mytilus > Mytilus edulis. The sequence continues at coordinate 46,009,832 of NC_092355.1, forward strand.
GATATATGTGGTGATCTCTGTGACGTATATTTGACGACAGGACTACTCCCAGAGGGTTTAGTTCGCTTCGAGGGCGGGGATAACTTGTATCTCCATGGCTTTTTGTAGAGAGTCAATTTCAGTCCTCTTTTCCTTTTTCCTTTGAACAATGGCATTTTCTGAAATTGAACAAACAATTAATAGTTTGATTTCATTGAATCAGTGATCAGTTTACATCTATTAAAGTATAAGGATAAATCTGTGCTTTTAATCAGCATTGATCACATTTATTGAGTCAATAAAAGTCACAAAGCCAAAGATTAAAAAAAAAATGTTTGTACTTCCCCTCACGCATTCACGATGTCCTCAATCAGAACCGATCCCCTCACGCATGGCCTCACGGAAAAATGTTGTTTTTGGAATTATTAAGACGTCTATCAACACAGGACAGCACACACGCCGCCAAAAACAACATTCATACCCATTGCCCGAAAAAAACCTAAATTTGAACTTGTAGGTCTGTAAATAGAACCATTTCAAAATTGAAATGTCACTTTTTTAGGCAATTTCTTGTGGGACAACTGATTTTGTAGGAGTTCAACTCTACGTACAACAGTAAATGATACATGTATCTCTTCGTTAAAGTATTCACCACAGCATGACATTCTCCGATTTTCAATATTTTGATCAGTTGAATAAGAAAATTGAGATTTAGAAATGTACATACCTTTTGAAGCGGTGACAATTACTCCACTCAAGCACAACCGGAAAATCCTCTCACGGTTTTTATTGCAGAACCAAATGTTCTGCGTGTGTAGATTACCAACCGTGACAGAGGTGCGCTCGATTCTATGCGACTAAAATTGTAAGTACTATTTATACTTATCTTATTCTTTTGTTCTGTTGTGGCTTTTGGACACTGCCTTATCCAATGCCCATTCTCGTGACAATAAAAGCATCTCCCAGGTCTTCCAAATCCACTGCTGACATTAACAGGTATCGACTGACTTTCCGTAGAATTTGATGTCGTTGTTTTGTTGTATGGAGTTGTCCTTTGGTCTGTACGTTTTTTCAGTTTTTCTTTTTTCATCTTGGTATCTGCCCGTGACTGTGCTTTGTACATTTTTCTTTCGTCCTCGGAATTCTCAGCCAAAGGATTAGCAATATACTCAGCTACTACCCGCCACCCTGCGTCTGACGAATCAGCTAATTTTATTAGCTTTTGTCTGTTCTTGATAATGTCCATACCTTCAGTTATCTTCCGTTTCGCGTTGTTAACAATTGTCTGCTTCCATCTCGGTTGTGGCCTCCCTCATCTTCACGAATACTTTGTGGTTGTGTTTGTACTGCTCTTCATTACCTCTTTTGCGGAACTTATATGTGTCGGACATATTTTCATCTATCTTGGCTCTCTGTGTGTCTGACAAGGATTTCTGGTTTTCCTGAATTCTTCTTTGGAAACCGTCTAAACGAGACTCTAGTAAGGTTGTCATATTGTCCAATAACTTTTCTTGGGTGTTTTGTACAGCATTATGCACTTCGGCACGTATAGTTTGTTGAATATCGGCGTCTATGCAGCTTACTATGTTGAACGACGGCTAGAAAGTGAAGCGCTTGAAAAACACCAATATATCGTAAGACAAAATTCAACTTCTGATTGGACAATTTTGTCATGCCTTATGAATATTTATGAAAACGTAACGACAATACAATATTTTCCCGCTTTACTATACCAACCGCGGGAAAATACAAATATTCACGGTTCACGTCTATATTTAGGCATTCAACAAATTAACAAAAGTTATATATGACGTAATATTTTAAACATCTGTTGCAGGTTGATTATGCATTTGTTCAGAGAGTAAACTTTAATCCTAGCTGTTAAACATTTCATATAACCAAGATTAAGGCAACTATATTACTTTAATACAACCAAAATTAACTATTTGCACGCGAAGGATAAGTAATGCTTTAAGTTTGGATGTTTAACTAGGTTTACTGTTTAATTGTTTAAATCAATCTGCTCATAGCCGTGATCTTTTACTCGTTGGTAGCATTAACAGTTAGAACCTGATACCTGACATGAAAGTTTTTTTCTATCGTAATTGTTTTCTCGAGCTAAATATTGTTTGAATCTAATACTAGTAATATTTTTGTTTCTGTTTCTTACTTTCAAAGAAGTACTTTTAATGTCGATTTTCTATATCACACTTCGTCTAAATTATAGTTCGTTCAATGTTCAAAAATTTATTTATAGCACAATAATGTTATTACAAAACTAAAACCATAAGTTGGCGTTTGTTTAATAGAAATGAAAATTGGAAATCCTCGAATGTATTGGGTATCTATATGTTTAGTTTATGAAGGCTTATACTATTGTGTAATACTAATAGCAAAAATTGTATAAAGGTTCCGTGCATTACAACGATATTGAATTGAACAATATTCAAACCTGTCATCCGGAAAATATAATTTTTGATTCATGTTTCTCTTGTATAGTAGTTATTTTATATTTTGAAATATATATATAATTAAAGTGAAGAATGTTCAAATGTCGAACATAGTGTGCTTTAGCAGAAAAAAGGTTCAGAAAGATAGAACAATAATAACACCGCTGTTTCCTTGCTTTAGGTTTGTGTCAGGAACTCATACTTCATATCATATATCCCTTCTTATCAATTTTCGTGTAAGCAGTAAGAAATTGAAGTCAAATGTATTTTTTCAGATTTCGCTTCTGCTTATAACAAGTTTAAAGAAGACTGTGACGATTGGCCAATAGAATATGATTTACAGGGAGCTGTTCGATCTTTGTTGCGTCTCCGAACGACTTACGTATTGGATATTGATAAACTTATCACTGGCGAAATACACGAGGAAAAATCAGAAGCGTTGCCCTGGGATTTGCTAGAATTAATTCTTATCGAGACTGAAGCATTAGAAATGTTGGATGAGACAATACAATGGTGCGACTCAATATTGAATTCTTTTCAAAATACTTTGACGGAAGATAGCAACATATTTCGAATATCCATCATCCAAATCAAAGCAAGAATATACCATAAGGTAAACACCATTATATAAAAAAAACTTTCATAAAGCATTGGATAAATACATGCATATATAATATGGTGTGGTCAACTTAAATTGAGAATCGTAGTAGTTCACACAACACCATGACCGAACGCCAGCAGACGAAAAAAGACATACACGTCTTATAAAATTTAGAATGGAAATGGGGAAAGTGGCAAAGAGACAACAACCCGACCAAAGAGCAGAACACAATGTGTACTATAAAAAAGAAGATGTGGCATGATTGCCAATGAGACAGCACTCCAAAAGAGACCAAATGACAGAGAAATAAACAACTATAGATCACCGTACGGCCTTCAACAATGAGCAAATCCCATATCGCATAGTAAGCTATAAAAAGCCCCGAATAGACAATGTAAAACAATTCAAACGAGAAAACTAACGGCCTAATTTAATAAAGATAATTGACGTCATACTAATATCCGAAATATATTAATGAACTGAAATTAAAAACCATACAAGACTAGAGGCTCGTGACTAAGGACAGGCGCAAAAATGCGGCGCGGTTAAACATGTTTTGTGATATATCAACTCTCAACTAGCCAATGTAAAAAAAACCACAGCAATAATCACAGTACAACTCAGTTTAAAAGAAGTCTGGGTCCGATGTCAGAAAAGGTAACAAAAAAACCTAAACAAAATGACACATACATTAACAAAGGACAACTAGCAGTTCATGACATGCCATCTACAGACCTCAATTAAACAGATTAGAAGATTATGTCTTCATTGTATAAATATCCAGCCCAATCCCTCACTTAAGGGGCTAAATATCATACCATCATAAAATATGAAAAGAACATAATCATTTCACGGAAAACTAAAATTTGAGCAAAATAAATATCATCCAAAATAGAAAATGAAATGTTCCATAAAGGTAAACAGTTGATGTAAACTTGTTGGATACTATTTGAATTAATGAAAAAGTAAAATCACCAAAATACTGAACTCAGAGGAAAATCAATTCGGAAAGTCCATTATCACACGGCAAAATCAAATAACAAAACGCATCAAAAACGAATGGACAAGAACTGTCATATTCCTGACTTGGTACAGGCATTTTCAAATGTAAAACATGGTGGATTGAACCTTGTTTTATAGCTAGCTAAACCTCTCACTTGTATGACAGTCGTATCACATTCCATTATATTGTCACCGATGCGTGAACAAAACAAACAGACACAATAGTTAAAAATGTCCAAAATAGGGGTACTGCAGTCAACATTGTGTTATCATCTTAATCACTGTAAAAACAACAAATGTAACGAAGAAGCACAAAAAGGCATACACCATGATACATTCCTTATAATACAAATGTTTAGATGTGCTATGAAATCGAAAAAAAAGACTGTCAGTATATTTTGCTGAAGACAATATAGCTTTCGTTAGTCGAATAATGCCATTCCTCGTAGGTATTATCCAAGGTTCTCACATAATACGTGATGTATATTGGCAAGTACATTGTATATGGTATACCTTGAAGGTCACAGTTGTTGTTGTTTTTATCTGTCGCAAAGAATATGATTTTTATGTATTATTTCAATGTATTGATTTAATTTTTTTTTTTAATTCTTAAATTCAATTTGTTTATTCATTGAAATATCTTTTTCATTTTTACTACTGTAACTGATGTTATGTATTTGTCTTCTTTTTTGTCTTCGTTTATTTTAATTATGTGTTTGTTATTATTTTCTTGCTTTCCTTCTTTATATAGATATTTATCCTATGACAACTTCTCTATGTTAGTCCTGAATAAACTCATCATAGATATCACTATTAAAAGTTTGTACACCAGACGCGTATTGTGTCTGAAAAAGAATTACAAGTAACTTTCGAATCAAAAAAGCTAAAAAGCCCAAATTAAGTACGAAACCGAAGAACATTGAGGACATAAAAAAACAGGTTATTTATCTATCGTTTCTCTTTTTATTATTATTTTTTAAATCATATCAAAGAAAATATTCTGTGATGCACATTTTACTGTTAATGTGTATTTATTGAGTATTGTTTCTTTTTTTTTAATGTTATTACCAATTAATATATTGTTTTTTTCTTTCATATAACTCTATGAATTATTGTAGATATACGAGTGTGTAAAAATTGAAATAATTAGCAAACCAAATACTATGGTTATTTATCATATCATACGAACGATAATGTTAGGTTATAAAACAATCCAGAAATTGATTGGGTCAATGTGTAAGTCAAATATTCACCTAGTAATTCACACTACAAAGAGCTTTTCGACCTGTATAATTGTCTTTCTAAGAAGGATATATAACTAGCTCCTTTAATAAAAAAGTATATCACTTCTACCTGAAAGCGTTATTTATATAAATATGTTTGTTAAATATAAACTGTAAGCATACAGGAAGAACAGAGTTAAAACATATATGAAAGACCGTGTTTTTTCATTTGATAATTGTTCTGAAAAATATGAATTTCAGGGGGAAAATTCAGCTTACGACCCTTGTTTCAAATGACGATCAGAATGCTGGTATTATCAAATTACAACGGTTCTACTTTACAACAGATTCTGACAGTGCTATCATTGAACTGGTCATGGTGTTTTGCTTTGGAATAGTTTTTGAGCATTCTTCCGTTGGCAGTCGTATTTTTTCATAGTTAAAGGGTGTAAAAATTATGCAACAAATTAATATTGCAGTTCTGACAAGTTAGAACCTATCCCAACTGCATTAAAATAACATAAAGAGTTTAGAAAAAACTAAGTTATGGTTGTGGCTATTCCTTTAAATGAAGTATAAAGAGGTATTGGTCTCTAACGTTAAAAGTTATGTTTGAGAAATATATGATACATTATCTTATATCTAGTATTTTTTCAAAAGGCGTGTTTTGTAATAAAAACACGGCCAGTGGGCGTGGTTTATTTTCAATATCCATGCAGTTACGTTCCGTAACAAACGGTGTTGTTTTCGAGTAATATACATTGTAAACATGCATAATTGAAATGTGTAAGTGTTTTTAGACGTAAACATAAATTACAGTTGCCGACTTTCTTACTTGCAATAAAAGAAAGTTATTGTTAAAAATTAGAATATCAAGATTTTCTACTTCTTAATTCCTCATGTTAAGTAAATTCGTTATACTGTGTTTTATTTGGGGTCAGTAATTTGCATATGAAACTCGACCCTATATGAAAGTGACAGTCCCATATATATCTATCGTTAAGGTCACTACCAAACTCACTGTTGACAAGTGGATGATGGTAACTGAAGTTACCACGATCCCAATATGGCGGAGGGGAATCCCCGTATTTGGTTATTAACATTTGCAACGAGTCTGTAAAATATTAACCTTAAACAGTTTTCCGTTACTGAGAAAATCGAACACATTAAAAATGCGTTGATGATGGTAACTCCAAGATGGGATGGTGGTAACTGTCAATCAAAATAGTTTGGAGATGATGGTAACTTTATAATACACAAGGTGTTTTTTTTCAATCATACAGTGTTTAACATGACTAAACATGAAATGAAACACAATAACACGTCTGAATTGAAACCACTATATATTGGAGTATAGATCAATACTAGCGTAAGAGACAATACTGTGTCTGGCAACCAAATTAAAATGTTTATTAAAATGAAACTTTCTTTAATGCAACAATTTCACAAACAGTGTTGTAACTTTGTATCCGCATATCCTCCTTTACCACTTATCAGAACAAAATGAAACTCTCTCAGATTATTAAACATATGATGACATTTTGCACCTCTTATTTTGTTTTTGTTCAAAATCATTTTTTGGGTTTCTATTAGAAAAATATGGACTTTGCCATTGCCTTAAAATAGGGGATACCCATATTGTATCCGCAACTCCTCCTAAACCACTTATTATAGTTTCATAAAACTTTCCCAGATTCTTGATGATATGTCATTTTGCACCTACTTTTTGTTGTTGTTCAAATTGTGTATTTTAGTTTTTATTTTAAAAACATGGATCCGCCCCTTATACCGATAGTGTGGGTTATAATAAAAGGTCTTAAGAATTATAAATCAAGTGGATTAAGCATGATTTCGAATGAAATGATAAAATATAGCCAAACCGATTGAATCCCTCTAATACAAACACTCTTTTCAAGTAGTATTTACCCAACATTATGGGACAAGGGCCAGGCCTTTATCACCCTACACAAGTCTGGCTCTAAACATGATCCAGCAAACTACAGGGACATAACCATTGCAGATAACATAGGCAAGTTATTTAATTTAATTTTAACATGTTAACAAAAATTTTAAAATCTAGTTCTAATTAGTAGTGAGCAAATTGGTTTTACTAAAGGATGTCACACAACAGACCATATGTTGGTGTTTAATACCATCATTCAAAAATTTGTGAAAAATAATTCGAAGCATTGCTTTGTAGATTTTAATCTCAACCTTTTTTATAAACTTAAATGTATAGGTGTTGGAACAAAGTTTTACGACTTTATAAAAATATTAAAATATCCTTAGGAAACCAGACTTTAGAAAGTGAACAGAACTACACATACTTAGGAATAAACTGTTCAGTTATTGTGAAACTGCCTATTTTAGAGGTGGCGTGAATCAAATGTAGATATTTAAAAATTCCAAAGATCTTTTAGAGTACAAACATTTGACTTTTCTACACTTTATACAAGTATTCCACATTCCAAACTAAAAGACAAATTGAACGAGTTGGTATTGCTTTGTTTCATAAAAATGAATGACCAACGAAGATACAAGTATCTTGTCTTAGGAAGGGATAAATCCTACTTTGTAAAGGATCACTCTGATTCTAACAAAATATTTTCTGAATCTGACATTATCAAGATGCTTGATTTCTTGATTGACAACATATTTGTTACGTTCGGAGGACGTCTTTTCAACAGACTATCGGCATTCCAATGAGAACGAATTGTGCACTTTCTTTTTGCCAAAATTTGGTGACTATGTCGAACTTTCCATTTCTAAGTAGAAATATTCCAGCAGCACATGCATACGGTGTATTTAAACCATTGTGGTGACGTCAGCCTATTTATTTACCGTGGATTCTTTTTCTAGAATCAACGCTTCCTTAATCCGTCGCTGAAATGGACTCACCATTTTATATTCTTTTGTTTCCTTTGTGTGCCTAATTACATTAAGGTTATCCCATTGAACTAGAGATAAAGGATACAACAGATACAGTTAAGTCGGCCTCATATCTTGACTTACATCTAGAAATTGACAATGAGGGTCGATTGAAAACAAAACTGTACGACAAAAGAGATGATTTCAGCTTTCCAATTGTGAACTTTCCATTTCTAAGTAGAAATATTCCAGCAGCACATGCATACGGTGTATTTAAACCATTGTGGTGACGTCAGCCTATTTATTTACCGTGGATTCTTTTTCTAGAATCAACGCTTCCTTAATCCGTCGCTGAAATGGACTCACCATTTTATATTCTTTTGTTTCCTTTGTGTGCCTAATTACATTAAGGTTATCCCATTGAACTAGAGATAAAGGATACAACAGATACAGTTAAGTCGGCCTCATATCTTGACTTACATCTAGAAATTGACAATGAGGGTCGATTGAAAACAAAACTGTACGACAAAAGAGATGATTTCAGCTTTCCAATTGTGAACTTTCCATTTCTAAGTAGAAATATTCCAGCAGCACATGCATACGGTGTATTTAAACCATTGTGGTGACGTCAGCCTATTTATTTACCGTGGATTCTTTTTCTAGAATCAACGCTTCCTTAATCCGTCGCTGAAATGGACTCACCATTTTATATTCTTTTGTTTCCTTTGTGTGCCTAATTACATTAAGGTTACTGATATTTGTTCAGTAATGGAATTATTTTAAAAACTTACCATTAATTTTGGTATTTTATATATGCCTGCACTGGGAGTCGAATCCGGATATTTTGTTTAATAAAAGCGAGTTTGGTCGTTTATTATCGGATCATTGTTAGCTATTCCACATGTTTGAAACGAAAATGTTTACATTATAGGTGTCCATTTTTGTTTTATAAACCAATAAAGTATGATTTTATCTGTTTATTCGCAAATCCTTATGCTAGAAAATCGTGATGTGCCTTAAATAAGACTTCTTGTTAGAAATTACGGACACATGCTTTATATATATATGCTATATATATGTTTTTTGTCAAGTTGTTGTCCCCGGCTTTGACACATTCCCCATTTTCATTCTCAATTTTATTAGAAATAAGATCAAATATGTCTCATTTTGTCAAAACATATAATGTTCAGATGCCTGATAAATGAAAATCTTAAAGGGCAGACGTATTGTGTAAAACATGTATTTGTATTGTTTTAACCATTTAATTGTAATATATAATTTATTGTAATGCATCGCAGTCGGAAACCAGGTTGAAATAGAACAAAAGAATCGAAGCTCTTTGTTAGAGAAGGCGATAAATGTTTACTGTATTGTTTACTATAGTGACCAAATTTTTAAAAGTTAATAGAAACAAACAAAATTGCAGTTTTCTTCTCAATTACGAGGTTTTTTTATTTTAAAAACACCATTTGCATAAGTTTTCAATTTATCTAGTACATAGTTAAGCAGAACAATTAGATATCAAGTCGACGACATGGGTATCTTTCAAGTTGGATGAAGAAAATGCATAACCTCCGATTTTTATGAAAAAAAAACCACGGACGGAAAACATATCAATCTATTAGTTCAGTAATTTTCGTGTCTGCCCTTTCATTATGTGACTGAAGAAAAAATTCCAAAAAATGGGTAACAAAAAAAGAAAATCGAATACACCTTTTTATGTTAGGGCGTGTTTGAGTTGAGTATTTTGTCTTGATATCGTACAAAGTAAGACTATTTCATACATCGTCTCGCTTCAGATTCTATCATTTTTATATATTAAAGCTACAGGTTGACTTTATAACACAAAAGAATCTCAGTACTAAAAGAACAACAACAACAACAACAATTTTTATTTGTCAATCAAGACGCCCAGAGGAGCAGTACAATTATAGTTTAAATTAAAGTGTACAAATAATTGTGGTGATTTAAAGATAAAATATATGGGTCAAGTGAAATACCTATCTAATGAGTCACAAAATCAGAGAAGGTGTGTTCGAATAGCTATTTTTTTTTACTGAAAGTACTTGACGACAGTCTTTCAAGTTGGATGATGAAAATGCATATCTTCGAAAAATTCTAATTTTTTGACTAAAAAAATCTAGTGTTCCACGAAATATTTAATTAGAATTTTTTTAAATGTTTATGAATGTTCGAAAATTCCACCTGACAACCGATCAGACAATAGTTTTAAGTTGAATCAATGCAGACAAGATTATTAACTGATGCTCATTAGCTAGTTGATACATTCGTCTTTTAAAATACAACTAACATATAAGGATCGTAATGGTGCAATGTGGATAAATTTATCGGTTTCCAAGAGCAATATTGGTAGCGCGTCATCCCTACAATGGCTTCCATTTCTACGATTGTGAAAATGAACTGGCGTAATGGGGAGATAATTGTGACGAAGTAGACTCCTGACTGATCGTTTGTCACGATAACATGGTTATTTAAACTCACTTACAATACCTTCTAATTAAGAATAGGCTTTAATTTTGAAAAGACATTATCACAATAGTTTAAGTAATAGATACAATGGATAAGCATTGATTAATGAAAAACAAACCATTCGCCCTGCGGGCTCATGGTTTCTTTTTCAAGAATCAACGCTTATCCATTGTATCTATATCACATATATCTTAATTGATACAATATTCCCGTGCTTGCATTCCCTATAATGATTTTCTTGATACAGGGTTGTTGCTTACAAGGAAGCTATTAAATCAAGATTTCCAAATGGTGAAGTTTAAATCATCTCTTCGTAAATTTTACCGACGCAATCACGAGTTGGTTGACCGTTATGAAATAACCGTTTCACAAATGATATCGGATATGTTCCTTACGTTGTAACCTCAATCCCCTTCCCTTTCATAAATGTGACCTACCAAATTAGACTATTTACCGGATTTGTTATCTCATAAGCAACACGACGGGTGCCACATGTGAAGCAGGATCTGCTTACCCTTCCGGAGCACTTGAGATCATCCTTAGTTTTTGGTGGGGTTCGTGTTGTTTATTCTTTAGTTTTCTATATATGTTGTGTTATGTTTACTATTGTTTGTCCTTTTCATTTTTAGCCATGGTGTTGTCAGTTTATTTTCGATTTATGAGTTTGACTGTCCCTCTGGTATCTTTCGTCCCTCTTTCTGAATCTGGGAGCTTCCAAATAGCAAAAAGGAACTTTTTTACAAAGGGATGAAAGCTTATTCCAAATGATTGGTTAATGAATTGATCTATCTATATAATATAGGATGAAATACGTAACGTAATTTAATTTAAGGGTGAGGGGGCCATATATCACGGCTAAATTGTACTTAGTTTGTCGTTTTATACAACCTTTTGGCAAGTTATCACCATTCCAGAAATCAGTTACCGCGATCTTTCAAAAATAACATGAACAGTTACCATCATCAACGTACTTTTTTCACTTTCTATTTTCTAAGTAACGTACAACTGTTTAAGGTTAATATACAGACTCATTGAAAATATTAATAACCAAACGACGGCTGAGTAATGTTAGCCACATTTATGTAAAAACAAAGAAATTAAGAGGGAAAGATCTTACGGGGATTTCCCTCCGCCATATTGGGATCGTGGTAACTTCAGTTACCATCATCCGCTTGTCAACAGTGAAACTGTGTAACCTATTATGTTAATCGTGAAAATTTCGATTTTTGTAGCCTGACAAAATCACGACGCTACATTTATTTTAACTATTGACACATTTTAATTGAATACAAAGAGATTTGAAGCAATGCTTTTTATTACAAATACATTGTATTCTTCAAATGACTACAGTACCAGAATAACTTCACATCACCTCTGCATCTTATTTCCGGAATGTTTAAGTGTGATTCGTAATAGTCAATTTATCATATCCACTAAACATGTTCTTCTTTTATTATATTCACTTCTTCCAAATTTGGATTTCTATCCTGAAGTAACAAAACGTACATGTGCAATCTTTGTTACAATTACTGTACAGCACTGACCAAGCAGTATTTTTCTCCAAGTGAGACCGATTGGCACTCTACTGAATTAGGTCACCATTGTGAGCTCAGATTAAGGGCGTTTATGTCATGAGAATATCCGTAGTTTATTTGATTTTAATACCACACGTACTTGGGAAACAGTTATCAATATATAATTTTAGATGCCGTAGATTTTCAAGTTTGTTAATGTTTGTTCAGAGTGTCACTTATATACAATTCTATGAATACCATTACTGAAACATTCCTTTTATAAATAACGATAATATATTTGTATATAAAAATAATGCTGTTATTTGAAGTTCACTTACATTAGTTGGTCCGAGTACACAGTTATTTCGTAGTTCATTTCTTTTAGAATATGAATGGAAATAAAAAAAATCCCATCTACGCTTTCTCAATAATATTTTTACAGTGGTATGTACTACTTTTTGGACAATTTTATGTTCAGGGGGTCTTGAAATCTTTTGACAGCTTCCGAAATACTTATTTTTAACCTTTTTCAGCTGGACCAAATCACTACTTTACTTTAAAATTCATGAATCAATTTGTTTCCCAATGTAATTTTATCCCCCTGCTTGCTATTTGAGGCAAAAAACATGAAGAAATAAATTTGGAAGGGGTATAAAAAAGATTGGCAAGTAATACACTATCCACACTAGGGACTATATTTCTGGACAACAAAAATCAAGGGACGATAACTGTGTACTCGGACCAGTTTACATATATTTATTTAAATATTCCTGATATATTAATTGATTAAAATTGAGAATGGAAATGGGGAATGTGTACAAGAGACAACAACCCAACCAAATAAAAAACAACAGCAGAGGGTCACCAACAGGTCTTCAATGTAGCGAGAAATTCCAGCACCCGGAGGCGTCCTTCAGCTGGCTCCTAAACAAATATATACTAGACCAGTGATAATGAACGCCATAATAATTTCCAAATTGTACACAAGAAACTAAAATTAAAATAATACAAGACTAACAAAGGCCAGAGGCTCCTGACTTGGGACAGGCGCAAAAATGCGGCGGGGTTAAACATGTTTGTGAGATCTCAACCCTCCCCCTATACCTCTAACCAATGTAGAAAAGTAAACGCATAACAATACGCACATTAAAATTCAGTTGCATTACTTGTTTTACTGATTTCATTTTATAAAATAATTTTAAGGAAAATATCCCTATTTCTTCAGGCTTGATGTTTCAATTTGACTGTGGAATTATTAAAATGATGAGGACGATAGTGGATTAGTTGTTGTTGACATCCGGTAGAAGATTTTGCATGCATAGCAGGACGGAAACACGTTAATATGACATGAACGTTAAAGCTGCCTTGATTAAGATCAAACAAAAATGAATAGAAGGGATAATGGTCTATAGCCTAATGTAGCATTCCACTTCATTTCTATCAAAATCCGATCTAAGAACAAATATCAAACTCCTGAAAACTTCTTTGTAATGTTAGGTTTCAATATCTTGCAACTTGTGGTTACCGAAAGTGTCTTTAAAATTACGTACAGACATATTTAGAAGGCTAGTGAAACATTATCCGCGTCGCCTTGTTGTGCGCAGGGGTAAAAAAGAAAAAAAGTATTTCAAAAGTTAATATCACATAAACAATTTTAATAATTACTCCAATATGGAATAATATTCATTTACATCTGTTAACCTCATATTCACATGAGTGCTGGGATTTCATGCATTTCTGTTGAAATGACAATTAAGTAATTCGTGGTGAAAATTTAAACCTTTTGAATATATCATTTCAGGCATCTTTTACCAGAAATGCTGCCAAGTTACTTGAGGAATTCAAGGAAGAAGGTAATATTCAGACTATTTTATGATTAAACAGAAGTATTGAAAATTGTTTAAGTGATTGCTGTGTTAACACATCAAAGTTCAGTGATATAGATACAATGGATAATCGTTGATTCTTGAAAAAGAAACCATGAGCCCGGAGGGCGAATGGTTTGTTTTTCATGAATCAACGCTTATCCATTGCATCTATAACTTAAACTATTGTGTTAATGTCTTTTAAAAATTAACGCCTATTCTTAATGAGAAGGTATTGTAAGTGAGTTTAAATAACCATGTTATCGTGTCAAACAATTCATTACAATAAATTGAATATCACAATTAAATGGTTAAAACAAAAATAAAAATATATTATAACACAACACGTCTGTCCTTAAAGATCTTCATACTATCAGGCATCTGAATATTGTCTGTTCTTTACAAAATAAGAGATATTCGAACTTATTTCTATTAAAATTGAAAATGGAAATGGAGAATGTGTCAAAGGGAATACAACCCGACAACGAACATTCTAATTTTAGGAACATCACGATTTTCTAGCATAGGAATAAAATTGTGTAGTAAAACAGATGAAATCATATTATATAAATTTATAAAACAAAAGTTGACAAATCATAAGAATGTAATTAGTTTTGTTTTAAACATGTGGAATAGCCAACAACATGAACAATGATCCAAAAATAAACGACCAAACTCGCTTTATTTACACAAATTATTCACAATAACATACAAAAATGAACAAAAACTTGAAAAGTAGAGAATAGGGACAACAAAGATAATACAGGGATTCGAACCTAAAAATACAATTCCATACCTTAAACTCATTTTTCTTAACCATGAAACCTCGTGGCTACCAATTCATACTATTCGTTTGCCTATTATGTATATATAAAGGTAGAAGCCCTGTGTGTCTTTTGTATTGATGTATTTCGTACATTCATTTATATAAATAAAATAGACTTTTAAATCGTAACCGATTGTTAGCCCAGAGGTTTAGTCGATATGTTGATGTCAGTAACACGTATCAGAATTTATGAACGGGTTCGAATCTCAGGGAAAGCCTATAGAAATCACAAAAATGGAAGGTAAGTTTTTAAAACAATTCCATTAGTGAACAGAAATCAGTTAATTAGTCAATTCAAACTTAATGAAATTAGGCACACAAAGGAAACAAAAGAATCTCATATGTTGAGCCCATTTCAGTGAAAGATTTAGGAAGCGTTGATTCTAGAAAAAGAATCCACGGTTAATGAATAGGCTGACGTCACCACAATGGTTTAACTTAAGATGACAAATGCTGACAAAAAACTGTTAAGATTATTTGACACTAGTTTGCAGTAGAATAAAAGATCTCAAAATATCCACGATACATGTATCATTTCATAGAGATCTTCCATCTATATGTCTGATATTTTCTGTTTAGAAATTATAGATAAGAAAAACATATATTTAACTTGTATAGACATTTCTTGCACTCTCTGGCGTAAAATGTATTTAAACTGACGGCGTTAACTGTGATCGCAAGGTTTACCGTGACTTCCACGCACAAAATCATTTAAACATTTTCAATGAGAACTTAAGTTCACAGTTTGGCAACGTAACTATACGATTTTTATTTTTTTCTGTCATTCGGATGACAGTCTCCAACATTTAATACAAAATACAGAAGCGGAGAAAGACTCCTTGTTTTTACTATTGGTTATGGGACAGATTTGTAATGCATACGAGTAAACCATTATACCGGAAATTTATATTTTAACGACCAGGAATTCAAAAACAATGCACCAAGTTATCAAACAGGGATAAATTGAAATAAGATAAAGAGTTTTGACCCAAATATTGCAAATGGTTATATTTATTCAACTTTTATTATGATGTTAACCTTTTAAGTAATAATCAATATATAGTTCTTAGACTTAACTTTCACTTCAATGTTTGTATCATTATTATTACAAATTGTGCTCATTCTTTACAAACACATAATACTAAATGTTTCTTTTTTTACGTTACGGTCGCTTGTCGGCAAACAATAGTTATCAAAAATACCAGGATTATAATTTAGTACGCATTTACGAAATTTTGATCGCTTTGAGCAATTTTGTATTGGCACTTGAGGCATAATGTTGGCTAGAATATTGATATGAGAATTTTCAATGAGAACTTAATTTCACAGTGTGGGAACATAACTATACGGTTTTTTTTTTAAATTATTGTCATTTGGTTGACTGTCGAGCAGGCTCCAACTACTTTTTACTATTCTACTATTTTTACTATTTTACTTTTTACTATTTACTATTTTACTAATTTTTTTCTAAATTCAAATCTTCAATAGAATTAGAATTTTGAAATAAATTATTAGAATTTTGAAATAAATTATTAGAATTTTAAAATAAATTATTAGAATTTTCAAAGCCAACACGGATTTTTTCATTCTTTTAATATTATACAACGACCTACTACACAAAATCTTTCTTAAATTCATTGACGCATTCTTTTCTTTAGGTGCCCTGATCATAATCACTTATAAAAGTGTACTCGAACACACATAAAATGTAAATAAAGAAGATTACAAATACAAGTACATTGTAGGACAATGCTTTTCTCATCCAAAATCCAGAATATTCATAGATGTGTCACAAAAGTCATCGAAGAAAAAACAACAGATAACAACAAGAACCCTCTTTAAAATTTTGAAAAATAATGCACTTTTGTTAGAATAAAGAATGCCATGGTCAGTAAGTTCTTATAAGAGTTATTGCTCTTTGTACAGGTTCTTGCATTTTATGTTCGGGATATTGTTTTGTAAATAGAATTAAGAATAAGAATAGAAATATGACGAGAAACGTTTGGTTATTTTTTATGTGCCAAGACAAATGTGAGAAAGCTTCCCTTACTTTTTTTTCATTTCAATTCGCTTGATTTTCATTATAACAAAATTTCATTATTTATTTTACACTAGTTTAGCTTTCATTCGATAGGAATATGCATTTCCCATCAGTACCATTCACAAATCATTGAAGGGACTGAAACTTTTAATCACAGTGTAGATACTATTCTGTACGCTTTCCGGAAGTCGCGATTTTCGAAGCGAGAACCTTTTGGATCACATTTTAAATTTATCAGATATACTATATTAAACGGTAAGATGTTCATCTGTACATTGCTTAATGATTAATTCAGCTGACATCGATATTCACAAATGGTTTATAATTAAATTTAGCACATTCATTATTCGTATCTTTGCCTTAATCAAGAGATTTTCAAGTGCATCACTAAGGAAAATCAGTCGGTGAACCTAAAAACAATCTTTTTACACCCTTACTGTACAAATTAACGTAAAATCCAGACTTAATTTACTAAATAAAGTATATTTAAAGTGGTGGTAAAAGTTTCAGCCAGATCTTTGAAGCCAGAAATAAGAAAATTACACTTGTTCGAATTTCGCACTGTACGATCAGTCTCGCTTGTATATTTTGAAACTGTATGATCAGTCTTTATTTCACTGTATTCTAGTAGTGATTTCAAAGTTATTTACGATACATTAGAAGATGGCATTTTTCTAAATAACACAAATGTATTTTAATAAATTCACATCCTGTAAACTTTTCAAACATGTTTTAGCTTGATAGGGTGTACTCGACTTACTACATTAAGTATAAGGATGTTTGAATGTTGCTAAAATAAGAAGAAGGTTTGTTTGTTTATATAAGTTTCAGAAATGTCCTCCGTTATACTTAAAATTGTACAAACACACAGATTTAATTGTTATATAAAAATGCATGTATTTACAAACATTCGAGGCCGTACTGTAGCCTATAATTGATCACAGTTCCTTCACTTTGTTTTGGATGTAGATCTGTCTCTTTCACACTCAATTGTACACCACTTTGTAAAGCGATGGTTTATAGTGATAATGAAGTCCGTCTTTCCGTTCGTCCGTTGGACCGGTACAACATGTTTCGCCGGTTTTGCAAGCGCATCTCCTCATAAACCACTTAATATACATTGGGGTTTCCAGACATTTTTAAATGGAGAGGGGGTCCAATCCAGGAGAAAAGAGGATTCTAAATATATGTTCCCATACAAATGCATTGAAAGTTAAAAAAGAGTTTCAAACCGCCGGATCCCAATTTTCTTGAATCCTTCACTGGTACAACTGTTAATTTATTTTTTTCTCGGATTCCGTATCATAAATTATAATATAAAAAAGAAGAAGCGGTATGATTGCCAATAAGACAACCGTCCACAAGAAATCAAAATGACACAGACATTAACAAATATAGTTCACCGCATGGCCTTCAACAATAAGCAAAGCCAATACCACAAAGTCAGCTATAAAAGCCCCCGAAATGACAATGTAAAACAATTCAAACGAGAAAATTAACGGCCTTATTTATTAAAAAAAAGGAATGTTTTTCGAATTTTATTAAAAATCTTTTATGGGGTTTCTTTATATAAGATACGGACTTGAACATTGCATTATATGGGGGCACCCATCAGGTATTTCCAACCGTGACCCTCAAAACCAATTGTTAAACTTTTCTAAAATTGCTCCATTTTTAATCAATTAATGTATTATGGAGCTTCTATTTCGAATTTTTGATGTTTCTATATCTTAAATACGGACTTTGTCATAACCTTATATTGGGCGTACCTATTTTATATTCACAACTTCCTTCAGACAAGTGTCATAACTTAATGAATCTTTTTCAGATTCCTTATCATTTAATTCAATTGTGTACCTCTTATTTGGTTTTTCGAAAAATCATCAGTTTTTTATTTCCATGATAAGGACTTTTCCACTACCTTATTGGGTGGTACCCGTTTACTATACGCAACTTTCAAAAACTTACCATATACTAGTATTAATAAAACTTCCTCGTATTCGTTATTAAATGATGCCCCTGTGCACCTATAATTTAGTTTTTCTGGTGGTTTATTTTATTCCAAAACATGGACTATAGAAGTGGCGGGGTATAATTTCGTGAATTCTTTCCTCAATACCTAAAGTTTTTAAACAAAGTTTTCTCTATCTATTTTTTGTCATTTTAAAAGAGACAGGCTTGATGTATGTTATCACCAATTGGTCAACGGCAGACGGTGTAAATAGTCTTTAAAAATGTAATAGTTAAACAGATAACTGCAACGACACACTAGTACAAAGTCCACAAGCAAATCATGTATTGCTTTTTAGGCATTTGATTATAAGTAAGACTGATGGAACAAAAATATGATTATTTTGCCGTCTACAAAAATCATCAGAAATATATTTGTATTGTCTGATGAAAGAAATTACACGTTATAGTTCAAGGGACACAATCATAATTTCACATAGACACGTATACACCTTCAAATTGCCGTTGTTTGTCAGTCAATGTCGTTAAAAACTTCCATTTGTTGTTGTTTTTTTCTTCAAAATCACGACTGGTCATACAGACAAAAAATCTGAAATCGCTACTAGAATACAGTCAGTTTTAGACTGATCGTACAGTAATTTATTTTGGGATCCTCAAGGAAAGCATATTTTTTATTTGAAATACGAACATTCTACTTTAATACGATAGGAATATTGAAACAGTATATATTTAACTGTAAACTGGTGTAAATATTTGCAATAAAAGATAATTTGCTTTGTACTACGAGAGCAAAATTGTCAATCGATTTCACTTTTTTCTATGAAGTTGGTGTGATGCACACGTATATTTTATATTCTACTGCATGTTTTTGTTACAGTTACTCATATTTATGATGCTATACATACATTTAAGATGTGCAAAGCACTTTATAGATATAGGAGTAAACAAATGATGAGAAAAAGCACCAAAACAAAACCGTTCTGTTAGCCAGTTTGAAATCCTCGCTTCGAAAATCGCGACTTCCGGATAGCGTACAGAATAGTATCTACACTGTGTTTAATGACTCTCTCTGATTAGTTGAGAAAATCCACTTCAACATCAACAAAGAGCTTTTACCATAAAAATGGGAATCATAGATATCAATTTCTTGTTTATGGATTAAAATAATTCTTATTTTGTGAAGAACCACACTGATGCTATCAGAAAATACAGTGAAGATGACATTATCAAAATGTTCAATTTTTTAATAGACAATATATTTGTACCAATGGGTACTAATTTTGCACCCTTCCGGTCGACTTGATTTTGTACTCGTATTCAAAAGTTCTAAAAGACCAAAAGCAAAAGCACCTTGCAACATTCGTTTATCTCACTTTCAGATATATTGATGATGTCATATCACTGAATAACCCGTATTTCAGTCTGTACTTGCTTCTCATTTAACCCAGTGAACTTGAAATTAAGGATACTACTGATACAAGAAGGAGTGCTTCATACCTTGATCTTTTCCTCAATATTGACACAGATGGACGACTTCACACTGAAATCTATGACAAACGGGATGATTTCAACTTCCCAATTATCAATTCCCCATTTCTCTGTGGTAACATACCCTCTCCTCTGATGCTTCGTATGGTTTTAACATATCTCAATTTATACGTTTTGCTCGTGTATGTTCACACTTTACTGACTTCCTATACAGGAGTTTGCTCCAACAGAGTTCTGATGAGGAAAGATTAGAAATGACACACCGTAAATTTTATGGACATCACGACGAAGTGGCTGATCTATACGATGAGTCGGTGTCTAAACTAACTAATGACCTTTTATCACGTCTTAAATTGTATGTCGTCTGTCTGCTAAGTACAGAACGTGACATATTCTCGAATATGACTGTTAAAACCGAGTACATCCGACATTCATGTATATTTTTTTGTTATGTTTCTATAATGGTTTTGGTTGAATAGTCTGTTATGTCTATTCGTTTAATCCAAATAATTTTAAAATTGCCTTTCAATACATCATTGCCATAAAATTATTCAGACGAGTTTTGTGAAAATAATTGTATAAAGTTCTAGATTGCATGCTAGTTACGTAAGCGCGTCACTGTTTTTTTTATATCATGTGGTGTTTTTCGTTGATGGAAATTTTTTCGTTGTTCTGGGATTTGCATGTTGGGTCGACTATTAGTATTATATTACGTGTTGTCATTTTAGCGATATATTTTTTTACATTGTCATAAAGTGGAAGGTTTGGCTAGCCATTAAACCAGATTCAACCCACCATTGTGTACTTAAGATGTTCTGTTCCAAGTTAGGAATATGTCAGTTGTAATCAGATAGTTCGTTCCTGTGTATGTTGGTTTTTCTTTTTGTTACAGTTCAGTGTTCCTGTTGTTCCTTTGTTTTCCTAGTATGGTTGATCTGTCTTCCTAGGTTTTATCTTGTATCCGGATTTGTTTTCTCTCTACCGATTTATGAAGTTTGAACACCGGTATACTACTGTTGCCTTCATTTGTATGTTTGTTGTAGGACCGTTATCTGTTAAGGAGGATTACCAACTGTACGTAAAGGAGTCAACAGATAACGTAGAAAATTCAGATGAGGTTGTATCTGTCAGAGATTGGCCGCTCCACAAACGCGAAATAGATAATCATGAAAAACAGTTATGTAGAGGGAAACAGAAGAAGGTTAGAAAAGTAATTTTTACAAGGGCTATCATGTCTAAAAGACTAATATAATTATTGACATTGAAAGCGACGTCGATAAAAAACAAATGCAACTAGTATGCAATTTTTTCTAATCCTTTATAATTTTGAAAGCTTTGGTTTGTTAATACTATCATATAAGACAGACACATACGTACACTACATTAACAAATAATTGGGTTTGACATTTTAAACATTTTATAAACGAATTCGGAGTCTTCGAAAACTCTGTCCTGTGGACAGGCATACACACAAGTTTTGTATAAAGATGAACAGAAGCTTATTTTTGTTAAACATTTGAAGTATCTTCTTTACATAAAAATGGTCCAATTTTTTTGGGCAATTTTTTAAAACTATTCCAGTTTTATTGAATTTTCATGATTTTGTAAAAAAAAAAAAACAACAAAAAAACACGTCCTTGTTTGCTGTATATTTATCTTTTCTGAAAAAAAAAAAATAACGAGATATGGATTTTTTTTTAATGTATGTTGTCGTGAGAAAAAAAATGAAGGGTAGAACATTAGCAAAATTAAATGCAAATTCTGCAAAAGGAGATGTCATCCAAATTTGCATTGTAATTTGTAATAATAAAACTAAAACTAGAGGCTCTCAAGAGGCTATGTCGCACACCAGTGTATACTGTGGTTATGAAAATCGTGTTTAATAATGGGGGGGGGGGGGGGGGGGGGGTTCATACAGTGCCAATTATTAATCCCGTTTGAGATCAGACAGCGCTAAGACACGGAAAGTAAAAATGTAAGATTACTATTCTCAATGGTCTGGAATGTTCTTTTATTGCCTGAACGCTGTAGTATACATTCGTAACAGTTTCTATCAGATCAAAGATGTCAGAAAAGTACTCCCAACAGTTAGGTGTGTCCCGTTACATTCGGGAAATTCGTTCGATTTTGTCTAATCTGATTACAATCGTGATTATGTCGTGACAGATACTGCTATATCGGATCAAAATCGTAACAATCTTCTGTGTTTTCTGGACGGTGTACTGTGGAATGGGCATGATCTGGAGAGATTTGTCATTGCTGTTGTTTTGCCAATTGAGTCGAGATTGCATCCCGAATGCGAACCGTCTTTGACGAAACCGTTCCGAAACAGTCCCGTTATTAATCCGAAATACGCAAACATTTTGTAAAAATTCGTCATGAAAGGACCATTACTAATAACGAATTGACGGACGATTTCAACGATGGATAATGTCAAGACTCTGACGATGACGTTGTGTTAAGAGAATTGGGAATGCGCAGAAAAGGATATAATTCCATTATATTTTTTTTTCATTATTTCCATTTAAAAGTTCATGGTCAATGTAATAAAAACAATGACTGATCCAATAGTTATCAAAGGTACCAGGATTATAATTTAGTAAGCCAGACGCGCGTTTCGTCTAAATAAGACTCATCGGTGACGCTCATATCAAAATATTTATCAAGTCAAACAAATACGAAGTTGAAGAGCATTAAGGATCCATAATTCCAAAACGTTGTGCCAAATACGGCTAAGGTTATCTATTCCTGGAATAAGAAAATCCTTAGTTTTTCGAAAAATTCAAAGTTTTGTAAATAGGAAATTTATAAAAATGACCACATAATTGATATTCTTGTCAACACCGAAGTGCTGACTACTGGGCTGGTGATACCCTCGGGGACGAAACGTCTACCAGCAGTGGCATCGACCCAGTGGTGTAAATAGTTATCAAAGGTACCAGGATTATAATTAAGTACGCCAGACGCGCGTTTCGTCTTCATAGGACTCATCAGTGACGCTCATATCAAAATATTTATCAAGCCAAACAAGTACGAAGTTGAAGAGCATTGATGATCCAAAATTCCAAAAAGTTGTGCCAAAGACGGCTAAGATAATCTTTTCCTGGAATAAGAAAATCCTTAGTTTTTCGAAAAATTCAAAGTTTTGTAAACAGGAAATTTATAAAAAAAAAATGACCACATAATATTTGATATTCAAGATTTGAAATACAGAAAAAATATGCAATGAGTGATCGAACAACAAACTGTTATTTCACGGTTTAACAATGCAGAAAAATAGTCCGTTCTACTCCGATGGATTTAAGGAATAACAATACTGTAACAGATATTTACGGATATTCCAGCAAATCCAATTGACGGCGACAACTCTCCAACTATTGTATTGTTATTCCGAGTCTAGTGCATAACAAAAAAGAAATAATAGCTATGGGAAGTTTAATGCATTTATTTTCTTTGCAGTCTACTCAAGAATCATCGCATTTGCATTGTTATTATAGCAACACAAGGATACCTTATTTCAAAGCCAAAGCAGAAGAAATGAATAAAGATCCTAAAATATTTGTTTTCCATGACGTTATTTATGAACACGAAATTATTTTGTTAAAGAGAGAAGCCTCTAAAACGGTAAGAGCTAGCTAAATATAACTAGAGAGTTCGAGGTGCTTGTATCGCTTCAACTGGCTTAGATTGATACAATACAATTTCTTATTCCGATAGTGTCAGACATAAAGGGAAAACAAGTTGAATATCATCATTCAAGGGCTGTAATTCTTATAAATGATCAGCATAAGGGTCACTAAGTTATAGAAATATGATCAACGTATTCTCCTTTCGAACGGCAGTATGACTTTTCCAAAGTAGACCTCTTTTTTTTTGCTATGCGGGATTAATAAATTGTAGGCATATATAAATAATGAATGGGAACTTAAATCTGATGCATTATGCAAAAACAGTATAGCAACGCCATCTGCATGTTATAAACATATGATACAATTACTGAGCATGTTTTTTCCCAAACGTGAAACTGTAATATATTGGGAAGGATGCATTTCAACTAAATTTAAAAAAAAAATTATTTTGACAACCCCTATTTAAAATCATCGATTGTTTCCTTTAAATTATGTTAATATACAGCAAAAATATAGGCCGTATGGTGACCTATGTTAACTTCTGTGTCATAAGGCCTCCTGTGAAGAGCTGTCTCATTGGCAATCATATAACATCTTCTTTTTTTATATAAAACAATGTCGTTATTACGACATACATTTTTTTTTCTCTCAAATCCGTATACCTGTAATTTAGAAAATTAAAATATACTATTCTATTCAATACAAATTGTCCTTTTTTTTTATTTTTATTTTTTATTGAAATCTGTACATTTGTTAGTAATGAAAAAAATCGAATACCGGTACCTTATCTCGGCCTCGTTAATGTTAACAATAGATCATGTAAATATATATGTGTTAGTATTTGTTAGTTCATTTTACAAAAAAATGAAAATTGAAATAGTTTTGTTGTGTAACTATTTCCTAGTATGAACAATTTTTCTTTATCTATATTTGTAAATAAAATATTTAGCCATTTAAAGTTAGAACCAAACAATTTTCTTATCCATGTACATTTTAAAGCTATTACAAATGGATGAATATTTATCATCTTTAAACCACCATTCGTATAATCCATGTGTAACACTTCTTTTTTAACTCAATGAACTGGTGAAATCCACAAAAAATAATAAATAGCATCATTAATCATCTCAGCATTTGGGTTTTGGTAATGTTAAAAGAGATGATTTAGTATAGGAATAATAAGAGTTTTAACCACAGATATTTTACCAATAACTGTTAAGTTTCTTTTAGACCATGTATTAATCAAAGTTTTTATCTGAAGATATCTATCAGTATAATTTAAGTTTAAAATTTTACCAAGATCAATATCAAAGTTTATCCCTAACAGCCTAAAAGAAGTTGACCCCCGTGATAAATTTCTGTTCTGGCATAACATTTCTCTACTGTATTTTTTACTTCCAATCCATACTACTTGAGTTTTTGTAAAGTTTATCCTTAGTCCAGATAGTTTCGCATACCAATCTAGCTCAAATAAATCAGTAAGGTGTCATCTGCAAACTGAAATAGCTTATGTTCAACTTGAGAAATTTCTTTACCCTGTATTTTCGTATAACCTCTAACTTTTATTGCCGAAATCTCTGCACATAATATGAAAAGGTACGGTGATAGTGAATCCCCCTGACTACAGCTTCTTCCAATACCAAAGAACTCTGATAAATTTCCACCCTGAATGACTGCAGAGCTAATATTATTTTATAGTACTTTTATCCAATTGATTATTGAATTCCTTAAACTGAAAAAGTCAGAACTGCTAAAAGAAAATCGCAGGTTACTGTATCAAAAGATTTCTCAAAGTCTATCAAAGTAATAAACCAGGTATATCTTTTTATTCAGTATACTGCAAAATATCATATATGAGTCGGATATTATCTCCCATATAACGCCCACTTATAAAGCCAGTTTGATCTAAATTGATAAGTTTATCTAAAACTTTTTTTAAATCTATTTGCGATCATCCCTGACCCAATTTCATAAAATGTATTTAATAATGAAATGGGGCGCCAGTTCTTCAGAAAATGCCGTGGCTTGTTATCCTTTGGCAAACATGTGATAATGCCTTGTTTTTGAGTGACTGATAATGATCCAATGTGAAATCCATAATTTAGAGATTCTACAATAAAATATTTTCAATCTTTCCAAAAAAATTTGAAAAACTAAGACGAAAAAACGTCAGATCCAGAAGATTTATTATTTTTCATTTTATGTAATGTTAAACCTGCCATAGCTATAGTTATCTCCCCTTCTAAATATTTTTTTTCATCCTCTGTCAATTTTTCAAAATGAAATTTTTTTAAATCATTTTCTTACTGCTCAATTTTACAGCCATTTAAACTACAATCCCTATTTTTATATAGTGTTTCATAAAATACTTTTGTTTCTTTTAAAATATCATATTGCTTTGTTATGATTCTTCCATACTCTGTTTTGACTTTTGGTATTATTTTACTAGTAAATTTTTTTAACTCACGACCACAAAAATATTTAGTTGGCTTTTCTCCTTCTTCAATCCATTTTATCCTTGGACGTATTAATTTACCCTTCGTCTTTTCTTTCCTTATATCTCCCAGTTCTTGTTTTTTATCTTTAAATTGATTTATTAGTTCTTCCTTAAAATTTGCTTCTAATGAATCAATTTCCCTTTGTAAATTAAGAACTTTATTATTTTTTTTCTTTTTTCTTAAAACTTGCGTATGACATTGTCTTTCCTCTGATTTCCATCAATAAAGTCTCAAGAAATAATTGCTTGTTTATAATAAAAAAAATTGTCCTTTTTAACAAGTACAGAGAACTCGGTTTGATAAAACAAGTTCACTATTCTATACAAATGTAATTTTAGTTTGAACGTTCTGGATTGCAACAATATGGGAAAAGACTAGATAATTCAGACGACATTCGTCTGAGCTACAAGTAAGTATTCCTAAGTGGTATACATGTCTGCAAGTTTAATAACTTAACAACTGTTTATTATAGTTTTGCAATTAAAGGTATATGATACACTAGCAAGAGCGAGAACAAATCAACCCAAATGTAACATTTATCAACGTTTCTAATTATCATGTGTAACCCCAAATGGTGAAGTTGAAATCATCCCTTTGTAAATTTAAAAGACGCCATCACAAGTAAGTTGGCCGTTATGGAGTAACCGTTTCACAGATGATATCAAATATGTTCCTTGTGACGAAACTACAATCCCCTTCCCCTTTTCAAGAATGTGACTTACCAAATTATACTGCTTACCGGGCATGTGATAACATGAACACGACGTGTGCCACATGTGGAGCAGGGTCTGCTAACCATTCCGGAGCATCTGAGATCACAACCAGTTTTTGGTGGAGTTCGTATTGCTTAGTCTTTAATTTTCTACGTTGTGTTTTGTGTACTATTATTTGTCTGTTTGTCTTTTTATTTGTTAGCCAGTTTATTTCCTATTTATGAGTTTGACTGTCCCTCTGGTATCTTTCGCCCCTCTTTTAATTTGTGAACAATTACCTTTTGTCAACAAATCAAATTTTTTAAAATTCAAAACAGATCTGGGTTGCATTAAAACTACATCGTGTTGTGAATTGGTGCCAAACAGGGAAAATGTGATCAGTTATAAAAAGCATAAGGAACCCTCTGATTTATTATTATTTTCAATCGACTGTATACTGATTCAATGTTATGTGGATATTGCAGGGAACATTTAACTGCTATTTTAATATAACTAAAACAAAAGTCAATATATTTGTAAAACATAGAAGTGAACAATACATTTTCTAAAATTTGATTGATAAGTTATCTTACAATTTACATAAGAGTCCATAAAGGTTTGACCAAAATCTTGATTAAAACAAATATAAAATGATAGATTGGCGGCGCGACAACGAATTGGTGACGTTTTGAAACTTGTGGAAATGTATTCTATAAGGTATAATTCTTTGCACACTATGGGACTCTATGATTTTAAGAATGGCCAAAATTTACTTAATAATGATTATAAAGAATAAGAGAAAATGTGTCCTTCATTTACAAGCAAGACAAAAAGTGTAGTGTATTATGAACCGTCTATCTGTATCCTAATTAAAAACAAAAATACGGACTTATAAGACATGTACAAAGCATAATATTATCTGTCTGTAAAGTTCACATAATGGAGCATTATAAAAACAAAGAAACAATAGAATATACTTTTATCTAGATTAACAGCTTTTTGTTACGTTGTTCGTGCTTTTAATTTGCTTAATACAACTAATATTTTGGCTTCAGACAGGTGCATCATATTAAATAAATATAATTTAATGCATGAGGAAAATGTAAAAGATTACAGTTATACTCAAGTTCTTCTACTAACCAAATATATTTAATTTAACACTGCGCACTTGATTACGAATTATTAGTGGATGGGTTTGGTCGACAGATTCAACTACAAGAAGAGTTGATCACCGCATTCAACTTCTAACAGGGTTAGACACAACAGAGAGATCTTTATTAAGCAGTTCCGAACCATATCAGGTGAGTTTTAATCAAATAAGACAGATAATAAGGTTGTATTTTAGAAATCATCAACATATATTGATACGAAACATCAGCACTAGAAATACGTAGTCATCAGCACTAGAAATACGTAGGTCGTAGGGAATTGAAGTCGTCATAATTGTTACCCCTGACATCCATTCACAAATTTGAGGTTCACGGTCCCCTTGATTTTGGCACTTTTGACGAAATAATCTCGGAAATTGTAATAGTAAATAATGGACAACAGTTGCAACCTTAAAATAATAACAGAAAGTTACGACCTCATAAGACATATAATTCTCCAAGAAGATTCCGGACATTTCAAATTGAATTGAAGAATCTCTCTATCAGTCTACCAGACATCAAATATTGCTTTAATGACTCATGTAATTGTTGATCACTAAAACGACAACTTAAATATGTACATGTATATCAACAAAGTCTAAATTCCCCATATTGAGATAACGTTTCAGATTAGAACGTTAGAACGTTTTATAGCAATTGTAAATGATACAGAAAAGTAAATGGAATCTTTTTTTACATAATTCGGCAAATTTTCCATATTTTGACGGAAAACCTTTACCGAAATAAATACTTCAGAAGATCCCCAAAATAAAGGAACATAACTTAGACACTACAAGTCTCAATGATTTAGAGTCTTCAATTTCTATTTGTTTTAATTCATTTGTTTTTAAATCCGTTTTCTTGTAACATTTTATACGTATGTAAACTTTGATGTGCAACATCTCATGAGTGAAAAATCTTTGATATCATGAATGTCTCATAATGGTGATTAATCGTTTGTCTTTTAAAAGTCTTGTAAATATAACTTTCTACATTTATTTTCGTTTCTAGGACAGCAATTTATTTATTTCCTCACTTCCGAACGTGATGCATACTTTTTTGAAAAAAGAGTTACTAGAATACATGTAGTTAAACATAAGTTTCAAGACAAACAATAATTAGTCCGTAAATCAAGATGATAATATAGTGTGGATTAAGAGAATCATATTTATTCACAAAAGTAACATAAAAGTAAGTGTTGATAGTATGTACCATGATGTTAATGCAACAAAACGCATTTTTAACTGTTAAAATTTTCATAGAAATATGAATAAGACTACAATTATATTAATACATAAGGCCACACCAATTTGATTCCTTGTTCGACGGACCCGCCCGCACCTATTTTTTTCAAAACAGAATTTTATTATTTTTTTTATATTTCCGCTTCCCGCATCCGGAAATGTAATCATGTCCATTTCCCGCACCGTTTTTTTTTTGTGTAAATATTATAAAAAGAGCAAAAAATTGGTTACTTTCCCCCTTACTTATATTCTCTATTAAAAAATGTTCGTTTTTAGAATAAAGTACAAAGAACTTCTGAAGGATTTGCCTTCAACTGCAATTATATTGTATGCTGGCGAAACAAAACTATCCTTAGCCGCTGCAAGTTTATGCACCTGTCCTGATTGATTCAGGGGCCTGTCGTTTAGCAGTTATCGTTTGTTGATGTTGTTCATTGGTATTTTCCCGTTTGGATATACATGATATATAAATTAGATCGTTGGTTTTCCTCTTCGAATTGTGTACGCTAATAATTTTGGGGTCCTTTATAGCCTGCTGTTTGGTCTGTATCAAAGCCCTGTGTAAAAGGCCGTACTTTGACCTGTGTTTATCATTGTCAGGTTGAGAACAACCCTCCCTCAGACAAAGGGTCATTTTACTGATGTAGAAAAGAAAATAGAAATACCAAGGATTTGTATAGTTCTTCTATACAAAACCTTTTAAACTTAGAATGTTGTACTCAAAAAGAGGAGACTTACATCATATTTTAAACAACTTTTCTAAAAGAGGTCCACTTATTTTGAATAATATTAAACTGTTAAAGTAAATGTGTTAACATGGTTTTAAAGTCCAGGAATATTACAAAATTCTTAGACATGTTTTGACCATTTAATACCAGATAGATATATAGTTCTTTGAGAAAATATGAGCCTTTTGTACAAACAAATATATTATAACTTATATTGATCCCTCATAAAACATGTAAAAGGGATATTTATAACATTAAGGGGTTGTCCCCAAACTGATTATGACTTGGAAGGAGTATTGTCTCATTGTCGGTCACACATACATAACCCAGATTTAATTATTTCTTGGTGAACAGGGAAAAAATACTTCAGAAATTAAAGAAATGTCAAAGTACAAGTGATAAATCAAGCTTTAATATTGTCAAAACCTACTATTTTATGTTTACAAAAAAAAAATATATAATCGCTCGCCTTTACTTTTCAAGCTTCGCCTCAAAAATTTGCAAATTAAATATTTTTTATTAAAATTTTCAAATCGCTCGCTCGCCCCAAATTTTGGAGTCCAAAAATCCGTAGAACAAGAAATTAAATTGGTGTGGCCTACTTTAGATATTCAGATATTGCTGTGACCAACCCTCAAAGGTTGTTATATCACGAATAAAAATGAGTTTACAGATGTCACGAACCAAAACTTAATGATGAATGTTAAATGATCTACATCAAACGGAATTTTTGTTTTGGTGAACAAAATCTATCTTTTTGGGGTTATCAAAATCTAGGATTTTAGGTTTAAATGTCGTTTCTAGATAAGTAGATTAAGCCGGCTTCTTGATACAAGCTTGTACATTTGACTTTTATACTGTAAATGTAAGTTAAGATCGAAAGACTTGGAAATAGCCTTTAAGTTCAGGGAAAATCGGTCCTCCCTCTGTACTGTCATATACTTTTAAATATATAATACAGTTTGGTAGTCATCTCGATATGTACTGTTAATTACGGTCCACATAAAACTATTATTTATCTCAGGTTGTCAACTATGGAATAGGTGGATTCTTCAATGTGCACAGAGACAATTTGGTGAGTTATTCAAAAGAACATGAAATTACTGTTCCAATGTAACTTTTACGACTGAGAGTGTCGTACGCGTCTTTCTAGTATTTGTAGAACAATTAATTTTTTTATGACAATGATATTTACTCCTTGAGACAACATAAACTATTTTCTTAGGTCTGGTGCATTAATTAACTATGGAGCTCAGCCATATCTGGATTTATGAATACACAATTAAAAGAATAACTGAGAATTGAATGTCAACGTGTAAAGCGATTAATGTATAATTTAAGTATGGAAACTCGTAAACGTTTCAGTACAATCCCATATGGGGTCCACCGCAGGACGAAGATCTTGAAATTGTTAGAGGATCCGGAGATAGAATTGCAACATGGATATTTTATGTAAGTAGCACATAGCATTTATCAACTCTCTGTTAATTCAGGATTTCACAGAATAAAATTGTGAATACACTTTCAACAATCATTTGGCATTGCCCAAACATGAGCTTTTCTCAGATTGGCTTTGGCGTCTTTAAACTAAATTCGTTAGAGGTGTACTTAATAATGTTTAGTCTTAGAGAACATTGTTCGATTATCTCATCCACAATGTTAACGAATACATGCAATTAAAACAGAGCGACATAGACTACAAAATTAAGAAAACAATAAGTGGTGAGCATATTTGCCGCTGCACAGTAAAATCGAACAAATCAATCATTTAGTAGATTGATGGGTTGTACAGTTTTACTTTTTTAAGTTTTTAAGTTATAAGTTATAAAAGGTAAAATTACAAATATACCGAACCCCTAGGAGAATCCAAAACGGAAATCCGTAATCAAATGGCAAAATCAAAAGCCCAAACACATCAAACGAATAGATAACAACCGGGTTTTTTTTTGGAAACGGAGGAGTAAACCACATGTTCAACTTTGTACATTTGTGTTGATTGTATCAAGTTTTTTGTATTGACTGAGTGCACTGAAATAAAACTATAACAAACTTTTATACAAGGAAGATGTTTGATATTTGTCGGAAAATGCCTAAACCAAGTCAGGAATATGAGTTATTATGCAATCGTCCCGTTAATTTTTGTTCTATACTATTAGATACACAGTTTCATATTATAAGATCATTTGAACAAGGCTAATGAACTATTAGAGCGCTGGACTTTGCAAATCATCCTGTTTCAATCTCTGTACAAATACAATTTATATTTTGAGACTGTATCTATATAAATGGTTCATACAATTGTTTCAAATGAAATAGTTTGGGTTTTTAAATAAAAATCAGACGTACAGCGTAAAAATTCCGCGTATCTTTATTCTAGAAAGCGTCAGGAATAAAAACTAATATACGGAAGTACATTATCAATGTCACAAACAAGGAAATATACGATATCATCTGTGAAACGGTTATTCCATAACGGTTAACCAACTCGTGATTGCGTCCTTAAAATTTACGATGAGATGATTTCAACTTCACCATTTGGAACTCTTGGTTTAATAGTTTCCTTGTAAGTAGCTCTTTTGAGGAAATCATGATAGGAATTAGCCCGGGAATATCGTATTAATTGGGAGATATATACTCCGTATGCAGGTACTACTGGAATGTTGCTACATAGAGATGGAAAGTTTACAATTGTGAAGCTGAAATCATCTCTTTCGTCGTAAAGCTTTGTTTTCAACCGACCCTCATTGACAATTTTTAGATGTAGTTCAAGATATGAAGCAGACAACTGTATCAGTTACGTCCTTTATATCTAGTTCGATGGGATAGATACATTCAACATATTTACCAAATTTTAATTATTTAGTGAGAGAACATCATCTGTATAGCGAAAAGTAAAGTTAAAGGATATTGCTAACTTCTTATCTTCCTTCCTAAGAAGTATGTATTCAGCCTCATAATGATAAAGAAACAAGTCGGCAAGAAGAGGGGTATAATTTGTTCCCATTGGAATACCAACAGTCTGTTGAAAAACAAGTCCTCCAAACATACCAATATGTTGTCAATCAAGAATCAAGCATTTTGATAATGTCAGTTTCAGAAAATGTTTTGTTTGAATCAGAGTGATTCTTAACAAGGTAGGATTTATTCCTCCCAACTTGGAAGGCCCGGCAATATACCGTTGTGTGTAAGGACTTTTATGTAGTTTAGTTATCCAATACAGAGATGGAAGATCCAGTTCTTCATCTGTGGTTGAAATTCCAAAGGAACATTGAACAGATCTATGATTATCCAGGATAATCCAGGATTACTCTTTGGTAAGTGTCGTTAGGGTTTCCAAGTGAATTGTCGATACGTAATTCATTTATCAAGCAGTTTATGTAATGAGATTTACACACAAAAACTATGTTGTTTTGCGCTTTATCTGCGGGAACAACAAAATATTTGTCATGGAGGTAGGACAAGTGTTTTGCAACATTTGGGTCTTTAAAGATTGACGTATTGATAGACCCATTTAGTTTCTTAATTCTGATTCATATCCTTAATCCATTTGGAAAGAGTATCTACGTCTTCTTTCTCACGTTTAGCCCATTGCCTGGCATAATCTTCGATTGAATCCACCAGTATTTTGAAGTTATATTTCCAATTGATGGATTTTGGACCTTTGGATAACACATTTCGCAGGACGAACTTTGCCGTAAGGAGCTGGCGAGTGTTTCCGAAATAATGTAGGTTGTGTAACCCCGCCACACTATTTATGTATGTGCCTGTCCCAAGTCAGGAGTCTGTATATTCAGTGGTTGTCGTTTGTTTATGTATTACATATTTGTTTTTCGTTCATTTTTTTACGTAAATAAGGCCGTTAGTTTTCTCGTTTGAATTGTTTTACATTGTCTTATCGGGACCTTTTATAGCTGACTATGCGGTATGGGCTTTGCTCATTGTTGAAGGCCGTACGGTGACCTATAGTTGTTAATGTCTGTGTCATTTTGGTCTTTTGTGGATAGTTGTCTCATTGGCAATCATACCACATCTTCTTTTTTATATGTATACGTATTTTTTTCTTTAACAGCAACTATGAACCACAGCAATTATCAAATGGGCCTAACTCCCAAAAATCATTCCAGTGGGGCCTTCCCCAGTTATACCCTTTCATTTGAGCCATGTCCGGTGGCGAACTTTGCCGTACAGAGCTGGCGAGTTTTACCGAAATAATGTAGGTTATATACGTATTTTTATTTCTCAACAGCAACTATAAAACACAACAATTCCCAAATGGGCCTTACTCCCAAAAAAAATCATTTCAGTGGGACCTTACCCCAGTTATACCCTTTCACTTAAGCCATGTCCGGTGGCGAACTTTGCCGTACGAAGCTGGCGAGTCTTACCGAAATAATGTAGGTTATATACCTATTTTAACAGCAACTATGAACCCCAGCAATTCCCAAAATGCGCCTAACCCCCAAATAATTATTTCAGTTAGGCCTTCCCCCCAGTTTATACCCTTTTATTTGAACCATGTTCGGTAGCAAACTTTGCCGTATGGAGCTGACGAGTATTACCGAAATAATGTAGGTTGTATACGTATTCTTTTTTCTTAACAGCAACTATGAACCAAAGCAACTCTCAAATGGTCCTTACTCCCAAAAATTCATTTTTGTGGGGTCTTCCCCTAGTTATACCCTTTCATTTGAGCCATGACTGGGGGCGAACTTTGCCGTATAGAGCTGCCGAGTCTTATCAAAATAATGTAGGTTATATACGTATTATTTTTTTTCTCAACAGCAACTATGAACCACAGCAATGCCCAAATGGGCCTAACTCCCACAAACTTATTTCAGTGTGGCTTTCCCCTAGATACACCCTTTCATTTGAGCCATCGTCGGTGGCGAACTTTGCCATACGGAGCTAGCGAGTCGTATCGAAATAATGTAGGTTGTATACGTATTTTGTTTTCTTAACCTCAACTATAAACCACAGCTATTCCCAAATGGGCCTAACTCCCAAAAAAATCATTTCAGTGGGGAGTTTTCCTAGTTATATCCTTTCATTTGAGCTATGTTCGGTGGCGAACTTTGCCGTACGGAACTCGCGAGTCTTACCGAAATAATGTAGGTTGTATACCTTTTTTTTCTTAACAGCAACTATGAACCACAGCAATTACCAAATGGGCTTTACTCCCAAAAAATCATTTCAGTTGGGCCTTCCCCCAGTTATATCCTTTCATTTGAGCCATGTCCGTTGTCGAACTTTGCTGTACGGAACTGGCGAGTTTCACCGAAATAATAAAGGTTATATACGTATTTTTTTTTCTTAACAGCAACTATGAACCACGGCAATTCCCAAATGGCCCTAACTCCCAAAAAATCATTTCATTGAGACCATTCTCAAGTTATACCCTTTCATTTGAGCCATGTCCGGCGGCGAACTTTGCCGTATGGAGCTGGTGAGTCTTACCGAAATAATGTAGGTTGTATACGTATGTTTTTTCTTAACAGCAACTATGAACCACAGCAATTCCCAAATGGGCCTAACTCCCATAAAATCATTTCAGTCAAGCCTTCCCGTAGTTATGCCTTTCATTTGAGCCATGTTCGGTGGCGAACTTTGCCGTAAGAAGCTGGCGAGTCTTACCGAAATAATATTGGTTGTATGTGTATTTTTTTTCTTAACTGCAACTATGAACCACAGCAATTCCCAAATGGGCCTAACTCTCATTAAATCAATTCAGTGGGGCCTTCCCCTAGTTATGCACTTTCATTTGAGCCATATACGGTGGCGAACTTTACAGTACGGTGCTGGTGAGTCTTATCGAAATAATCTAGTTTGTATACGTATTTTTTTTCTTAACAGCAACTATGAACCACAGCAATTCCCAAATGGGCCTAACTCCCAAAAAATCATTTCAGTGGGGCCTTTTCCCAGTTATAACCTTTCATTTGAGCCGTGTCCGGTGGCGAACTTTGCCGTACGGAGCTGGCGAGTCTTACCGAAATAATGTTGGTTGTATACGTATTTTTTTTTCTTAACAGCAACTATGAACCACAACAATTCCAAAATAGGCCATAACTCCCAAAAAGTCATTTCAGTGGGGCCTTCTCTCAGTTATGTTCTTTCATTTGAGCCGTGTCCGGTGGCGAACTTTGCCGTACGGAGCTGGCGAATCTTTTCGAAACAATGTAGGTTGTATACGTATTAATTTTTCTTAACAGCAACTATGAACCACAGCAATTCCCGAATGGGCCAAATTCCCAAAAAATCATTTCAGTGGGGCCTTTTCCCAGTTATACCATTTCATTTGAACCATGTCCAGCGGCGAACTTTGCCGTACGGAGCTGGTGAGTCTAACCGAAATAAAGTAGGTTGTATACGTATTTTATTTTCTTAACAGCAACTATGAACCAAAGCAATTCCCAAATGGGCCTAACTTCCAAAATATCATTTCAGTGGGGCCTTTCCCCAGTTATACCCTTTCATTTGAGCCGTGTCCGGTAGCGAACTTTGCCGTACGGAGGTGGCGAGTCTTACCGAAATATTGTAGGTTGTATACGTATTTTTTTTTCTTAACAGCAACTATGAACCACAGCGATTCCCAAATGGCCATAACTCCCAAAAAATCATTTCATTGAGACCGTTCCCAAGTTCTACCCTTTCATTTGAGCTATGTCCGGCGGCGAACTTTGCAGTACGGTGCTGGTGAGTCCTACCGAAATAATGTACGTTGTATACGTATTTTTTTTTTTCTTAACAGCAACTATGAACCACAGCAATTCCCAAATGGGCCTAACTCCAAAAAACATTTTAGTGGAGCCTTTCCCCAGTTATACCCTTTCATTTGAGCCGTGTCCGGTAGCGAACTTTGCCGTACGGAGATGGCGAGTCTTACCGAAATATTGTAGGTTGTATACGTATTTTTTTTTCTTAACAGCAACTATGAACCACAGCGATTCCCAAATGGCCATAACTCCCAAAAAATCATTTCATTGAGACCGTTCCCAAGTTCTACCCTTTCATTTGAGCTATGTCCGGCGGCGAACTTTGCAGTACGGTGCTGGTGAGTCCTACCGAAATAATGTACGTTGTATACGTATTTTTTTTTCTTAACAGCAACTATGAACCACAGCAATTCCCAAATGGGCCTAACTCCCAAAAAACATTTTAGTGGAGCCTTTCCCCAGTTAAACCCTTTCATTTGAGCCGTGTCCGGTAGCGAACTTTGCCGTACGGAGATGGCGAGTCTTTCCGAAATATTGTAGGTTGTATACGTAATTTTTTTTCTTAACAGCAACCATGAACCACAGCAATTCCCAAATGGGCCTAACTCCAAAAAAATCATTTCAGTGGGGCCTTTCCCCGGTTATACCTTTTCATTTGAGCCATGTCCGGCGGCAAACTTTGCCGTACGGAGCTGGTGAGTCTTACCGAAATAATAAAGGTTGTATACGTATTTTTTTTATTAACAGCAACTATGAACCACAGCAATTCCCAAATGGGCTTAACTCCCAAAAAACATTTTAATGGAGCCTTCCCCCAGTTATACCCTTTCATTTGAGCCATGTCCGGTGATAAACTTTGCCATAAGGAGCTAGCGAGTCTTACCAAAATAATGAAGGTAGTATACGGTTTTTTTCTTAACAGCAACTATGAACCACAGCAACTCCCAAATGGGCGTAACTCCCATATAATCAATTCAGTGGGGTTTTCCGTTAGTTATGGCTTTCATTTGAGCCATATACGGTGGCCGTACGGATCTGGTGAGTCTTACCGAAATATTGTAGGTTGTATACGTATTTTTTTTTCTTAACAGCAACTATGAACCACAGCAATACCCAAATGGGCTTAAATCCCATAAAATCAATTCAGTGGGGCCTTCCCCCAATTATACCCTTTCCTTTGAGACATGTCCGGTGGCGAACTTTGCAGTACGGTGCTGGCGAGTCTTACCGAAATAATGTAGGTTGTATACGTATTTTTTTTCTTAACAGCAACTATGAACCACAGCTATTCCCAAATGGGCCTAACTCCCAAACAATCGTTTCAGTGGGGCCTTCCCCCAGTCATACCCTTTCATTTGAGCCATATCCGGTAGCAAAATTTGATGAAAAAAAAAGATGAAAAAAGAGAAAAAAGCTGTTCTTAAACTTTCCTTTGCCAACTGGTTTGAAAGGTTTGTGACTTGTTATATCCGAAATGATAGCTATACGTTTGTATTGGTTTGAATGAGGATTTGTAACAATGGTTTCCAAACTTAAATTGATTAGAGAATGAAGTTTTGAAAGAGGTAATGAATAAAATTTCGTGCGAATGTGATGAATACCTAACGGCTTTTGTATAAATGACAGCAAGTCATTAATAGAGACATCATGTAGAGTAGGTGAAATATAATGACGGTAATCATGACTGCGTCTACGTCGAGGAGTGGAGTTGAAAATATTCATTAAACGATTAAGGATACTCTTGAACAATTCGCTAACTCATTGAAAAGATATACCATAAAACAATTGGCTGACTCTTTAAAGAGTCATACACGTAAATTGGTTGACACTTTAAGAAGTTGTACCCTGAAACAATTGGAACACTCCTTAATGCGTTAAACAATTAAACGTCTATTTGCAACTGATTTTGGTGTCGCTTGTATCTTTTTCAAAAGCTTTACCTGTGATGATTGCCAGCTTTACCTAAACGTTTTTTAACTTTCAGATGGATGACGTAAGAGAAGGAGGAGCTACCATTTTTCCGGAACTAAACACAAGAATCCCTGTTGAAAAAGTACCATTTCATACCTTATATATTGTAGCAAGAAAAATATTTCGCACAGCCAGAACTACACAAAGAATGCTTCTGAAACAGACACAGTAAATTATATGTTTGAATTGAAACATTGACGGAAACTGAATACATACCACATTCGGTCTAGATCTTTATAATTGAGAAAAAAAATATAAGCATGTAAAATATTCCGATATTTTCTCTTGTACGAAGTATATAAAAGGCAACGCATTTCATAGATATAAGAAGATGGGGTATGAGTGCAAATGAGACAACTCTCCATCCAGGTCACAATTTGTAAAAGAAAACCCGTTTTAGGTCAAAGTACGGTCTCAACACGGAGCTTTGGCTCACACCGAACAGTAAGCTATAAAGGGCCTAATGTGTGTCAAGATTTAACGTTTAAGAAGGGTGATTTGAAAAGGGAGTTTAGGTAAGCAACCATTGTTGGTATATGGTTTATAGTTTCCATGATAGTTGACTATTCAATTTAAAAAAAAAATCCCGCATCGTTTTGAATTACGAGTTAATCGGTAGCAGAACGTTATGTGTTTGTTTAAAATACTAGCACTAAGTACATTGTACAATCGAAAGGATAGGAATAACCTTTAAGTTAATCATATCACATGAATAAGTATTCTCATTTTCGAGTGTGATTTCTTTATAATCAAACCAAACAATGATGTGTCAGCTAAATAGAAAACATTGAGGGACACGGTTTATTTCGAAGTTGTTTTGTCGAATTTTTTTAAAACGCGAAAATAATGCATAACAGAGTATCAGTCATTGCATGACAATTGAGAAATGATTTTAAATAATGTGATAAATATTTGCTTCTATTCTGGTAAAAGCGTCATATAAGAAAAATCTCTATAAAAATCTAGCAATCGCAGTGCAAAGGGGACATCGTAATTAAGTGGAGAGTTAGTAAACGTGGAAGAAAGAAAATATTTGCCTATAATGAGAATTTTTTCAATGTATTTGGTAAAAAATGTTTTGAAATGGATAAATATATATATAAAAAAAACCACCGCTATATCATCTCACTAGTTTTACACGACTTCGCCTTATCATCAACGAGATTGTGATGATTTTTTCTTATCAAGATAACCATTGA
Organism: Mytilus edulis; assembly: GCF_963676685.1. Lineage (NCBI taxonomy): Eukaryota > Metazoa > Mollusca > Bivalvia > Mytilida > Mytilidae > Mytilus > Mytilus edulis. Next base: position 46,049,972 of record NC_092355.1, read on the forward strand.
TTATAGTCCGGCCGATTGGTGCAGATATAGAGCAGAATTGCTCACTTGATGAGGAAAGAATGAAAATTTGCATAGTAGTTTTTGGTTATATACCCTTTGATTTCAGCTATGAAACTTTGCATAGTAGTTTTTGGTTATATACCCTTTGATTTCAGCTATAGACCCACTCTGAAAAATCCAATATGGCTGCCATTTTCAAGATGGCGAAAAAAAGGTATAAATATCAAGATTGTCCTAAAGGTATTCTATATAATTTCGGGTAAATTAAAGTAATGATTCTTTAAAAATGGACTTCATGTTCTTGAATTTGTTATCATTTAATTTTAAAATATAAAAAAAAAAAGGTTATTTCTATAACACATACATTTTCAAATATGGCTGTATATACAAAAACAAATAGTGAAATTCAAAATGTGAATCAATATGTCACATGTTATTGTAATTGTTCTTTAAACGCTTTCAGTTTTAATGGTTAGAATGAAATAGGTTGAAACGAGTCGATTGAACTTTGATATAGGTCGGTTAAATGTGGTGGAGAAGAAGGTAACTCATCTGAACTTTGAGGCAGTGCCGAGGGCACCTTGTCTCATGTCTCTTCAATGCCACGTCTTACGTCACTTATCTGTTTGTCTTTTTCATTTTTAGCCATGGCGTTGTCAGTTTATTTTCGATTTATGAGTTTGACTGTACCTCTGGTATCTTTCGTCCCTCTTTTATCGCGTTTTCATCTGCCGTACCCACTACATCGTCAAATTATTCTATGCAATTAATAGGTGTACCTTTCTTTAGGCGGATTAGACGATTGCCATCATTTAAAATGGTTAAGGGGCAACTATTTCCTTTTCCAACTACGTGCGAAACCATTTCGCAACTATTCAGCGAGCATGGTCCTAAAATGCACTCCTGGTCAGCACTTTTATTAGTTTTAATGGTAACAGTCATTTTTGAGTTTGGCGGAACTGTGATAGTTCGTTTTATGCAAACTTGTTGAACTGAAATCTCGTTTCCACTGTTAACAAATGCCGCATTTATCACTTTATTGTTGATGGTAATTGTGGGAGTACTCAGGTTTATCACTGCGCTCAGTGTGTCTAAAATATCTAACCTAAGTATAACGTCGTCTGTTAACGGCTCTTTGCACACGTCCCATTGTATGTTTACTCTTTTAATGTGGAGAGTCGTTCTTTATAATCTTCCCAGTAACAAGCTGTTAACCCAAACCACATAGCGTTACGTTCTCCAAATCTCCATTTTCTGCCGGAATCAATTTCTTATTTACTAATGTTATTATTGCAGCAGTGTCCACAATCATGTTCATATTCTGGTCATGTATAGTACCTCGTACTGCTAAGCTCTTTCAAATGGTTCGTCTGATGACAATATCGGACGAGGCCGTGGACCTCTGTTCGATTTTGTAATGAGGTGATGTTTCATGGCCAATAGACTTTGGAATCGTGCGTTGACCTACTGGCCCGACCCTTTGCTGTTTAAATACTCGATTGTTGGGGTTGCACTTTGATTTGCTCCGTATCTGGTGAAGGTAACCGTTGTCTGAAATAACCGGGATTTTTTGGAGTTTGTCCATGGAGATGCTTACCGTTTAGGGTTAATCTTTAGGGACTATATGATATATAGCTTAGTGGGGGTGTTGCTGATCGATAGGCATTAAGCTTGAATGTATTTCTATTTGGCGATCTACCGCGATTGTATTGCTCAGGAGATCTTCCACGCGTATATTGATCAGGTTATCTTCAATGATTATTTGATTAGAAGAACAACCGAGGTTATATTGATCGGCCAATCCACGGTTATGCTGATTAGTTGAAAGCATAACATCAGCTAGTTTTGTGACAATTTGGGTGAGGTTAATATGCACCTCATTGCCCAAAGGACTTCTCATATTTCCTTTATCGGTCAGTGATACTGCGCCATCAGCAAAGTAGACTTGTCGATGGTCATAATTGACACTTTTTGATCCATATATCGCCATCTGGTTTTCTATTGAGGGTTTCAATTGTTTTAACGCCTTGTTGAATGTTTCTGAGTTCCTCTCTATTACATGCCTTGAAGAATCTTTGTCTGTACATCCTCGACGGAATGCTTCGGTTCCAATCTGGTTTTATCGTCTTTCTTGCTGAAGCGCTACTCGAAATGCATGTTTTTTGTAAAGCCTTGGAATCATCATCTGTGTTTACCTTGCGAGCGTACTAAAAGCCAACATCGGCCTGGCAATCTGGGGCCTACACACATTTTCCCTGTTTTCCCATTGTCATCTACCGGCAATTAGTTCAAATTGGTAAATGAACGCCACCCAAGTCAAAGATCCTTTTCAATTGAGTTTTTGCATTTTTGGGAGCTGTGGGCTTCGGCTTCGGTCCCTTGCACCAAGATGTTCTTGCCATCGGGTATATTCTCTCTCCACAGAGGAGTTTGATGAAGAAGAGGTGTTGCCACACTATTTTGGTTTCCTATGACCTTTCCTGGATAGGTCAGTGGAGTTAGCTTGCTGTTATGGGAAGCCTGTTAGAGCTTCAGTAGCTGACGAGAATGTCATAATTGGAGTGATAAATGTGGGATTTGACATTGACTCGACGAAGATGATACCGTAAGTAGGCACTGCATTCAGCTTTGGAGAAACTTGATAGAATCCACTTGCAGCTAATTGTTTCTGTAATGGTGTGCTGCTATGAACCAAATATTATTGACTCATAGTAGATGGTAAGTGTGCGAGGAAGACACATAAGCCTTTTGCTGGTATCCTTGATTAGTACTAGAAGTTTATATTATGTTCTTAAATGGAGATTGTTGTTGAATAATTTTAACTGTCTCATGCAGGGCCAAAGGCCCTGACATAGGACTTTTGTTTTCAGGTGGAGACACCTTCAACAGAGTTTGCGCGGTTGATGGTTCATGCGAAGTACAATTGGGGAAAGACCCAAGGCATGGATTGTGTTGTGTACTTTTGGTAAACTTGTGTTTTACTGGCTAAGGTTAAATTTTGGCTTAAATGATGTGTCCTTTGCCGGAATTTTAACTTCTTTATTTCAAATGTCCAGTAATTCATTCACAACAGATGCCAGTTGTTGGAAGGTACCCTGCTGATCAAATGAATTTTAAATTGAACTGTGTCTCCTTCCTCAGTTGTTGTCAGCTTGTCCATTCGTCTCACCACAACATTGAATATCTTATTGGTCTTACCACCAATTCTGCCAAGCAATTAGTACTAGCCTTGTGGTCTATCCTGTCTTCAGACTGCTGAAGTTGCTTAGATATTTCTCTCATCTGTTCATTATTAATATTCATTGCCTCTTTCTGTATAGCTTGTAACGTAATGAGACCAACACATATTTTATCAATTCACGCTTCGCTCTGTTTTATATTGCGGTAAATCTCAGCTGGTTTTTTTAGCATTATGATTTCTATCTGCTAAAAATTCTTAGTACAATTGTTTAATAGTCATTTCTGAGATGCCCTCTATAAAAGCGTCTCCAGCTGTTGGTTTCTCCATATCCCCAAGTGATTCAGTTTCTGCTACAATGTTCTTGTCCTTGTTGTCCTCAATTCCTGCCATTTCACTGATGTGTGTTTAAATGATTCTCAATTCACAGTTTAATATCTCAAATGGCAAAATATTGCGACCCAACGCGGCCATTTTGAAAATAGCCACCATTTTGTATTTCATAGATAGATCAAAACAAAATCTTGCTAAGTACAAAAATATTTGAAATATGTTGATTTTTGTGCTTCCAGCATCAAATCCACTGTGGTTTGTGCAATACTGGAAAATATTTTAGAACGGACGGCAGCCATCTTGAAATAAGCTGCCATATTGAATTTTGAGGGTGGTACATAGCTAATATTACTCAGTACACAAAAATGTACCATCATGCAAAAATTGGTGCTTTCCTCATTATTTGAGCAATATTTTCACCGATCGGCCGGACTATTAACTTCGGCACGAAAACAATAAAGTTGCCAAAGATTTATAATCAACAATCACTGAATACATTTATTTGTTGTCGTTTATACTAAAGGGTTTCTTAATAAGTGTAAAAAAAGGTGCTTAAAAGACTTCTCGGGCCTATTCGAAGTTTTTGTCAGAAGTACCGTATATTTTGTTATTTTAATCTTTACAAAGAGTTAATTAAATTGGTCGTAAAAAATAGGGGGCCCGGACCGTTTAAGCTCAACATATTACTTTTTATTATTACTTCTAATTTCTTATTAAATTATATACCCTGCAAAGATTTAAAAAAAAAAAGAAGGTAAAACTATATAAAACTTATGTATTTTCATCAAGGGAGCTGCTGCATTTTGGTATAATCTTCTTCCAAATGGAGATATAGACCCACGATTAGAGCACGGAGGATGCCCAGTATTACTTGGATCTAAATGGAGTATGTATGATAGAAGGCATTTTTATTCTATAAATATAGTTCACGACTAGTATAGTGTAACATTTAATAACTAATGCACGGTTTCGTTCCCATGCACAAATACTTATCCCTGTTCGCTACCGTGTACAAGTAATTCATTGTGTTCACTCCCGTGTCGTGTATTTTGCTGTGTTCGCTCTAGTGTCCAATAACTACGCTCTGTTCGCTCCCGTGTCGTGTATTTCGCGGTGTTCGCTCTAGTGCACAATTACTACGCTCTGTTCGCTTCCGTGTATGATAACTTCAAGTGTGTTCGCCACTCGTGTTCAAGTACTATACTGTGTTTGCTCCCGTGTGCATGTTTTTCTTCACTATGTTTGCTCTCGTGTACATGTTTTTCTTCACTATGTTTGTTCACGTGTGCATGTTTTTTTTCACTATGTTTGCTCCCGTGTACATGTGTTTCTTCACTATGTTTGCTCCCGTGTACATGTTTTTCTTCACTATGTTTGCTCCCGTGTACATGTTTTTCTTCACTATGTTTGCTCCCGTGTGCATGGTTTTTTTCACTATGTTTGCTACCGTGTACATGTGTTTCTTCACTATTTTTGCTCCCGTGTAATGTTTTTCTTCACTATGTTTGCTCCCGTGTACATGTTTTTCTTCACTATGTTTGCTCCCGTGTACATGTTTTTCCTCACTATGTTTGCTCCCGTGTACATGTACTTATGATAACTGTATTCTCTGCTGTGTACATGTAAATCACTGTTTTTCTACCGTGTCCATGTTCTTTACTGTGTTTGCTACTTTATATATGTACATCACTATATTCGCTCCCATGTTCATGTACTTTACTATATTCGCTCATTTGAACATGTTCCTCACTGTATTTGCTACCGTGTATATGTACTTTACTGTTTTCGCTCCCGTGTACATGTTCTATACTATGTTCGCTCCCGTGTACATGTTCTATACTATGTTCGCTCCCGTGTAATGGTCTATACTATATTCGCTCCCGTGTAAATGTACTATACTATATTCGCTCCCGTGTACATGTTCTATACTATGTTCGCTCCCGTGTACATGCTCTATACTATGTTCGCTCCCGTGTACATGTTCTATACTATGTTCGCTCCCGTGTACATGTTCTATACTATGTTCGCTCCCGTGTACATGTTCTATACTATGTTCGCTCCCGTGTACATTTTCTATACTATGTTCGCTCCCGTGTACAAGTACTTCACTGTGTTCGCTCCCGTATACATTTAATTCACTGTCTGTGCTCTTCTGTTTTAAATGTTTTAACTCAAGAACTTTATTTTAAATTTCAGTTAGTAATAAATGGATTCGCGAGGAAGGCCAGATGTTCAGACGTCCTTGCAGGTTACAATACAATGCGACTATATAACTGTTCAAGTATTAAATAATTATAATGATTATTACTTTTATTTGAATCTGTTTTTGGTTTTTAATTCTACGTACAAATAAAATTAGCTTTTGACTATAAGTTTTGAAGCATACTTTTAATCCTTCAGGATGAATTTTGTATTGAATGACATAAAAAAAACCCGCATACTGCCAAATTTATTCAATATAAAATTGAGAATGGAAATGGGGAATGTGTCAAAGAGACAACAACCCGACCAAATAAAAAACAACAGCAGAGGGTCACCAACAGGTCTTCAATGTAGCGAGAAATTCCCGCACCCGGAGGCGTCCTTCAGCTGGCCCCTAAACAAATATATACTAGTCCAGTGATAATGAACGCCATACTAATTTCCAAATTGTACACAAGAAACTAAAATTAAAATAATACAAGACTAACAAAGGCCAGAGGCTCCTGACTTGGGACAGGCGCAAAAATGCGGCGGGGTTAAACATGTTTGTGAGATCTCAACCCTCCCCCTATACCTCTAACCAATGTAGTAAAGTAAACGCATAACAATACGCACATTAAAATTCAGTTCAAGAGAAATCCGAGTCTGATGTCAGAAGATGTAACCAAAGAAAATAAACAAAATGACAATAATACATAAATAACAACAGACTACTAGCAGTTAACTGACATGCCAGCTCCAGACTTCAATTAAACTGACTGAAAGATTATGATTTCATCATATGAACATCAGGCACAATCCGTCCCGTTAGGGGTTTAGTATCATACCATCATAACATATATGAGAAGAACATAACCCGTAACAACTGTTTTTAGAATAAATGTGTTTAGTTCCGATGCAAAGACCTTATCAGTGACTCAATATTAACGCCAAAATATGCAATCTTTAATGACTTGACAACAGTATCGTAATTATATCCCTTCTTAATAAGTCTATTCAAAGGTTTTGTAAGTTTCTGAGGTGAATACTGACACCTCTGTGCTTTATAAAGAATATTACCATAAAAAATTGGATGTGAAATACCTGAACGTATTAGAAGTCTGCATGTTGAGCTATATTTACGAATGATGTCTTTATACCGATGATAAAATTTAGTAAATGTTTTGACTAGTTTGTGATATCGAAAACCCTGGTGTAATAATTTTCAGTAATACATAAATTTCTCTCGTTAAAATCTAAAACATTGTTACATACACAATGTGTTAAGTTGAGATATATAAACACCATAAGATGGTGACAAGGGAACGTCACCATCTAAAAACGGATAATTAACGATAGGAAATGAATAATCATCCCTTTTATCATAAATTTTAGTATTCAGCTTTCCATTAGTGATATAGATATCAAGATCGAGAAAAGGGCAGTGGTCATTGTTAGTATTAGCTTTATTTAAAGTAAGTTCAACAGGATAAATTTCTTTAATATACATACTGAAGTCGTCATTATTGACAGCCAAAATATCATCCAAATATCTAAAAGTATTATTAAATTTGTTTATCAGATGTTGTTTCGATGGGTCTTTGCTTATATTTGTCATAAATTGTAACTCATAACAATACAAAAACAGGTCCGCAATAAGTGGTGCACAGTTAGTCCCCATTGGAATTCCGATAATCTGACGATATACGGAATTTCCAAAGCGAACAAAAATGTTATCTAGTAAAAATTCAAGGGCATATATAGTATCAAAGCATGTCCAATTAACATAGTTTTTTTGTTTATTGCTACTAAAAAATGACCTAAAAGAGTTTGAACATATATATTCACATTCTGATTTTTTGAATGACCATTTAATTAGGTGTGTGAATTTTTTCCTAATGAGAATGTGAGGCAATGTGGTATACAGGGTAGAAAAATCAAAACTTTGAACAGATTCAAAATCACCAATATAAGCATGCAATTTATCAAGTACTTCCAACGAGTTCTTGACACTCCAAAAGTAATTTATTCCACTATTTTCGAAGGCCTTATTTGAACAATTTATTATCAGGTTTTTAATTGTACCAAGTGTGCTGGTAAGAAGAATAGACAATTTAGTAGTTGAACAATGGCTTGAAGACGAAATAAATCTATATTTGTAAGGGGTTTTGTGTAGCTTCGGAAGCCAATACATAGTTGGGACTTTCATTGTATTTGGCTCTGCTTGTAAAGCGGTGGCTAAAAGTTTATGTTTGTTACTGATTTCGTTTTCTGAAAATGGAGTCAGTTGAAATGTTGGTGAATTGGTGATTTCCTTTTTCAGAACCTCAATGTAAAATTTACGTCAAACAATAATAATATTATTAGCAGCTTTATCTGCCGGGACAAAAACAAATTCCTTGGCTAGTTCTTTTAGTTTATGTTTGATACGAGAAATAGGTTTATTGTGGTTATTGTTTATAGTAAAATGTTCTTTAAAATGTTGAATACGTATATCAACTATCTTCATTACTGAATTAAAAAAAGAATCCAAAGATTTTTTGTCAGCTTTTTCCCGTTTTAAGTTTGCATTTTATTGTTTTAAGGTTCCACAGGGGCAGAATAAACATAAGATAAATATAACTAATTTGCTTATAAAAAAGAAGATGTGGTATGATTGCCAATGAGACAACTATCCACAAAAGACCAAAATGACACAGACTAATTATGTTGATAGTAAACAAAAGCTTAAGCATGAAACTTAAAATTTAGGCGTACATGATGATGGTATATTAAGTAAAGCGCTTCTATAAAGTGTTATATTGTTATTGTTGCCGTTCGGATTATGGGGGAAAAAATATCATGAGGGAATGTACAACGGTTGTCAGGAAGTGCGATTGGATAGTGAAAGATCTGGTATACGATCCAAAAACTTAAAACACAAAAGGCAATACATTACTTTATACCAAACAAGAAAACAAATGTTGTGGAAACACAAAGGCCGCATTCAATAATACGTGCTAATAAAAACTTTTTGTGAGATGGCATAGTTAGTCAAATGTAAGTAGCGTTTTCTCTGAAAAAAGGGTTTTGTTGATTTTTAATCAAAATTTTCCATAAATGATCAGGCAACGCGTGATTTTGATCGTGAAAGCAGTCTCAACAAGAATCAAGTTTTTATACTTTATTCTGATAAACCCCTGTAGAAACATTTACAAAGATACAGAGAAGAACATAGACATTATACAATAATATACAAAGGTATATATCTAAAACGATATTCATAGATATAAGAAGATATGGTATGAGCATGATGAGTGCCAATAAGACCAAAAGTGTTTAACTCGTCAAATCGATACAAAACACAAACAAAATAACAAAAACAATAAATACACAAAAGACAGATCTAAATAGTACTCATATATAGTTACTAAAAGCTAGTTCAAGCCCATAAAAAATATAACTAAACCATGTAGCTTAGACTAAGATATTAATTAGTAAGCATCCAAAATCAAATGTTCGTATTGCCCTGCATAATGTGCATTGTTGAAGATGGACTTGGACCTAGCTGAGCGACACAAGCACTACAGATCCTCTAGTTAATAGATATCAGAAGATGTGGTATGAGTGCCAATGAAACAACTCTCCGTGCAAGTCACAGTTTTTAAAAAGTAAACCTTTATATGTCAAGGTATGGTCTACAACACGGAGCCTTGGCTCACACCGAACAGTAAGATATAAAGGGTCTCAAAAATGACCAGCGTAAAACTATGTAAACAGGAATACCAACAGTTTAATCTATATAAAATTTAAAAAAAGGAAAAACGAGAAACACTTATAAACCACATCAACAAACGACAACCTCTGAACACCAGGTGCCAATAAATAGGCACCGACATTCACCTTTCACTGAAACAATAGTGTAACATCACATCATAGAAAGATACAGTATAAAATATCAAATGAAATAAACTCAATCAAAAGACATATTCTAAAGAACAAACAAGTAAACATACAATGAACGAATCTATGGCACAAAGTTAATACAAAATCAATAAAATAAGGGATGAGATGTAAATGGCTTTGAACTAGCTGTAAGTACTCTCAGATCTGAAATAAGTGTCTTTTTGCTTTTCCGATGTATAGAATAACCGTATCACAGATGATATCAGGTATGTTCTTTTACTACAATGTTCGTAACTACAATCCCATTCCCTTTTCATGAATGTGACCTATCGAATAATACTATTTAGCGAGTTTGTAATAACATGGACAAAACGACGGGTGCCACACGTGGAGCAGGATTTGTTTACCCTTCCGTTGCACCTGAGATCACCCCCAGTTTTTGGTAGGGTTCGTGTTGCTTAGCCTTTTGTTTTCTATGTTGTGTCATGTGTACTATTATTTGTCTGTTTATCTTTTTTCATTTTTAGCCATGTCGTTGTCAGTTTGTTTTCGATCTATGAGATAGTTTGTTCTTATGTTGTACTGTTACGACACTGTACAGGGATGGGTTGAGTGCTTTCAAACATGTTTGCCCCCGACAGCCCTGCCACATTCTTTATGTGCCTGTCCCAAATCAAGAGCCTTAAACGATAGATATGTGCCTGTCCCAAATCAAGAGCCTGTACATATGTAGTTCAGGGTTTGTCTTTTGTTCATTTTTGGCATATTTGTTTTTAATAGACTGTTTGGTTATACATTAGGCCTTTAGTTTTCCGAATTAATTTGTTTTATATTTTAGTATCTGGTCCTTATATAGCCAACAATACGGTACTGGTATTTCTCATTGATGAAGGACTTACAATTGCCTTTAATTGCATACATCAACTTTGTTTGAATCTTTGTTGGGTAGTTGTCTCATTATTACACGTCTCCTTATTGTTATATTCATAACTAGTGTATAACACCCGTTAATGTTCTATAGTTCTGCTAGCGACAAAGTAGTATGAACAAGAACGTCATTGGTCAGATCATAGTAATTTAGTCACTTAAATAATGAGAAAAATATGTTCGTTTACATTTGATTCTGTCATTGAAATGTTGAAGAGCAGTCTTCCTTTTTGATTGATTTTCTAAGAGACTGATCATAATGTCATACAGCTTTATTTTTTTTCAATTTGTCGTTATGAATATAAAAAACTATAGATATTTATTGACCATGCACGAATTTTCTCATTCAGGTTTCCTTCATGCTTCAATACCAGATCTTCCACGATCATTACACAATACTTAACCAATGCATGTTATTCTCTGCGATCTCGATACAACGAAAGACGGCCATATTTGAGTAACGCTATAATCAAGCTTTTTATTACATATATGCAGACATAATTTATAAGTTTGCCGTGTGAATTAACAACAGTTTAAATTATAACAAAAAGTATGTACCTTTTGCGCTTAACTTTTGACAAACTCCGCAACATTCTTCAAACGACAATATCGACTTTATATTTGATGGACTTAATCCACGTCAACGGATACAACAAGTTATCAATCAGGTATGTACGCGTACACAGATGGTACAGTCAAACAGCTAATAAAACACTAAATCGTCTTACAAAAAGTTCACTATTTAAATAATCCATCACATATTGTTAATTTGTCATACTTAACTGCCTTTACTTATTCGAATTGGTATAAATGCACATCACGACAAAACAGCTGAATCTTGAGGCCCTTTGGACAGAGGAATGATTTTTTTGTGGAATTTTTCATTCGTTTGTGGTTTATTATTTCATATTCTACAAGGCGAAATATTTACGTCTGTATATAAACTATCAATTTTGGCAAATGAAGAAGGGAAGTTACTCCGGGCATTTAAAAAATACATTGGGGCCCAAATCAGAGATCAGAGATCAATATCTTTAGAACTTCAAAGGTAGGGAATATTTTTTATCGTTTGCCGTTTTTTTAATTCAAATATACTTTCTTTGAATTTATTTTTTATTTAATTGACATTTTACATGTTGTTCATTGAATGCATTCATCATCATCATTTGTAAAACCTTTGTCAACTGTCTGTTGTTTATAGATTGCCCTGTCAATATAATATGTAACTATGACTTTAAATAAGCGTACAAGATACTCAAAGTGTATTTATTTTTATAGGCCTATACTGTAAGCAATTACCTTTATCACAGACTTTTTTTTTAAAGAATTTTAGAATATACATAATAGATTTGTAAGTCTCTTGAAGAATACAAGACCTTACAATGCATAAATGCCTTGACCAAGATTGGGTACACCGTTTAATGAAATATCTTAAACTGCGTTACTAATTTGGCCTCACTACTGTTTTGATTCGAGCAAATAAGTCTTAGGTAGAAAAAAAGCTGGCGTAAGGTGTAATTATCAAAAAGACTGGTTTCTTTGGTGATGATTTGTATATCCTCCTCCGATAGAAGGGTGCATTATGTTTTTCTTTCTGTTTGACCGTCCGCTCGTCCGTCCCTTATAAGGTTTGGTCAGGGAAGTTTACCATGAAGTTGTTGTAGGAAAATCAACTTGAGCATATGGTACCTATGCTCATTGTGTGATCTTTCAAGTGATATTCTAAATAAGGGCTTTTAGTGCAGGCCAGGATTTCCTATGACCACAATTTCTTGTTACATTTTTTTATTTTTTTTATTGGAATTTTCCTAGATACACTCGACGAAAATGCTAAGGACTACTTCTATTTGAAATAATGTTATAACTTTTTTACTAAGAGCAATGGTCAAAACTGCTATGACTAGCTATATCTGTCGAGAAACTTTGCTACAAATGTGTATCATGCCAACAATTTTCCAAACCTTATCTCTTTTATTTTTCTCACAACTTGTCGTCCGTCGTCGTCGTCCGTAAACTTTTACAAAAACATTCTCTTCTGAGACTACTCGGCGAAATTTAACAAAATATAGATGCCCTATACGCTCGTTGTTTTTCATCCAGTTATCAAACACATACTAGCATCTCGATGTATCGCCTGGTTTCCGAAATGTTTATATAGTTTTGTCAGTGTGATTGCAGGGCCAAATTTAGACATCAAATGTCAGAATTCTTTGCTATATTGTTTTTATTGATATTTCTTCATAGATCTTCATAGCTTTTTTCTTCAATATATTGTTGTGTGATAGTCAGTTTGCAAAGATTTCCGCTTAAACCGGTTCTAGAGGCCACCGTAAAATTGCAGTACGTTTTTGCTCTACTGTGAACCCCTTCACTGTGACTTTGAGATGGTGAACAGCAATACCAATGATGTTCCATTGCCTTTTGTGGTTTTTTTTTTTCTGTGCCTGTAATGATTTTGAGCCATGGTTGGATACCCTATATATCAAAAAAAGATAATTAAAGTTTTGTTCTCGACCGACCCTATAGCTATGGATAATAAATATTGGATGTGTACTGATTGATATTTAAGTCTTTGATGGGTGATTCTTTTCTTGAGTTGTTATTGGCTTTGAACTAACTGTCAGTAGCTGCGAGTACTCTCAAACCTGAACTTGAAGAATGTTTGTTGTGGGGATGTATAAGTACCCATCCACATCCACTCTTTGTTTTAGTTAGATGATTATTTCTATTTGTATTCATCTGATGAGTTAAGCCTTTTTCGATGCTTTTGATAGTTTGTTCTCATGTTGCACTGTAACACCACTCTCCAGGGTTAGGGGAGGGCTGGCGCCTTCAAGAGTTTAACCCAGCCACATTCTGTAAGTGCCTGTCCTAAGTCAGGAGCCTGTAATTTTTTGGTTGTAGTTTGTTGCTGTGTATTTTTTTTTTTCATTGATTATTTTGAACACAGATTAGGCGGTTAGTTTTCTCGTTTAAATTTGTTTGAACTTTATCATTTCGGGGCCTTTTATAGCTGACAACGCGGTGTGGGTTTTTTTTTCATTGTAGAAGGCCACACAGTGACCTATAGTAGTAAATTTCCCCATGTCTTAAATTGGCCTTTGATATAATATGCTATTTTTTCATAGAATATGTGTTTTTGATGTTGTTGTGACCTTTGCTGGATCATTAAATTAGACAAAAATACACTTATATCAGTGCCACTCGCAGGAAAAGTAAAATCACAAAAATACTGAACTCCGAGGAAAATTCAAAATGGAAAGTCCCTAATCAAATGGCAAAATCAAATGATAAAACACATCAAACGAATGGACAGCAACTAAGTCTTTAGCAATATTATTAATTTTTAATGGTCATTGCTGATTAGTACTATAGTGAGGTCTATAGTTATACAGTTGTTGTTTAATAACTGCGCATTACATCTTATTGTGAAAATGTATTGCTATTGTGGAATATCGGTACTCAGTAGGATGGTATGACCTCTTTCATTTTAATTAACCCTTAAAAACAATATTTTAAAACTCAATGTAATAAACCTAATTGTAAGATGTCCAACGAACGAGTGTGATCGTTGCGGATAGAAGGTTTCTGAAAAATATCTGCTGGCTCTCATATGTCTACACCGTACTTAAAATGCACTTCAAAAAAGAAAACTTAATATTGTTTTAGTCTAAACGTATAATGACATATTGTCCTTTTTATCATAAATTAAGCATAATTGGTTTGTGGGAAGTTCATTTAGTTGCAGACGTATTTTGCCTATAGAATGCAATCGGTAAAATAGTTAAACACAGCCGTGTTAAATCGTGAATCACAGGTTACAATTAGGGACAGCACAAAAGTTCAATGTAGGATAAAAAACTTAATTCACATAGTTTTTTCACTGCTGATTAGTACTATAGTGAGGTCTATAGTTATACAGTTGTTGTTTAATAACTGCGCATTACATCTTATTGTGAAAATGTATTGCTATTGTGGAATATCGGTACTCAGTAGGATGGTATGACCTCTTTCATTTTAATTAACCCTTAAAAACAATATTTTAAAACTCAATGTAATAAACCTAATTGTAAGATGTCCAACGAACGAGTGTGATCGTTGCGGATAGAAGGTTTCTGAAAAATATCTGCTGGCTCTCATATGTCTACACCGTACTTAAAATGCACTTCAAAAAAGAAAACTTAATATTGTTTTAGTCTAAACGTATAATGACATATTGTCCTTGTTATCATAAATTAAGCATAATTGGTTTGTGGGAAGTTCATTTAGTTGCAGACGTATTTTGCCTATAGAATGCAATCGGTAAAATAGTTAAACACAGCCGTGTTAAATCGTGAATCACAGGTTACAATTAGGGACAGCACAAAAGTTCAATGTAGGATAAAAAACTTAATTCACATAGTTTTTTCACTGACCCCCGCCCCCCCCCCCCCCCCCCCCACCCCTCTTAATTTAATTTGGGAAAAATTGATTTACCTATATAGGTAAAATCGATTTTGGATTAACAAAACTTGCAGCAATGTTGAACCCCCCCCCCCCCCCCACCCCTAAACTATTTGATTTAAGTTTTTTTTTATCCTACATCGATCTTTTGATGTCGTCCCTTAAAATGACTGGTAACGTTCGAACATGTACGTGACGTTGACGATATTAGTGACAAGGAAATTTCAGAACATCATGCATAACTGACGAATTATGCATTTGTAATGGATGACAGATCATGTCTAACATTAAAGTCGTCTTTAACATGGAGAAAAAAATAACAAAAAAATAAATGTATATACAGAAAAAAAACCAGAAAAAATAACTGTTAGTTTGTTAAGTACATGTAGTTATTCTAGAAGTCACACCAAGTGTCGTCTCTTACAAAAACGTAGTAATGAAGGCCAGGTTGGTTGATAGATCGTTTAAAAGGCAAAAAAATAAAACATTGTTATGTAATGTATATTATCATTCATTGCTTTTAGAGTTATATAACATTCTTGATGAGTTTGGCCAATCAATTTGCAGGAAGGTTAAATAAACTGGCGTGAATCTTTGTCTCTCCATAAAACAATTCAGTGTTTCCTATTCAGAAAGTACAAAATGTAACACACACTTATAGGAATACTCATTTTAGTGTTAATGACAATTCTTACTTAATATAAAAAAAATGGAATGATTGAAGCAATAACAAACAACTTTACGTCAAAAATCGGGAGTAGCCGACATTCACTTGAGTTTTGTGAAATTTATGCCATAAAAATCAGTTTGTTCACTCAAATAGGAATAGACTAATTGATTTCCCGTTATAAGATCTTTCAGGTACTGTTCTTGATCTTGAAAAATATACTTCTTACATTTATATTCAGTTGCA